>NC_080683.1:58054611-58404611 GCF_030445035.2 Dasypus novemcinctus | reverse complement strand
ATACATTAATAATTAAGATATATGACTCTATTTGACTTGAAATATTAAGATTTATAATTTAGTTGTTTGATTTTCCTTTGTCATTTGCCAAGTGTTCATGTCCACAGTCATTTAAGTTTCTAAAATTTTGAAATTCAATTATGAGGTGATTAGAATGTTAAAGAGCATTTCAAGCTATCTTCTTTTCCTTTTCTTTTTTTCCTCTCTAAAAATATTCTTTCTTTCCCTTCCTCCCTGCCTACTTCTTTCCTTTTCTTCCCTACTTTTTTTCTTCTTTCTCCTATTTTTAGTACTCTAAAAAGAATGCAAATGTTCTGTAAAGAAATCTGTGCAATATTTGAAATAATTGTTGCAATAATAATAATGAAGCTTGGCTACCTAAGAGCTTTTTTTTATTTATTGCTTGTGATGTATTTCTATAAAAAGTAGAAAAAAGAGGTTCCTGCTTCATTAAGCAGGAAAAAAAAGCTGTCCTCATTCGACTAACATCCAATGTATTGTAGTTCTAACTTTCATTTCAAAGCATTAATAACTTGTCATTTTGTAGAAATACTGTGACTAGTATGAGGTCCCTGACTGACTGCAGGGCCGTAATTCAATCACCAGCCTCTCCTGACATTGTGATCCCCAGGGGTGTGGCTTGAGGCTTTAGCAATGGCAGCTAAGTCCCAAACTTGAATTACAGCTTCGTTATTCAATCCAGAGCCACACTTTGTTATTTATAGTGCCTAGAAGAAGAGTGTGGGCTTTTTCAAAGAGGAAAACAATAAATCATACTAACAAGATGACCAGCTCTAATATTAAAATGTAAAAATCTGTGATGTAGAGGTAGAAAGATTAATGAGCATATGACGTAGGGTTATTAAAGGTGTGATGGGCAAGAGCGGAAACAGATTCTGGGGAAATTAAATGAAGCATTTCACTGGAAGGTAGTCAAGTTCTGTGGAAGCTGTTAAATAATCAGCTATTAGAGCCAGTCTTATTACCATGGTGACTTAACCCCAATACACAGGCAGTCCTTTTACTAACACTTTTTCTTCTATTATGTCCCTGAGTCTTACCTGTTGTGGCATGCAATAATCGTGAAGTCATGACTGCTAATATTTCCTTGCAGTTAATGCTCTCCTTGGATGGGTGATTGTGACATTGGGAAGGCCTGAAACAAAGGAATTAGGTGGTTTTCCAGAGTCATCACTGACTACTTAATCTACCATTCAAAGATTTTAATATGGGTTTGAGCAATGAGAAGAAAATCACGTTTTCAGATGGTTTTGCTTGATATAGTATGCCAGTTAAGATATTTAAGAGTTAATACCAGAGGAGTCCAAATTATTGGCTCCTGTTCTTATGTAACAGAATCAGTTGCTAAATTCAATTTCTCAGTGCACACCCTTTAATAACCTTTTCTGTGGTGTTTTAGCAATCGACTTACCTGATCTCTCTTTCTCTTCTCCCTCATCATCCCTTCAATACCTTAAGCCTCATTTCCTCTCCAGCAGTTAATAAAAGAAAAATGTCACCCTATAACCTTCACCCAGGTCACCCCACCATCCCTGCAAATTTATGGAACTTTTGTCTTAACCGATTGTTATTACACCTTTGTTTAAAGTGTGTCAGTCTGTCAAACCCAGTGAGTCCAAAGTTTCGGAAATCTTCAAGCTGACACTCAATATAACAATCGGGGTATCATTCGTTTAAATTTGGATGAAGCAGTATTGTTGAAACTGCTTTGGAAATGGAGAGAGATAGGCCTGGTATTTAAAACAAACAAACAACAACAACAACAGAAAAAAAACCAAGCTAAGTTTTTAAAGTGTTTTTCACAGCATGTGAACCTTGCTGGAGCTGGAGCTGCATCCTGTAGGTCCAGGCTCCCATCTGCATTTGCTGAGGCTGCACCACCCAGAATGCTCTCTGTTCCTTCAGTCACTTGCATGGGCTAGAAGAGGAACCTGACGTTGCTGAATTTCACTTCAGAAATGTAGTTAAGTAAAATTTTAGGAACTATTTAATATAATTGCTTATGAAGAAGTGAATATTTTTGGTGGAAAAAAGTCCATGACCATAAAGGTTGGTCTCACTAATAAGCAACTGAGCTGTAAAGAAGAATTTAAAAATTTCTAAATATAAGACTTGGTTTGCTAGTGTCAGTTAATTGTTTGAGAACTAATGTGATACAACATATTTTGTAAATACCTGTATTGTTACTTAGAGTATATTCTGTGTCTACTTCCCATGAGCGAAGAGATAGACCCAGGATAGAACTGAAGGGGATCTTAATTAGGTATCCCTGTCTCTCTATTTTGAGCAATAAGAATCTGAGACCTAAAAAGATAAAAGTAACTTGTCCAAGGTCTCACAGCTAATTATTGGAACACCAGGTATCAGGATTGGAACCTAGACTTTGTAATTATTAGTGTTTACCTGGTTGGTATTTAAACAAAAACCAATAAAAGTCTAATAAAATAAACTGTGAATCCCAGCGCTTGGTGAAAAGTTAGGATTCAATAAATATTTGAATAATTAACAGTTTCTCTTTAACTAGAGAAAAAAAGTTTTTTGGTGGGTGTTAAAAAATGTGTGGAGACGATAACTGAATAGTGAAAAAGGTAAATAGACAGACTTGTTACAGAAGGACAGAAAGTATTGGCCAAGAGCTCTATGTTAGCAATCATACCAAGTAAGTAAGTGTCCCACCTACTTAGAAAGTGCTACTACTTTCTAAGGGGGTGTTTTTTTTACATTTTACATTCTTCCTCCTCCCCTTTCCACATACATACACCACTGGGAACAGGAGAGTTGGGACAAGGACAAGGATCTACATTAATCAGGAGAGAAAGTTAACTTTCCCATTAACAGGTTAATTTTGATCGTCATTCTGCCATTCTCTATTAAAACTTAAGCTTCTATATATCTGATCCACCACCCTTCCCATTTTTTTTTTCAGGACAGTCTTCCTCTTCCTTTCTTTGCCACTGAGTCACTCTTTGAGAAACTTTCAGATTTTAGAGATACAATGGCAACTCAAGCTATGAAAAAGAAGCAACTAGACAGCTGAGGAACAAAAAGATTCTTCTGAGAAACACTTCATCATATCATTAACAAACCCAAGCCCATGACTTTCTCCTCAGTGGCTATTTTTGAGCTAAGCTAACACTATTTGTACATGACTGTGTAAGCAACATAGCAGATCTGCTTTTTCCCCTTTGAGGTGGGGTGAGCCTGAAATTGGCAGTGAAAGGGAATGTTGATTATTGCACACAGGGAGTTATGTGGGGATGTTGGGAGGTGCCCATATCAACTTTTTTTTGAGTGCTAAGAAATAGCCTCTCCTAACTTCCCTATTCTCTTAAAATTGGCTTGAGCACGTTTGCTCATACTCCCTAAATTTAAAACTCACAGGACCCCAGAAAAACAAATCACTTACTGGATTTGTTACCTCTCAGAGCTTGTCATTTGAAGGGCAGGGACAGCCAGTCTGGAGGGCAGGTGATACAAATAATTTACATTTTTCCCCAGCAACAAGAGTTTCTCTTCTATGAGTTCCTTTATGTTTTACAGATTCAACTGAGCAATTCGCCCTCTTGAACTGCAGTCTCATTATTTCTTTTTCATACTTTTTGCCTATCCCATAGATTTCAAGCTCTTTAATGTCAGGAACCAAGGCATGTAATTCTCTTCTACCCCTGAAATATACAATCCACTGCTTAACAAATATTATTTCATTGATTGATGACAGAGGAGCAGCAAATGATTTGACAGAAAAGGGGAGAGATGGGGAAAAATTTTAGGAGGATTGCTAACCTTGAAAATGTCAATATCCTCTTACATTTCTACATTATATTAATGTGTAACTGTTCACAAATCTCAGGATATTCGGGTACCCTGAAGATGGCTCCAAATGCTGTTTCTGCAGGAGAGATCTTAACAAACATAGTACTCCAATGTAGACAACAAAATGAAAATACTCATATAACTGTGTCTACTGAGGTTTCTAACTCTTCAGACGAGTGTACTTAACCACAATTACTATTTAATTATGTCCAACATTAACTGAGTGATAGGAAGTATCAGGCATGGTGGCGAGTGTTCCGCATGCCTCGTGAATCTTCATGATGACTCAGTATGGAAGGTACTGGAATATTGATTTTAAGGATAAAAACACTGAGTTTTAAAGACGGTGCGTAACTCATGTGAGGTCACATGGCTCACAAGTGGTGAATCCAGGCCTGTTTGACCCAGAGGCCTGAGACTTTTAACGAACCACAACAAACATTGCTCCTCAAGCCTGGTTTTTTGCTTCTGTTATTGTTGCTTTTTTGCTAAGGCAAAAGGTAGAAATGCATTTAAAAGAATGAGGGAGAGGAGAAATACTTACAGCATCCCTGGGAAAGTATTTGGGAAGATTTAATAAGAAGTAAAAAAAAAAAACTTTAAGTCTTTCATTGATAAAGGTATATCATTTTTTGATGGCAGAGTAATGAAAATAATTGGAGGAATAAATTGAATTAAGAGAAATCATTCTATTGAACAGTATAGCCCTCTATTTCTTTAAAACTAGATCACTTAAAAATAAAATAAGATGCCAGAAAATAATTTCTGAAGGGGTGGTTTTATTTTGCTTCTTCAAACATGAATTATGCTGGAAGATTATATGTTGTACCTGCTTAATATTCAACAATATCTGTGTGCACTTTCTAAAGACAGAAATTAAACAAGGGCAGTTATTCCCAACACCATGGATAATAAATTCCTGCTTATGTTGGAAAAAGCCTTCTTCCTAAGTAAGTTACTTTGAGATAATTTTCTTTATTTTTAGTCAGTTTACCATTAGACATACTTTTCTTTTTCAACCTTCTATTTTCAGACTTAGTTTAAGTCTGGAAAGTTATTAAAACTTATATATTATTTCTATATATATATTATTTTCACTTGTAGCTTAGAGAAAGATATTTTTCCCTACTGTTATTGTTTTGGTGACCAAATTCACTCCCATCCGACTATTCACTGGGGAAAAAAATTTTTAATGCAAAAGTGGTCATTTAGAATGGAAATTTCTTGAAATAGAGTTTTGGAGTTGTTTAGTTTTAACAGTTGTTAGTAGTAATCAATAGGATGGAGTGGTAGAAAGACCATGAGCTCAAGAATCAGACCTATCTGGGTTCTGATTTCTGGCTATGTGTCCTTAGATAAACTACCAAACTCTGAGCCTTGATTTTCTCACTCTATGAGAAATACTTCCCTGAATTAAACTAAGATGATATATGCAAACTACCTGGCTCATCATAGGCACTTAACACTGGTCATTTCCTTTCTCTTTCCATCAAACTTATTTTCTATTTAAAGATGGGATATCTGTTTCTTGTGAATGCTAAGGGCACTTAGGAGGAGAGTTCAAGACTGATTACTATTACTCAATAAATTCATAGATTTTTCCTGCTAGTTGGCACCCATAGGTGTCTCTGTGAAATCACTCCAGGGTGTCTTTGGAGAATGGCATTAGTGTAGCATTGACAGCTCAGGAAACTGGAAATAAGCCCCTAGCCATAAATTGCAAAGCCTTTAACAATCCAAACTCTATGGAAACTATATAGCATTTTGGGGGTGATTTAAAAAACACATGGTTTGGAGTTATTTTGATGGATTAAGTATTTTCCCAAATCATCTTGCTTAGAAGATTAAAACTTGATTATAAAATACCAAAATGTTCTTAGATGTGGAAATACTTGAGCATAAATCAAATACTCCAGGTTCATGAGAAAATAATCAAGAGAACAAGTGGCATGGTGTTCTTTAAGGTCCAGTATTAGAACTAAGAAATGTTACAATAGTTTATTGTCCATAGAATAATTTATTCTTGCAGAATTGTTTTGGAACGCAGGCACTACCCAGAGCTGATTGGTGATTGGCAACCCACCAAAATAATGCCTGTGATGAAGGAAAGTTATAAGGATGTAGACTTTCCCCTCTAGTACCTTATGTCTCTTTTACTTCAAATCCAGATAGAGGAGATTTAACAATTCTTTTGTGTTCTAAAGGCATTCCAGCATAGAAGCTGTGTGTCAGAAAAGTCTGCATGTTTGTCTAGAGCAGTGGGCCTTAACTTCTGAGGTCACAAACCTCTTTAAACAAACTTTAAGCTATCTAAGCTCTACATGATAACATGAAGCCTTACAGAATGGATCGAGGTGGCATTGAAGGCTCATGGCAGTTATGACCAGTCTTAATGGAACTTGCCATGTGAGGGATGAAATCCTTTCCTTTGCAAACAATTCTTTCTCCCATTCTCCACAGCAGCTTTTTCTTAATTTACTATTATTTTCTATAATTTTTGTTCACATGGAGTCTCAACAGAGAGCTTCTTTACCTTTCACTAAAAAAAAATGTGGGAATAAATTATCCTAATATCCTCCCTACCTTCCAATTCTTTCTTTCCCTCTTCCTTTGTTCTCGAACATAACCACCTGTACTTCCAACCCCAAGTTGCTCGTTTCTCATATAAACTACCCTTTTCTAGTGACTCTTTCTACCCAATACACACATACATACATGCATACGTACTTATACACATGCATAAGCACTCTCAAGGTTGCCTCAAGTTATGTTGAGAAAACTGGAAACAGGAAAGCCTCATACGTATGCATTGTGGGAGGAAAAGGGCTGTCTGAGCTGCCATTCCTGGCTGCTTCCAAGAATCAGAGCTTGCTTTGAGGGTGCAGGCTAGCGCTGGGGATGGGGAGAACTAATGACCTAAGTAAAGTATTTCCAAGTGAGGTTTGGGGGGTGGAAGCAAAGAGCACATGGCTTAGGTTCAAACAATAAGATTTCATGCAATTAATAACCTGAAGAGGTTAATGTGATAAATACTCTGATTGAGAGATTTTTACCAAGTAATTAATTTGCTGAAATGAAGACCTACCCACTAAATCTAAAGTCCTGATTCACTTGTCTAAGAATTGTATAAAAAATGATGCACTCCAAAAGGCTGGATGCTTAAGTTTTCATTCATTCTCATAATCTGCCACTTAGGTGGGTTAGGATAAAAGTTTCCTGGTCCTTCCTTGGTCAATGAGAAAATTGCTGATCAGAGTAGTAAAGCAGTTTGATCAGAGTGGGAAAGAGTAGCATTGAATCCCAATTACCTATCTAGGGTCCTCCTCACTAGCGCCTAACCTCCCTGCTGCAGCCAAATCACGTAATAACATGATTTGACAAACTCTATGGGGAACACATGTCCACGGAGACTCTAGTCTCTCCTTTCATGTGGGCCAGAGAGAAAGCAGCACCACATGGTACTGCTGGCTAGAGAAGACCACCTTTTTTCCTTTTGCCTTTTAAGGAGTACTTGTGTTCTCTCTATAAGCTTCAATTAGGTTTCAGTTATGGAGGGCTTATTACAGAAGTTTTATAGATGCTTTAACACATTTTCTTAGCTGGAAGCTAGTTTAGGAGCCAGCTTGAGAAGCTTGTAAACAAGAACTGCAGGCACTGGTTTTTTCCTAACAAATTCAGACCAAGTGGTACGTGAAGTTTCTACCATTTTCCTAGTAGCCCTTGACGAGCGTGAACCCCGTTATCTTGCAAGAAGAATAAAACCTAAAAGAAAGCACATATGGGAAATAATTGTTTTCATAGCCTTATAAAAATGCTCAAGCCCAAAGACTGTTGTAAATACACGAGGATGATTCTGATCCATGGTCAGAGGTCCAGTTACCTCGAGGACCTTGTGAAAGGGACATGCAAGGTCCCGCATTCCAGGTACCACGCAGCCTGGGGGAGTGGGGTGCTTCACCTTCCCTTCCCAGGCATGGGGACCAGAGACTTAATCTTTTTCTAATAAATGACTTATTTTAGAACAGTTTAGAACAGAAAATTGGCAACAGTACCACAGAGCTTTCCATATACTGCACACAGTTTCCTGCTTTTAACATCTTACATTAGTCACCTGTGGTAGCCTGGCCACCCTAAGAGCAACCACTAACAATGCCTGTGACTAAGCAGAGTCACTGCTTTTATGACAGTAGCCCTGGGTCATCAAGAAAAGGTGAGACATGTTCACTGTTTATCGTGGACTGGGAGGTATGTAATACATTTTAGAAAGATTTCCATAAAAATGGCTAAACATAGCTCTGGTGTTTTAAGGATTATTAGGTTTAAGTTTTCTGTCTTAGAATCTGTATTTGTTGTTGGCCCAGATAGCGAAACCCAAGGCTTCCCACAGAGATTGTGAGTAGCCCAAATTATGTTAAAAATAGTAATAAAATGAGCTGCTTTAAATTTAATCAATTTCTGGACAACTGCCTCTGAGCTCCCCTTAAGTTGATGTAGTACCTTTCCAGGCTTTTCCATGGCCCTTGGCCCTTGACAACTAGAACTCCTGGTTAATCAGTCCCCTCATTCCCAGGCCTGGGGGAGTCCTCTTTCGAGAATTCATTACCTACTTCTCAGTGAAGCCTGAGGAAGCCATTCCCAACTGGGCAGAAAATTCTGAGTACCTGAAACCCTAAAAGGTTTCTTGAGGGAGCAGAGACGTGCCCCTTCCACCTCAGCCATTTTGACTCCCATTTCTGAACTGAGAGGCAGAGGGAGTACACAGGGAAGACGTTCTTTCTCCCTCTCTCCAGTTTCTTTTCCCTTCCCCTCACCCTTTGTTCAGCAAATATCCCTGGGACCAGGTGGCCCTGGGTATACAGCAGTGAACAAAAGAGCCCTGCTCTTTGATATTTGGAATCTCCATTCTATTTGGGGAAATAGACATTATACAACTCTTTACTCAATTATTCAATCAGGGTAGTGTTAAGTGCTAACAGAAGTTGGATTTTTCCTAGTCTGGCGGGGGTGGGATGAAGCTTTCCTGTGTGGTTGAGATCTGAAGGATTCCTATGCTCACTTAAAGTAACAATAGCTGACGTTCTTGGGCAATTCTCTGGTCTGGCCCTGTGTTATTCTAATTCTTATGCCAAGACATAATGATACCAACCTGGCTATTCCTATCCCCATTTTACAGATGAGGACCCTGAGATTCAAAAAGGCTAAGTTACCTGCTGAGGATGCAGATCTATTAAATGAAGGCACCAGGACTTGCACCTCAGGTGTATTTGGATTTAAAACCTGTACTGGTAACCACCTTCTACCCTGCCTCTCTGTGATGCTAGTCTCACAGATGGTGGAGAGCAAGAAGGGGCACATCAGTAAAGGTGCTCATTAATGAACAACATGACTAAAGTTATGCATTCCACCCATTTTACCAGCTCCCATTGAACAATATTTAGTTAATAATTATAAAAGAGTCTGATAAAATATGTTCCTTTTTGAGCACAGGTAGATAATGGTTCTTGCCTGTGCCTTTCAAGGATATGATTTTAACAGAAATATCATGAGCCCAACTAAGCCATCACAGTTGTTATACCATAGAGAGTGTTCATCAAATAGACATAATACACTTCTAAGTCAATTAATTAGGTTTTCTGAAGACTTCTTGAATCCTCCTCTCCATTCCAGTTGCCACTGCCTTTTCTCCCCCAAGTCATTACATTTTGCTAAGGCCATTGCAATGGAATCAGTTGGTTTTCCTGATTATCCTCTGCTCATCTGTTTTGTATCTGCTGCCTTTTCTGCTAAAAACCCTTCAATGAATCCCTGTGGCTTACAGAAGAGAATCCTGTGTGGCCTACTGAGACTGGCTCTTCCTCCCTCCAGCCTTATCTCCCACCGTACCTTTGCTCTTCAACTCCTCCACATTTTTGGGTCTTCCTCAAAAGGACCCCACTGACTTTTCACCTCCAAACCTTCTATTTGTTGTCCCTCTGGTTTTCTGTTCTTCCTGACTGATCCTCCACTCACTCTTCAACACGCAGCTCGAGCATTTCCTGCTATGGAAGGCTCTCCTTTGCAGCTCATCTCCTCCTTCATGGATGGCTGTATATGGAAAACATCCCTACTGTTGTACTTAGTGTACCAGGTTGCAGGGATTGGCAAGCATTTTTCTTTAAAGGCACAGATAGTAAATATCTTCAGTTTTGCAGGCCATATAGTCTCTGATGCAACAATTTAGATCTGCTCTTGCATTAAATAACTAAAAAATAACCATAGACAATATGTAAGCTAATGAGTATAGGCTGTGTGCCTATACAATTTTCTATACAAAAGTAGGTGGTGGGCCAGCTTTGGCCCACATACTGTAGTTTGCTGACCCATGCTATATTACAACCAATTGTTTACTTGTCTTTCTTCCTCACTAAATAGTGAATTCTCTAAAATGAGAGAGCTTGTCTTGGTCATCTTTTTAGTCTCAGCATCTAATACCGGGCTTGACATATAATAGGTGTTTAGTAGATGTGAATGAATCAATGAATTACTGTCAGGTTAGGAACTAAGCATCAAATGGTGTCAAAAAGAACCTTGACAGAATGAATCATTGTGAAAATAGAAGCATATCAAATCTGTACAAGGCAGAATAAATCTTTTCGTACATGCCAGGGAACTCAGATAGAACGTTTGCTATTAATCTGGATCAGTGTGGCCAGAAAGCTTTGGCCCTCCCATTGTCAGGCTGCCAATGGTAAAAAGGAGTCTGAAACCTTGGGCCGGTGGGACGAGTTCTCTACAATCCAAGGATCTTGTAAACAAATAACACTAAAGCCTATGAGGAAGGTTGTTAAGTATGGGTTTTGCTTCATATCCCATCACTTTCCATAGAGGAATTCTTAGTCACTGGTGGGGTTTGCTCCTGTGAGCCCTCAGGGTCTGATGTGCAACCATTAGCCTTTATGCAATTTAGGGTTGGAGCCTTCCACTGCTGATGATTTACTTACTGACACTGCAAAGGTCAGTCAAGCATTATTCATCCACCCTAAGGTACTACACTGGGGCCACCAATTCCTTGTGGTGCAAAAATTTATAGGCCTTCCAAGTGAGGTCCTTGGAGGAGGGGAAGACTATCTGGAAAAGTTACTTACTCTGAGGACTTCATTCTTTGACAAAGCCAGATAACAGAGAAACTAGTATGCTGCTAATATGCATGTTGGGTCTTTAAGATACATTTTTTTGGAAAGAGCTTTCTGTATTACAGGCAACTGATTGAGCCAAGGCAATTAAAAGTTTATGCTGAGAAGTGATTGGTATTGAATTTTGATTTGGTAGGAGAGAGGAAAACCATGAGCACAAGTACATTTAGAATTTTTTCCCTTATGTATAAAGGACAGAAGAACACAGAATGAACAATTTGATTGTAAAAGGAAACAAATGACCTCTACTTAACCGAATTAGATTGATCTTTCTTTTCACTGAATGTGTTCTTCTACATTGTTCCTTTTTAGTTTGCTTAGCATCAGCAGGTCCAACTTCTCCCATAGGATTTCATATAATGAATAAAGGAAAACTAAAGAGCTGTTTTTGTAAGACTCCTAAAATCATACTATAACAAACCCTGCCCATAGATATTTTTATTATATTATTTCCAGTCCAAATGTGTAGATTTCTAAAATTAACAAGCCATCACAGACTTAGTGTCATAAACTATCAACCGTTTTATTTTTCTTACAGATTCTGTGGGTTAGAAATTCAGGGAGGGCACAGTGGGATTGGTTTATCTCTTTCTAAAATCTCTGGGGCATCAGCTTGGAACACTCTAATCCATGGCAAAGACTTGAATGGCTGGGGACTGGAATCATCTGGAGGATTCCTTACTCTCACGTCCAGTCCCTAGGCTGGGATAACTCAGAGTTTGGGTTCTGCATCTACTTAATGGCCTCTCCATGTAACTTCGATATCTTTCAGCATGGTAACTAGGCTTGGAAAGGAAGCATCAAAGAGGGAGGATTCAATGTGAGAGAGTTCCAAGAGACCAATATGGAAGTGGAAAAGTTTCTTTTGATCTAGCCTTGGATGTCACATTCTCTTCTGTGGTTATAAGCAAGTCATTATGGCCACTCCAAATTCAAAGATAGAGGATTTAGACTCCTCTCAAAGGTGGAATGGCAAGGACACACAGGAGAAGAGCATGTGGCATGGGAGATATTGCTGCAGTCATCTCTGGAAAATTCAACCTGCCACTGAGAATTTGATATATAAACATGGAACTATAATATGCTATGTTGTGATGATGTTGTCACAGCTCAAATGAGATATAATGAGGGTCTGTACCACAGAGAGAGGAACCTCTGTGGGGAGAATATACAGAAAAGGTAAAAACATTTATGCCAAGGAAAATGACTAACAGAACTATATCTTTATATAACTGAGGACCATAGGGAGAGTAACTTACCAAAATTCTCTTTGATATTTTACCATACTGGAATTTGCTGTCACGATTAGCACATTTGTATTAAGACTTGCCCTCTTCCTTTAGTCCCTAAAGCAGATGTAGTGTGCTTGAGTTTGTCAGAACTATTTCTTTGGGATAAAAAAAATCCAAAGTAGTGTACAACCAGCATGGAATTTTTGGAACTGCTTCCTTGGAAGCTCTGACATTAGGAGAAGGCATATTGAGGCTAACTGGATACTAGAAGAGTTTCATTTAGATATAGGCTCAAACTTCTTACCACTTTGGAGGTGTTTTCAGTAAAATACACCACCCATTCATTCAATCATTAAATATTTATTGAAGTGTCTACCATATGTGAGACACTACTCAAAGGGCTGGGAATAAAAAAAAAAAGTCCTTTTATGGACCTTATTATATTCTAGTAGTATATATGAATTTATCAGACCCAGAGAGACCTTTAAAACTGGATGTGGAGTTTTATCTGCCTGATATGGTTGAAGTGTTTGGTCATGAACCTACAGAATAGGTTCTGCCAAATTTCGATGGGTACTTAAGATCGAAAAACAAAGTGGGCCACTCTATATAGCAAAATAGTGACAGTTTATTTGGGCACTTACAAACTGGAAAGCTGGTCCTGGGCAGCTGCAGGATGTTCAGAGTAATGTTCTTTGCCGTCCAGAGGTTATAGGGGGTTATATCAGACAAAAACAAGGAAGGCACAGAGCCAAGTTGGGATTTACAAGATCATAAACATACTTCTTTGAAGTTACTAATATGTAGCAGAAGTAGTTTAGTACAGGTAGCTGTTGTGCTTAGGAATGCACACTTGCTCTTTAAGATGCACCTACAGGGAAAGTTTTTTTCCCCTACCCTAGTAATTTATGGTTTCTCTGGTTTATGGCCTCACAGTATTGTCTTCTCATAAGGCAGGTAGGTGGGAATTATAAGGCATCTCAGACCATAGACTTGGCTGCAGGAGAGGACAATCCCTTATCATTAACAAAGTACTCATTCCAAGAGATTGATCACAGAAATGCCAGTAGGTAAGTAGACTCTCTAAGAAGGACATGCCATGCTTAATTTATATTCTACCATTTAAAGAATATGGTCACTTCCACTGTGCAGTTGTTTCCCTCATACATTATGTTCACAGTATTGTGCTATCATTACCACCATCCATTACCAAAATTTTTACCACCCTGAACAGAAACTCTAGACCCGTTAAGCAATAACTCCCCGTTCTCCCTCTTCCCTCCCCTGGTAACCTGTAATCTACTTACTTTCTTTTTTTTTTTTTTTTAAGATTTATTTTTTATTTATTTCTCCCCTTCACCCCCAACCCCCCTGTTGTCTGCTCTCTGTGTCCATTTGCCGTGTGTTCTTCTGTGACTGCTTCTATTCTTATCAGCGGCACTGGGAATCTGTGTTTCTTTTCGTTGCATCATCTTGTTCTGTTAGCTCTCTGTGTGTGCGATGCCATTCTTGGGCAGCCTGCGCTTTCTTTAGCACTGGGTGTCTATCCTTATGGGGTGCACTCCTTGCGCGTGGGGCTCGCCTACACAGGGGACACCCCTGTGTGGCAGGGCACTCCTTGCGTGCATCAGCACTGCACAGGAGCCAGCTCCACATGGGTCAAGGAGGTCCGGGGTTTGAAATGTGGACCTCCCACGTGGTAGGTGGATGCCTTATCCATTGTGCCAAGTCCGCTTCCCTATAATCTCTTTTCCGTCCCTATGAATTTGCTTATTCTTTGTATTTCATAAAAGTGTGATCATACAATATTTCTTTTTTTTTTTTTTTTGGCTTACTTTACTCAACATGATGTCTTCAGGGTTCACTCATTTTGTCACATATATCAGAACTTCATTCATTTTTATGACGGAATAATATTCCAGTGTATCTTTATATCACATTTTTTCTCCATTCATCTGTTGACAGACAGTTGGGTTGTTCCCACGTTTTGCCTATTGTGAGTAATGCTGCTATGAACATTGATGTGCAAGTACATGTTTGAGTCCCTCTTTTTCAATCCTTCTGGGTATATATCTAGAAGTGAAATTGCTGAGCCATATGGTAATTCTATTTAATTTTTGAGGAACCATCAAATTGCTTTCTACCATGGCTGTACCATTTTATATTCCATTAACCATGTATATAGTTTCCGATTTCTCCACATCCTTGCCAGTGCTTTTTATTATTATCACTTTTAGTAATAGTGTTTTTGTGAGTGTGATGTGGTAGTTCATTGTAGTTTTGATTTTTTTCCCTAATTGCTAATGCTTTTGATCATCTACTAATGTGCTTATTGGCATTTCTATATTTTCTTTGGAAAAATATGCAAAAGGAGGCATTTTGGCTATAAGGGAATGTCAGCAGGTGTAAAGAAGAGATCTAAAGCTGAATGTCACAGAGAATTAGATCAGAGTGTTCTGGGGTTGAATTTAGATAGGCATTTTGAAGATTCCAACTCTTGCCATTAATAAAACTTGGAAGAGTACATCAGAAGCTAAGCTTCTTTCTGTGTAAGCTTGAATTTCATCTGCAATATACTTAGTTATTAATAAGAATTTTATTAGCTAACACTTGTATATAGTGGTAGCACAATGTTCCTGCCAATTATGGTGACCATAAGGCCCAGAAATATCTTGAAGAGTCTTTAACTGACTCATCAGAAAAAGTTTCTTTTTAGAGTACTTTTAATGTTAAGTGTATTTTATTATAGTCTACATTACTAGTTCACATATGGAACATATGATAACTTTCCTTCTACAACCAGGAAAGATAACTAATAATTTATGATAAATTCTTTTAAACTTCCTCTCTTAATCTACTTGGATTTGTTTTTGGCCATGTTTTTGTTCAATCACCTGGGCAACACTCACAGTGAATTAAATGGTGAAAAATGTTCTGCAGTTTATCTAGAAAACAAATGTCTATTGTTTTTACATTTTTATTAATATGTATTAATGTTTTCAAACCAGTTTTGCTGCTGTAAATGAGTTTGTGCTTGTGTGTAAGTTCCTTGTCATGGACACACGCACACACTCACTCACTCTGTTCTTAGGCATTTGTTGGCAGATAGGAGATGATCTGAGTAGCAGATATTTGATCTCATTTTTTTCCCCCTGGGTAGTTTGCAATTTGGATTTAGGCTCAAAGGATTAAGTGTTTTAGCCTATGATGATTTCATGGATGCCAATGGCCTAAAACTTCTCATCTGCACCCTTAAGCTATTTAGTAATTTCTAATTATAGAAATTATGGAGGATATTGTGAGCCCATCCTACTATGATGGAAATGAGTGTGCTGCTTATATTTTTGGAACATTCCTAGAGGCTTTGAAGCACTTAATACTTACTTTAAACAGTTTGTTCCTCAATAGGAAAAAATTAGAAGCAGTAGTGATTGGAGTTTATTTTTCTTGGCATTTGAGCTAAATTCATTTTTTCTGGCAGTTTTTGATGAAAAACATACCAATGATAACACAACAAGCATATCTATCTAAAAATGAAAAGTTAGCATTATTATCTTTTACCTGGGAAGCTACCAAGGCACTATCTAATCACTGATAACTTGATCATCCAGACAAAAATTGGGCAAAGATAACAGAAATTTGAGGTTGGCACACTTTCAAATCTGCTGTGTTATGTTGCATATTACCCTAAAAATGTTGATTTAGCACCTATAATGTGCCAGACACTTTTGGAAGGATAAATCAGTTAACAGAACAGATAAATATCTCTGTTCTCATGAATTTTATTTTCTAGTGGAGCAAGGTAGAAAATGTACACTACAAAACATTATCATTAAGTAAACTACAGTACATTAGAAGGTGATAACTGCTATCAAGAAATAAAAAGTAGAGCAGTGTAGGGGCACTCTGGAGCTTAGGAGCTGATGGGACAAGAATGTAATTTTAAATAAGGTGCTCATGGTAGGTTTTATTGACAAGTTAGCATTCAAAGACTTAATGGAAAGAGGTGAAGAAACTAGCCATGCATAAATCTGGGAAGGGAGTGTTCTAAGGGAACAGCCAGTGCAAATACCCTGTAACAGCAGTGTGCTTGGAATGTTCAAGAACAGCAAGGAAGCCGGCATGACTGGAGATAGTAGGCAGTGAGGTCACATGATTTATTAGTTCCTGCAGGGACTTCTAGACTTTTAAAAGGATTATGGCTTGTTCTCTGAGAGGAAAGTGAAGCCACTGGAGTTCTTTGAGGTAATGAGTAGTAGGACCTGCCTTATATTTTCAAGCATTTCCTCCAACTGCCATGTTGAGCATAGACTGTAGTGAGGTAAGGGTGGACGCAGGTAGAAGTGGGAAATAGGAGCACAGATGATGGTGGAGGACCAGAGTGAGAACAGTGGAGGGCAACATGCAAAGTGATCCAACTCCAGATGTGCTTTGAGGGTAGAGCTGACCATTCCTGATGGATTGGCTATGAAGTCTGTGGTAAAAAAAAAAAAGGCCCAAGGCTTTTGGCTTGAGAAACTTGAAGAAGGAAGTTGCAATCACCCATCATAGGAAGAACTGGTTTTGGTGAAAAGATCAGTTTAGTTTTGAGTAGGCTAAATTCCAGATATCTTCTATACTTCTGAACATAGGTGTTTTATGCATTTAGGACCATGATAACTCTTTCTCATCTCTTGTCTTACTTAGTAACCCATAAACCACTGAAAATCCCTCCTTTTGGGAATAAACCCTACAAGCAAGGTTTTGAGCATCTTCACTGACTATAGTGTTTAGAGTAGATTTGAGAAGGCAAGAGAGAAATCAGTAAAGAGGTTCTTGAAATAATCTAGCTGAGATTCAGTGGTGACTTGGACCAGGGTGATAGTGATGAGGATGGGGACCACTGGGCAGATTCTGGATATGTTTTGAAAGCAAAATCAACAGAATTTGCTGACAGACATGGAGTTCTTGAGAAGGGAGTTAAGGACCCAGGTGTGGGGGGAAAGATCAGGATTTAGCTTTTGCATATGTAAGTTTCAGATGTCTACTAGTTATCCATGTGGAGATGCTGAGTAGGCATTTTGGAATTCAGGGGAGAGGATTGGGCAGGAGACATAAATCTGGGAGTTGTCTGTACTGCTGACATTTAAGGCCATGAGACTGGATGAAATGATGGGGAAGAGGGTTGGGTATAGCTAGAGAAGAGAAGAGGGCCAGGGACCATTTTCTAGGATTTCCAGTGTTAGGATGTTATAGAGATAAAGATGGAAGGCAAAGCATCAAAAACAAAGCTTTTGCATTTTTAAAGTTTTTGATACCCCAATTTATTTTTACCTTAATTTTTCTAAATTAATATGTATTCTATATCTAACCTTTAAACTTATCACTATATTCCATTTTATTATTATTGGAACCTAGCAATATATTTGGCTTCATTTTTGAAGAAGTTTTGGATCACAGAGAGGTTCAACAATGGCAAGGGAGGAATACTGGTGTGGGATGTTATTGACAGGTACACATGATTGACAGGGAGTTCTCCAGGGCATATATCCAGGGCACATAAAAATGTTTGGATATTTTCATAATGGTTACAATTAAAAACAACAGCTGAGGGAGTGCTGAGTTCCTAGCCATCACAGTTCCCAAAGGAACAGCAACAATCCCCCAAGTGCACCGGCAAAGACCAAAAAAGAAGGAAGGTCCAACAATGAGCCCTTGATACTAATGACTATGCTTGTGAGCCTGTGCACCTGAAATAAGAACAAGGCCTAGAGCTGCAGGGTACCTAAGAGTTACTCCTGAGAGCCTCTGTGTTGCTCAAATGTGGCCAGTCTCGAAGCCAAACTCAGCATGTAAATGTGTTGCTTTCCCCCTCAGCGTGAGACATGACTCCTGGGGATGAGCCTCCCTGCACCGAGGGATTACTACCAAGTGCCAGGTGATGATGTAACTAGAAAATGACCTTGAATAAAAGGGTCAACACGGATCAGCAGAATATCTCAGTCTACATATAATACCAGGAGTTAGAAATACTTTTTGACCTGAATAAAAGGGGGAAATGGAAAAGGACAAATGAGTTTATATGGCTACGTGTCTCCAAAAAGAGCCAGGAGGTTATCAGAGGGGTTGCCCTTATGCACACCTCAGCAGAGTCCCAGGGACAGATAAAGTAGATACAACCCTGGGTATTGGTTCTTCTGAGGGCTACAGAGACCCACAGGTTCTATGGTCATGGCAGATGGAGTTCAGTGCCATGTCAGTTGGCCCTTCTTTGGAGTTTGTGTTTCTGTGTGATGGAGCTGGACTCAGATATGATCTTTGTCCACAAGCCTCTCCTGTTATTTTTACCGGATCTGTAGTTGGTGCTGGGGTTTAATGTATACCCAGGGGATCTGAATCTCTGGACTGACCATGTGATAGCCAGGCCCTGAGCCTCAATAGACTTGCAACTCCTACACTCTGGTTTATTGGACTTACCCCACTCAGCTAACATGGAGGTGAAGAAGGTCAACCATCACACCAGGGAGCCAAGAGTGCCTACAACTGAAAGCAGGAGAATTGCATCCAGCATCCATGTGGAATCTAAGCCTCCTCTTGATATAGATGTGGAGTGGACACAACCATTCCAAGGTCCACAGGATGGAAGAATAGAGTATGGATTAGAGTGGACTTACTGATATTCTATTCATGAACTATTGTGATTAGTAATCGAAGAAAATGTGGCATTGGTGTGGAGAAAGTGGCCATGGTGGCTGCTGGGGGTAGGGAGTGGGAGGAAGAGATGTGATGTGGGGACATTTTGGGGGTTGGAGTTGTCCTGGGTGGTGCTGCAGGGACAGTTACCAGACATTGTATGTCCTCCCATGGCCCACTGGGTGGACGGTGGGAGAGTGTGGGCTGTGGTGTGGACCATTGACCATGAGGTGCAGCAGTGCTCAGAGATTTATTCACCAAGTGCAATGAATGTCTCATGATGATAGAGGAGGTTGTTGTTATGGGGGGAGGTGGGTGGGTGGGATATGGGGACCTCATATTTTTTTAATGTAACATTAAAAAAATAAAAGACAAAAAAAAAAAAGACTGAAAACCCATGCCCCACTCCCAATAAAAAAAAAAAAGAGGACAGGTAAAGGAACCTGAGACATGGCAGCCTGCACAGTAAGGACAGGTTTTTGAGGTGAGAATTTTCTGGTGCAAACTGTTTTCCTTTCATTGTGTCTATTCATTGCTGTGTATTCTGATCAGATTTTATTTTTCAGATGACTGAGGCTGGTTACTTAATTACAGCTAAATGAAGGAAGAAGCTAAAACCATGACATTATGGACTAAATGTTCTATAAGATGAGCCCTCTTTAGCATAGCAGTGTGTTATAAAGTACTTCATTCTGGATTGGGGTTTGGGAGGCTGTGGATTCTGTTTCCAACCTCTAGGTTCCAGCTTTGTGATGCTGGGTGGGTCTTTTTACCTCTCTGAGCTTTAGTTTTCTCATCTGTCAAAAATGACAGTCTCTTGACTGTCAAAAGTGATGCCTCAGGTCCTCTCAGCTCTCATATGCTAAGAAGCTCACTCAGTTTGATGAGAAGGTTTTACTTCAGTTACTTTGAAGGGCTGAGAGAACATGATAAAGCCTCTGACTATAGACTGACAGTAAAGGCCGAGCCAAGTGAACAACTATCATTTTCTGTACTGTTTATCTTGGACAAAAATTCAGAATGAGTATGAACTATGGGAAAGATTATATACTGAGTGGCAGA
The DNA here is from genome assembly GCF_030445035.2 of Dasypus novemcinctus. NCBI lineage: Eukaryota > Metazoa > Chordata > Mammalia > Cingulata > Dasypodidae > Dasypus > Dasypus novemcinctus. Next base: position 58,384,639 of record NC_080683.1, on the reverse strand, counting down.
GAGGTAGGTGACAAAAAGGCAAAATTTTATATCTTTGCATGGGACTATCATGTACATGTTTGGATATCATTTCCAGACCACTCATACGCAAAGTAGAGATCTCCATGGAGCATGGTGGGTTGCAGTGGAACATGTGAACTCCTTCCTTTTCTCTGGAGCCAGGTCAACACCTGGATACTTCCACCTGTGCCTCCCTGAGTCAAGCAGCAGATGCTGCTATCTAGACAGGCGTTTTTCCAAGTGTCTGGCTTGTTCGCTGCTGTGACTCTAGCGTTTAGAGCAATGCCAGGTACATCAGAGCCACTCTATATACTTGTTGAATGAGTGAATGTTGAATGACTCCTCCGTCTCACAGACTTGCAGGAAAAGGCTCATCAACTCAATATGATAGATGAAGGATCCTTTCACGCTCATGCACCTGTTGGACTGGAAATCTGCACCCTTAATAAATCTTTGCAGCCCTCGGGAAAACCACATTGAGTGACGAAATTAGTGCCAAGCCGGGAATCCAGATCCCTCTATCCCAATTCTGGCTCAGCCATCACAGGATGTGTGACCTAGAGATTAGATCAGGTACATGACTTCTAGAGACATCAGTTTCCTCCAAGGGAAAATTAGAGAGCAGTATCAATATTTCTTTGAGCCCTCAGATTCTCTATTTCTTCCTTATCCTTTATGGAGGAAATGGGCCTCATTGGAATTCAAATGCAAGCTTTCTTCTGATAAATAAATGTTCTTTTTGGTCCAATTCTTATCATCTTAGTAAAATGAAAATAAATCATTTTAGATTTGAATATTAAGGACATGTAATGAGTTAAACATTCTACATATACTTTATCTTTATAATGTGTTGACTTTGTTCTCTGTTGTCTATGAAACCCAACACTTTTCAAATGGTAACTGCGCTCTGATGCACTCTCTCATCCTCCCAACTAACAGAGATCTCCCTCCAGACAGTCTCTAGCTATTTGTGTCTCTCTGATGACATGGATGGTCTACCTAACAGCTTACTGTACCCTCATCTTACCTCCATTATGGATTCTTAGCCATGAATGATCTGGAACATTCTGTAATTTCCCAAAAATATCTCCAGCATAGTCCTAATATTTGTTGAATTAAATTCTATAGTCAAATTACACTATGAATTATTCAGTACAACATGGGGATTGTACATAAGGTAAAGTTTTAAAGTCATCAACAGAAAAAGAATTTATATTGTTACCTAGATTTTTTTAATTAAGAATATTTAAATGAAGCAATCAATTAAGTATGCACTTGCAACAAAGGGCATATTTTTAATAGGAAACAAAGAAGGAGGATAGATATTTAATTCCAAGAATGTGTGGGTGAGTAGAATTGTTTATAATAAAGAAGAACTGGAAGTATTTTAGCTGTCCAGTTGGTTAAATAAATTATAGCACTTCCATAAAATGTGACTACGTATAAGCAATAAAAATGTTGCAGAAGCATTTTTTCTTATAGAAAGATATTTGGTACTTTATTGCGTAAAAAGTAAGTGAGCAAACAATATGTATAGTATTTTACAGATCTGTATAAACTGTGTTCAAACACTCATTCATGTACACACACATCTCAAATGTCAGCAGTGGGGATTATAATGGTTTTCTTTGTCTTTTTTAAAAAATTTGTATCTTTGATTTTTTGTACAATTAACAATATGTTTCCTGCATGTAGAATATGTACACCAGAAATATAAAGAGACCATTCTGTTAAAATGTATAAATGAAACTGATAAATACTCTCCATTTCATTCTTGGGTTTTCCCCCACCATATTTTATTTTTCCCTCGTGTTTTTGCACAGCGACACTGGAGTGTACTGTTTTGTGCAGACACAGAAATGGAGTACAGTGGAATAGACCACAGATCTAAAGGCTAATCCTGGGTTAGACATTATCTGCCAAGACTGTTCTCTTATGCCTGTTACTACTTTTAGAAAATATAAAAAATATTGGTTTGTCCCAAGTAGGTGAACTTTGAGAAACAGGTTTTGGAAAACTTGGGAAAATGATTTAAAAGTACAGCTTCCTATTATTGACCCAATCTAAGCATAGGGCTTGGAGTAATGCACATGATAAGTCTTTCTTATTTAATAAGCTATGTTGAAATGCTGTGAGCAACACGAATGGATGGTGCCTAAGCTGGATATGGAAAAACCATCTGCAGGCTGGAAATTGAAGAGTTACCTCATGCTGGGCTGTGATATGAATGAACTTGACTAGAAGAAGAAGGAAGGTGGAATGTGACTGTAGCAGTTTGATATTATTGGTGAATTCCAAAAAGAAATATTGGATTAAGTTTGTAAACTGGTCTTTTTCTTTGTGCATATTAGAGTGCACTGGATTCATACAATTTACTTTTACTTGATTAAATACTGATTAAGGCTTTGATTGGGACATGTCAGTAGGACATTGCATCCCTGCACCCTTGGTGAGGGTGGGGGTGACTCACAGAAAAACCACACCTCAGAGAAGGGAGGATGGAGTCAAGCTGGAGCCCCAGGAAGTAAGACACAGAAAAGCTTGGTCTTGAGGAAAGAGAGAAGGTCCCAGGAAGAGAAACAAGCCATTCGCCTAATAGTCTACAGCTGCCTTGTAGACAGAAGCAAAGCTTAGAGAGCCTCATAATCTACAGCTGATCTTGTGGAGAAAACAGAGGAGCTGAGCCTGGAGAGGAATGAGCCCCAGAAAGACAGGAACCCAGGAAGCCTGAACCCTGGCAGATGTCAGCAGCCATCTTGCTCCTACACGTGGCAGTATGCTGGTGAGGGAAGTAACTTATGCTTTATGGCCTGGTAACTGTAAGCTTCTACCCCAAATAAATACCCTTATATAAAAGCCAACAGATTCCTGGTATTTTGCATTGGCACCCCTTTGGCTGACTAATACAGTTACCATTGGGGTACCTGCTGACATCATTGAAGATGGCCTCATTCAGCTCAACAGGTAGACACTTTGGGGTCAGGATGATTGAGGGGCAGCCCTTGTGCTGGGGCACACCTTTCCACCGTCTTGTGGTATAAGGCCCTCTGTCCTTATTCCCTCAGCTATGTTTTCCTCCCACAATATGGGAAGGAGGCAGGGAACTTCAATTCCAGAGTGACATTCTACATACATCTTTCTTCCTCACCCTGACTTCAGTCCTGTTGATGAGGTTCCTGTAAGTTCCTTTTGTCTCCGTGTCTACTAGCTCTTTTATTTCTCTTCACAGCTATGGTGGTTTGGAGCTGAAAAAAATGTGTTCTTAAACTTAATCCACTCCTGTCGGTGTGAACTCATTGAAAGTCGGTCCTTTTGATGAGGTTACTTCGGTTAAGGTGTGGGCAAGCCAAATCAGGGTGGGACTTAATCCTTATACTGGAGACCTTTATAAGAAGAATGAAACTCAGATGCATAGACAGAAAGTCACAGAAAGCAAGAAGCTGAAAGTCAGTGGAAACCAGAAGAGAACATAGAGGCCAGGAGAGGGTGCCAGTGCATTGCCATGTGACAGAGGAGCCGAGGGCAAAGGATCACTGGCAGCCAACCTCAGAACTGTCAGTCTTTGGGAAGAAAACATCACCTTGATGACACCTTGATTGAACTTTCTCTTAACCTCAAAACCATGAGCTAATAGATTCATATTAAGCAGACCCATTGCATGGTATTTGCTTGAGCAACCAAAGGAAACTAAAACAATAACTAACCTCCTAGTATCCTCCCAGGCAATCCAGGCTTCCCCTTGTGATCTAGTACTATGTGCCTACTTGTAGTGCCCCAAACATATGAGGCTGTTTTCCAGGACTCTTGTTAGAAAATCCCTCTTGCCAGGGTCATTCAGGTGTCCTGTCTCTGTGTACATGTCTTCCTGTGCTTACCTTGCATCAAACGCTATGATTATTGTCAGCTTGCCTGTCTTCCAACCCCACCAGACTGCAAGTTTCTTGCAAGCAAAGTCAAGTTCCTTCATCTCTGAATTCTTAAAGGCTATGTAGCAAATGGGTACCCTGACTTCCCCCCACCCCACCCAAATTCCATCAGCCATTTTGCAGAACAGATGTGAGCTCATGGACAAAAGACTCTGAATGTATGAGCATAAATCCCACAACCCCTTCTTGACAAATGAAGGAATAATCATAATCATTTTTACAATTTCTCTTTTAATGAAAAGTCCCACTCTACAAAATTGAAAGGTCTGAGCAAACTGAAGAAATTTGACCCAAGAGAATGAACTGAGGTGCAAAGAGAATAGAGAGTTCATCTACTACATAATGTCCTGACAATCTTAGAATTTTCAATAGAAAAAAAAAAGGTTTAAATGAGTTGTACATACGTGTATGTGTCTGTGTGTGTTTAAAATTGGATAGCTATGATTTTGTCTTCACACATGTGTGCTGCCCTACTCTTCTGCAAAAAAGTGGTTCTAGAAAAAGATGGTACAGGGTAAAGCAGATTTTCTCATTTGGGTCACCTTTTGAATCTAGCCTTCTGAACCTCATAACTTACTGGCTCTGGGTCAACTTTCTCTTAGTCTCAGTCCTTGAGATACCTGGGAGGGCTTTCATGAGGAGCTCTTGCTAGGCCTTCTGAGAGAAGAATTGGAAGAGATTTAATGGAACATGTGGCTTTAGTCAGTTAACATCAGCACCTTTGGGTACCCCAGTCTGGCTTTCACCTTTAAAGCCAGCTGTTACTGAGCTCTATTGAGTGAGCCCTCGGTAACAGGCTCCAACAGCTGTATTAAAACTAGATAATATCCTGCCTCTGCTTTTATCTTTATTTACAGGAATCACTGGGGGTATGGCATGAACTTTTCTTTACCTGAAGACATAAAAACATAACAGTCTCCCCTTTCCAAATAACTCCTCCCCCCCCCCCCCAACACACACACATCTAACCAAGACACAAAACATTTCCACAGGCATCTCTTCTGTAAGACAGGCTATGTGGCTTCCAGGGCACTGCTGTTCACAGCCATGGGGCAATCTGGCCCTTCAGCCCATTATTCTTGCCTCCTTGAAAATTAGTTGCTTGTGAAAGGCAGTGGATTGCAGGTGGCTTTTTGAGAGCAGTCAGGTATTAAAGTTTGTTTTTAGAGGGTCAACATCTTCTTTAGTCACAGGATATAATTTTAGTACACAAGACATAAGCAAAATTTAGCCTATGCTTAGCTCATGTCAAGGTGCTGTAGGGATCCAGAAAATGTGCTTTCAGGGGATGGTTCATCAACATTTGAGTGCCTACCATAAGCATGGCTCTTAAGTCATTCTCCCTGAAGGATATGGGGAAGTATGATAAAATCTCAAAGTAATTAGAGAATGATTGGATATCCCATGTTTATTGATATCTATACCAGGGTGCTCAAACTTTAATGCTCATTAGAAACCTGAAGGATTTATTCAAACAAATTGATTATTTAGTAGGTCTAAATCCTAGAACACAGAACCACAAGTTTAAATGTACTAAAGAAGGTAAGAGAAGGGAAGACCTAGCATTGGCTCTTATAGTAGAATAGTTAAGGCAAGTGTATAATTCTTCTGGCTTCTTTGCCTGAGTGTTGACTAATTTTTCTAGGTAGGACCTGGTAGGTCTTGCAATAGTTTTATAATGTAGGTGGTGGAGATGGAGCGTCCCCTAGGTTTGACTGAGGATTAGGATATCTGGGTAGGTCATGAGCAAGAACGGACATGTCATAGACCAGGGGAACTTTGATAACAAGATCTTTGCATCTTGAGTGAACATGGTATATGTTGGGGTATTAATGAGTAGATTCTGAACAGGATGGAGAGTATGTCTTCTTACTATAATGGTGGCATTTATCAGAATGCATAGGTATTCTAGACAAAGGCCATGCTGGCTGGTACAAAATAAGAACAAGGTGGTTCTTGGCTCACAGTCTTCCCATATGAAGATTTTCAGTCCACTAAATACCGAGCCAGATACAATTTCAAATGTCCTCTGGATGTCTTCTCACCCTCCTGGAAAAGCTCGGCACCATCCAATCGTGAGCCTAAGCCTGTCCTCCTTCCCTGTCTCTTTCCAACCATATAACCATGAAACATCAATAGGAAATTCAGATAGAAAGAAGGAACAGACACAGATACCATCCAGGAAAATCAAATAAAGTTTACCTCTCTAACTTCTAAATATCATTTGTAAGATAGAGAAGGATTTCATTGTGGACAGTGGAGTCCTAGCTTCCAGAACTCTCTCCTCCACCCCCAACTCTCCCTCAGGTGTGGTACACATTTGTGGATGATAAATATGCAAGTGAGTGAGGGTCATGTCTGACCTTGTGGAAGTTCAATTTATCCCCAAACCCAGCCTTAAATGCAAAGACCAGGAATGGTTCTGCATTAAGTCTTGTCCAGACAAGAGTTGGAAACTATCTCATCTGAATTGGGAATATTCCATCAATATTGGGACCATACAATCTACAATATGGACCACAGAGCACAGTGGCAGACATGGAATTTGGGGCAGAGTATTGTTCTCATTTAGTACTCCAGCCTCTCTAGGCCAACATAACCTGGGCCTCATCCTTCCCTGAAATTAGAACTGCAAAGATTCATTACCAACATCATGAGACTCATGGCCACCGGCCCTTGAACCAGCTCTAGGACCTTTCTTGCCCTTTTATTTTCTCTTTTCCTTCCTTCCACAAATATATATTAAATCTCTTTGATGTGCCAGGCACTCATGTGCTATGGCAATCAAGATGAATAAAACAAAATTCCTCATAGTCTGGAAAACAAATGTATAGACAGTTAAGAGCAATAAACAGAAGCTTAGATGAGGTTCAAAGGTGGCCCAGAGATGGGCAAAATTAATTCTATTTAGAAGGAGGTGTGGTCATGGACATAAAAGAAGAGGCAATTATGTGCTGTGTTTGGTAAAATAAAGAAATTTTGCAGGTAGAGTCCAGATTGGATATGATTATACCAGGTTCAGGGATACTACATGGAAGGACACAGAGGCATGGAACAGAGCACTTGAGGAGCTATGGTCAGGAGTATTGCTGAGATGTAAAAAAAAGTATGAGTGAAGTGAAGAGGGGGACAGAGGGTGTTGGGTGATGGGGCTGGAGGGTGGGCCAGCACCACATTCATCCTCCTCTAGTCTTTTCTCAGTGGGGCAGCTAGAATTATTCTGGTAAGTCAGATTGTATCCCTTTGCTCTAATTGATGCCACAAGACCTTCCAAGGCCCTCCATGATCTGCCCATTTCCTCTCTGCCCTCTTCTCCCCCTCACTTATGCCATACTAGGCATGCTGGCCATCCTGCTGTTCTCCAGCATGCTTAACCTCACTCTGCCCTGGGCATTGGCACTTGCTGTGCCCACTGCCTGGAAGGCTCCTCCCTCAGATATCTTCACAGCTCACTCCCTCACTTCCTTCAGATCATTGTCCAAAAGCCACTTTCTCAATGAGGCCTTCCCTACCCCTCTCCCTCAAAAGAGCAGCTTCTCGATGCACTCTCTACCCACACAAATAAACCATACAGTAACAATAAACAACACAACTCAACAGGTGCAGCAGCAGACTGGACACAGCATTCAGTGAATGCTGTTTGAAGGAATAGCTCTGCAGGGGTTGAAGAGGAAATAAGAGTCCTGGCAAATATGAAAATTGATAGGGTGGGGTGGGGGTAGGGAGATGAGAAGAAAATGGAATTCCAGGCAGATAAAATGACATGAGGCAGGCAAATGAATGGTTTGGAGTAGAAGAAATGTGGGAATGGGAAGAATGTGGCTGAAGATGTTGGGTCCAGATTGGGAGGGTTTTGGATGCCAAAGTGAGGGATATAATTTTTTGTCCTGCAGCCATGTGGCATAGAAGGTTTGTGTCAGGGGAGCCATATGCTACTACAGAGAATATTTGAGGGGAGAAGAGACTGATGGGAAAGGGTACAAGGTGGCTGGTGATCACAGGGTCCAGGCAGGACAATAGATGCTGGATTAGGCATTATGATGTAGAGGACAGATGGAAATGGAAAATAGTTCAGTGGTGGAATTGACCAGACTTTCTCTTACTAGAGAGAAAGAGAAGACCAGGGTGAGGCTATGTGGCTAGTGATCTTTAACCAAGAACATGAATAGCTTTGGAGGTTGGAGCCAATGAGTGGAACAAACTGTGTTTCACATCCCTGCATTTGGGACCAGAGGATACTGGTGACTATGTCAGGTCTGATCTCCCTTCCCTGGGAGTAAGGTGTACCAGGCTCACCTCGATGGTTTCAGCAGAACTAGGGCTGGTGGCAAGAGGGTTTTTAACCTATAGAAATATGGTGTGGTGAGACCAAGGGTCAGTAATCAAGTGTCAGGGGTCAAGGTAAGGCCATGATCAGAATAGTGGTTCCAAGTAGGTCATCCAAACAATGACAGCCCTGGGCTTATGGCAGCAGGTAGAGATCAAAGCCAAGTGTGGGTAGTGACTTTCCAATGCTGCCCAAGGAGAGCACAAGTCAAATGGCTTGCCTGGTCACAAGAAGAGACAGCAGTTTGAGCAGCTTCTTTCAACAAAGACCTGTCTTCTTTCATTGCAAGAGAAAATCCACACCTATTTATTTAAATAAATTTGCTTACCAATAGGTTTTTTCATAATTCACACTGCAGTCTGGACAGTTCCCAGGCCAAAGATAAGCGTGTCTTTTTTTCCCGAACATAGAGAAGTAGGAAAGGAAGCTGTCAGGAGATGAGATTCATATCAAGTTCAGGGAATGTTTTTCCCATTCTATCCCACTGACTCTGACTCACCCATCTACTTATTTTTATTTATTTACTTATTCATTAAATATTTGAGGGCCAGGCATTGGACTGAACTTAGCAATGAGGAAGACAGAGATAGTCTATCCCTCAAGGAACTTGCAGAGAAAATGCATGGTGAGTGAGTACCACAAAGGGGAATTATAGGTGCTACTGGTGTCCTCATGGAGTCCAGGGCTCCAGGGTCACCTCCTAGAGGAAGCAAAATTGATGATAAGCCTTCAGGACAAAGACATGCTAGCATGAAAAGGGAAGGTGGAAGGAGGAGGATAAACAGCAGAGTGGGGTTGCTTCTGTGCTGGAATCCCAAAGGCATAAAGGGGGGGGGGTGTGGATAGTAGAAGAACTGGAAACCATTCCTCATGGCTGAAAGAATGAGAGGAGATGGGTGCAAGGGAAAGCTGGAGAGGTAGGCATGGCCCATGAGGACCCTTGCTAACTGTGTTAAGGATTTTATTTTCAAACAGATGGTCATCCACAGTGACCACTTTTTCTATGTGGGCTGTGATGGTAAACTGTGTCCTCCCAAATGTGACATCTCATGGTGGGTCCCAGGAGCAATACTCCTTTCTTAGAGGGTCATCATCAACATGAAGGGAAAAATGTCAGCTGGAAAGATGGGAGATGTTTTTCTAATATTTTTTGGTTAAACACTGAGTCATTTTATTAATTGCATTTTAGTGTAAACCTCGTCAAGAATTCCAACACAAGGATTATTCTCAACAACCACTTTATTAAAGTTGAGAGGATTCCTTCCAAATCCTATGAACAAGAATCACACTGGACCAGTTTTATTACAATTTGCTGAAGTCTGGTGACAGTGGTGCTAGAATTCTAGGTGCAGTCCTGTCACCCATGCCATATGGGAAGTTTTGGGTTTCTTGAGAATTCGCTTTATCTGGAAGTCTTTCATATGTTGGCTGTGCCTCAGCACCATGTGCAGGTTGTTCCTCAGCACAGTGGGATGCCCCTCATCCATTGAGACTAAGTGGTATTGGGGAGAAATGAGTTTGAAAGGTGTTACTTTTTAAATTAAATTTTTAATTAAAAAAAAAAGATATTTTGATTACATAAATGTTATATAAAAAGTACATGTGATTCCCATATGCCTGGTTTCCCACATGCCCACATTTGCCCCCACTAACAACATCATTAGTGAGGTACATTCATTGCAATTGATGAACACATTTTGGAGCATTACAGCTAAGCATGGATTATAATTTACATGGTAGTTTACACTTTCTTCCACACAAATCTATAGGTTATGGCAAGATACATAATGGCTGTATCTGTCAGTGCACTGTCATTCAGGACAATTCCCAAGTCCCATATTACAGTTTTCCCTCTCCCTGCCCTCAGAACCTCTAGTGGCCACTGTCTCCGCATCAATGATGTAAGTTCTTTCATTGTAGAATCACAATAATGAAGCCAAATAAAAGAAACCTGATTACATTAAATGTGTGGGGACAAGTAGCAATTTTCTGATAATATTTCCCAGAACAACATACCATTATTTTTTCTAGAACTTTGACATTGATGTTAGCCAAAAATATTGTAAATTATCCCTTTTTGGGGGTGGGAGGGAGTGGCATTTAGAGAAACTTTATGAGGATCAAGATAAAGAATTTGGAATATCTTAGAAGGAACTTCAGATGATCATGTCATCAATGATAAATGGTCCTTTTGAGCAATGATGTCTTCATTTTGGTTTGCTTCTCCACTTATCTTTTTCTTTTCTTCCATCATTAATGCCTCATGTCATATTTTTTAATTCCATAATTAGGTGGTTTTTGGCTCTCAGTGGGTAGAAGCTAATGCTCTAGCTCTCTACAAACTATAAAAGGATACCCCCTCTAAGTGAATAAAGTATTAAAAGATGTCCCTCTAGATGGATAATATTACAAAGACTCCTTCTTCCTGGTTAGGAGATAAGACTGGATTTCAGCCCCACCTTCCTCACTGGCCCTCTCTGTGGGTGCCTTTGAGCAATGTTTTCATTGCGTACATTTTCAGCTTCCTTGTAATTCTCTTAACTCAGGAAATATTTATCAAGCAAGGCAGTGTGTTAAGAATTCTGAGAGGTGTAAAGAGAAGTGGATTTTAGTCCCTGACCTGAAAAAACTCACAATCCAGTATTGAGAGTGAGATAAGCATGTATACCAGCAATTTCATTAATTCCTTCCATATTTCTATCATCCATGACTTATCCTAAGGAATGTGAAGCTGCTTGTAAGATGAGCCCCCCACCCCTCAATAAAATGATGTTAATTTGGATTTGGGAAAATTTTAAATAAAAAAAATTAGTATATAAAATAAGGGGGAAAAGCATGATAGTGACCATAAAGGCCAACATAGATTCTAAATTAGAGCTTCATATTAGGCTTTGAGTTTCCTAGCATCTAAAATAAAAAGTGAAACATAGTCAGGTACTTAATTCCCCCAGATCAGAAGTTAGGTCACGCTGAAGGGTAGGCCAGGCGATACAGGTTCCAGATCTCCAAGGCTTATCACCACAACTGCTTGTTGCTTACCCCTTAAATAGGCTGCAGGTCGAGCAGCTCTCCAGGACAATGCATCTTATTGACTCAGGCCACTTCCATCTTGTGGACTTACCATTTCAATCCAAGACTTCACTGTACTGGTCTTGGGCGGGGAGAGAGCCAGTGGAAAGCTTGTTACTTCTACTCACAGTTCATTGGCCAGGACTAGTCACATGACTATGGATCACTGCAAAGGGCCATTAAATGTAATATTTGACCAGCTCACCACCTCTTCCACACACATAGGGCATGAAAACCCTTCCTAAAACTGAATTTTCAAAGGCTCTTTTACATGGGCCTTTATTCAAGGCAGAATAAAAGAGGAAAAAACATTGTGGTATATGGATTCACAGAGAACTGCTGGGTTCACTCATTTAGGGTGATCAGGGAAGACTTTGATGGCGGAAGTAGAACATGAAGTGGATTTTAAAGGATGATGAGAACTTTGACTGGAAAATATGGAAGAGAAGTCAGGGAGAAAGGAGGCAATCACCTGCAGAAGGAATGGGAGACTGTATCCGTATTCTCCTGAACACTTCGAATGGTCTGGTCTGCCTGGTGCCTTCAGGGGAATTGTGGGAAATCAGGTTAGGATCATGGATGATGGACGAATTGTAGAGGAAGGAAGGATTTGTGTTAGTTCAGTAAGTATTTGGGAGCAGGAAGTCCCTGCTGCTATCATTTTTAAGTCTTCTATTTAGTGGAACTGCTGAGAGGGCTTTCCAAAAATCTTTAATCATGTTTTGAGGGATTGTAAAAACACAGAACTCATACAGTTTCCTTTTTCCCCTCCCTTCACACACATACCTTAGCAGCAAGAGATGTATCCTTAAATATTTCCTCAGGAAAATTAATGAAGTGAATTAAAACAGACCTTCTTTCAAGCTATTCCAAATGAACTCATTCATAGCCTTTATCATGGCTTCCTTGCCATTTGGGAAATTTATTTAAGTTATTGAAAAAATTCTTTAAAATTCTCAGCTGAAAAATTGGCTTCTGTTTTTTCTACAAAGCTAACTCACCTGATTTGTCAGAACAGCTTGAAAATGAAGTGCTAACTGGTGGGTTTTATTGAAAGGAAACCAAGTGGAACAACATATGTATTTTCTTAGGAAACTCAAAAGCTCATAGTCATGTGGCGTTCCTTGGGGTGAATTCTTTGTTATGAATTACAACCTGCGTACTGATGAGTTGTTAATAAAATGTAGGCCTGCCGGGCCGTTATTTTTTTCCACACAGTACATGCAGTTTAGTTTTCTTTTTTTTTTTTTTTTAAGTTTTCATTACTGCACTGAGTGTGAATAAATCTGTTTCTAATTTGTAATTGTTTTCCCTTCATCTGGACAATAATTTATTGCCAAATCTAACACTTGTCTATTATTAACATCCCCCAAACAGGAAAATGTTTAATTTTCTTTTTTTTTTACCCTAGCTTCCTTGCTTTTTTTTTTTTTTTTTAAACTGAGGGAATGTGAGACCATACCTGCAAGGCTGCAGGGATCTTGTTTGTGGAGGTAACATCCAAATGTCTGCACTTATGGGGAGCAGGAGGTCACACAGGCACTCATGGGCCTGTCCAAGTTGCATTGTGTGGCCTGCCAGCTGGAGTTGTTCGGAGCTGACAAAATAGGCTCAGGGAAAACTGTGGAGGAAAACTAGAAACAGATGGTAACCTGAGGTGGCAGGACAACTTTATTTAGCATGGCAGTTCTAATTAATTTATTTATTTTACACACGCATCTGGTCGCGCTGGGGAGTCTCTATGCATATTCATTACTATGCTGTTAATAGTGTATCTTATTTGCCAAGGAATATTAGGAATTAAGTTCACTGTGTATTCAAGTACATTCATATTTTAGTGGATCTTTGTGAGGCATGTTAGTGGTTAGGGTTTTATGTGGAAAGGGCATAGAAGCCGCTGTTTGAAGTTCTAGTGGTGTGGAAAATGTGTATCTACCAATTAAGGATGTTAAAGTGGCCCCAACTAAAATAGAATACTACCAGAGAACTTGCCAAGTTGTCATTGAATGGTCAGTGGGATGCTAACACATTGCCACAGATACATTCTTGATTTTAGAAATATTCTGCATTTTCATGTTCCTAATTTCATGGACATATGGAGAGTGGATCTATTTTTTATTTCCATTGAACGTAGGAGTGGACTTTGGCCTCTTAATTTATCACTCCATGGTACTTCTTTCAATCAATACCTTAAAAAAAATCGTATAGCATGAGGTACAATTTGAGATGGAAGATTTATTTGGGGGAAAAATCAACATTTTCTCTTAGCTGTTTTAATTTCCTAGGCTGCTCAAGCAAATACCATGCAGCGAGTCAGCTTAAACAGTGGGAATTTATTAGCTCTCAGTTTTGAGACTAAAGGAAAGTAAAAATCAAGGTGTCATCAAGGCAAAGGCAATGCTTTCTTCCTGAAAACTGGCATTTTGCGGCTTGCTGCCGGGGATCCTTGGCCCGTGTCTCCTCTGTCACATGGTGAAGCACGTGGCGACCTCTCCTGGCCTCTCCATTCTCTCCAGTTCCATTGAATTACAGCTTCTAGCTGCTCCCGTGGCTGTCTCTCTCTGACTGAATTAAATTCTGCTCATATAGGCCTCCAGTATTAGGAGTAAGACCCATCCTGATTGAGGTGGGCCACACCTTAACTGAAGTAACCTCATCAAAAAATCCTACTTAAGATTCATTGTTATTGTAGCTATTATCTTGTTGTAACTGAGTAACTGCAACGTTGATATAATGATAGTGGTTGCCAGGGGTTCAGCAGGGAGGGGGAGGGATGAATAGGTGGAATACAGGGCATTTTTTAGGGCAGTGAAACTGTTCTGTTTGATATTGCAATGAAGGGTACATGACATTATACATTTGTCAAAGCCTATAAAACTGTTAAGTACAAAGTGTAAGCCATAATGTAAATATAGACTTGGGTTAGTAGCAATGCTTTAATATTGGTTCATCAATTGTAACAAATGTACCACATTAATGAAAGATGTTAATAATAGGGGAAACGATGTGTGTGGGTGTTTGTGGGGGGTTATATGGAAAACTCCCTACACTTTTGGTGTAATTTTTCTGTAAATTTAAAACATCTCTAAAAATAAAGTTTATTATTATTTGAAAAAAGTCCTACTTGCAATGGGTTCATACCCACAGGAATGATTTCAATTTAAGAACATGTTTTTCTGGGGTACATACAGCTCCAAACCACCACAAGTTCCTACTGAGTATAATTTTCATACTCCTGATTTGTGTCTGGGTTTTAAATTTCTAAAACTCTGTGGACTACCCTGGTGATTTTGAGTGAGCTGCCAGGGCTATGTCTTTGGGACAGGCAGATTTTTGCCTGATTTGTAGCCAATTTGAAGTTTAGGTAGTTTGAGTTATCACCTAGAAATCTGACTAATCTTATCATTGCCCATCAGATTCAATCTCTCCAACCACCGGAGATTCATTCCCAATTTGTGCGAAGAATATTTTATCTGCTCCAAAAGTGCTGGTTGTTCTGACATTTGAATTGAATCCACATGGGAACTGGTACTGGGGGATATTGCTTTAGTGAGCAGGACTGCCAGTTATGCAGTCACTCACCTTAGAGTCCCAGAATTTGAAAGTAATGAGAATTTTATTGAAGTCAGTGTGTGTGTGTGTGTGTGTGTGTGTGTGTGTGTGTGAACTAACCTGTTTTCCTTATATGTTATGATGATGGGAAAGCGAATTTTCTCCTGATACCCTGTGCAACTCAGAAAATAAGGATACCACACGTTTATAAGGGGGAGCAGATACTGTTTAGATCTGAATTTTAGGGGTGTGGTTTTCCAGTGCAAAGCTGGATGTTGCCAAGGGATTATAAGTGTGGCCTGTGGACATGTCACCTCTGTGGAAGTCTGTTTGCCCATGCTGGTGTCAGAGAAAATGGTGCTGTCCTTGCTAAGCCATGCGACATCATAGGAGATAAGTGCCAGGTAACTCCCTCTTTAGTGGGAGAATCTAGGATGAGAGAGCAGAGAGGAGAAGCAGAAAGGAACCTGGAACTTTAAAATAAGGATGAGGACAAAGTATTATAGAATATCAAGTTTTCTATCCAGGACAGCAGCCATCTACAAACATTCTGTACATTTTCACTCATTCATCAGTTGTGTGCTGAGCTCCATGCTAGGGCTCTGAACAAGTTAGATGCTGCTACTTCTGTCTGGAGCTTAAGTAAGAATACTCTGTGGCTAGTGTGCTGAGAAGACTCTGACTAATCTCCAAAGGCAGAGAAGGAAAGTGTTTGGGGTTGGAATCAGACTGGCTGGCTGTGTGATGATAAAGAGGTGACTTAACCTCTCTGAGCCCCTTAGAGAACTCATCTGAAAATATTCCTGCCCCCAGTCGTCAGTCACATGAGGATTAAACATGATAATGGATGTAAAACACATAGCAGACAGTAAGAACTTAAGCAAACAAGAAAATCAGTTTTCTTCCTCCCTTTTTCTTCTACGGATACTTGTCAAGATTCAAGATGGATTATATTTGCTTATGCTAATATAGCAACATGTTGATGGATTCTCCAAGAGGCTTTGGGCCAGACTTAGCCACAAATGATCAAGGAAGAAGACTTTCCTTAGCCATAAAATTGTGCTGAAGCCTACTGGAACAAGAACATATTCCTCTGAAGTCAATGTGTCCTGATGAGATAAAATGAATTTGCCTTCTTTTTAATTACAAATTCACATGAAGGAATTGATCAGCACATTATTGTCGGCACACATGATGACTGTTAAACCTCAAAACATTATAGATTATAAAGGTAAAGCAGGGAAGCAGATGTGGCTCAAGCGATTGGGCTCCCGTCTACCATATAGGAGGTCCAGGGTTCAATTACTGGGGCCTCCTGGTAAGGCAAGCTGGCCTGTGTGGTGAGGTGGCCCACATGGAGTGCTAGCCCATGCAGCAGTGCTGACCCATGCAAGAGTGCTGGCCTGTGTGGAGAGCTGGACCAGCAAGATGATGCAACAAAAAGAGACACAGGAGAGACAAAAAGAGACATAGGAGTGACAATAAGAAACACAGCAGACCAAGGAGCTGGGGTGGCACAAGAGATTGAGCACCTCTCTCCCACTCCAGAAGGTCCCAAGATCAGTTCTTGGTGCCACCTAAAGAGAAGACAAGCAGACACAGAAGAACACAGCAAATGGACACAGAGAGTAGAGAGCACGTGCGAAAAAACAAGGGTGAGGGTTAGAAATAAATAAATAAATAAATAAATAAATCTTAAAAAACAAAATGATAAAGCAAAGAAATGATGGAGGCAGCCCAGAAGCCTTTTGATTGGAGATTCAAATCCAATGAGAGAGGAATGCTATGACTGCCCTTTTGTTTGAGCACAGGGGTAGAATGGTCTCACATGTTATGCTTCCAACTTACTAAACATCTGTCTCCTTCAATTCCTTTCCTAGAAGCTTATTTAAATAGTTTGTGCTGTCTTACCATAGACAATCAGAGTTGGGAAATTATTTGACTTACATGCATAAAAAGAATCACCACGTGTGTTTGTGTGTGTGCTTGTGCATGTGCATAGGTATCAAACCACCCTTAATTCTTCCCCTTGGCCCTAATATTTAGTACTTAATCAAAAAAACAATAGGAGTCAAGCACCTTACCATATGATATCTTTCTTCTTTCTCAAAAGCTTATTAAAAAACTTCCCTTGAGTCTAAAGCACTAATATGCCCCACCCTACTGAAGGCCCTTCTCCAGCCAGAGCTCTTGTTGCTTCATCAGGCTTCCTGATGGAATCAAGTCAAGTCCTCAGAGACAGTTGATGTGTTTGGCAACCTGTATCAGCTGGAATCTGACTCCCTCATACCATCAAGGGGTCTTTCCAATCACTAGCGTTCTTGACATATGGGTTGTTTCCCTCGCTGTGCATAGTGTGTGTGTGTGAGAGAGAGAGAGGGAAAAACTCAAGATTTTAGTATCTCTCTCATCATCTCCAGAGGGAGTTCAGTCTTCCTGCTCTGTGTTTTTCACAAGTCTGGATATTTTCAGCTCCCACCATATGATTTTACACATTCCTGGGTCTGGATATCAGCTGTGGATCTGGGAACACAATGATGCATCTGAGCACATTTCTCAGATGAATATAACTTCCAGCATTTCCATCATGTCTTCACCAAGCAAAATTCCTGCTACTCTAAGTGTGCCCAACTCTTTTTTTCCTTGGTTCAGAAAGGATTGAAGAAAGGGACATGAGTGAAGCACTGCAAAATGTTCTAATAGGGTCTGAAATATTTTCTCTTTATGGTGGGGCCAGAATATAGGCTGAAACCTTGAAGCTGGCAAACAAGCTATGGTTTTATTTTGGACAATATTTCAAAGGTTTCCAGGTTAAAAGCCAGTTTCTCCACTTACCTGGTAGTCTCAAATTTACTGGTCAATCATTGCAGCCCTCTTCTGTCCAGTAGAGATTTCTATTCTTGATTTTGTGCCTAGAACTCCTAGTGAAAGAACAGGAGGGCCAACACTAGAAGTCTAGTAAGAGAGTCTCCTGGCTTCTGCATGAAAGATAAGATGGGACAGAAGGGAAAAGGTCAGTAGTCTAGGTGGAATAAATAGTTCTCTGAGGATGTCCATATCCTCATCCCTAGAACCTGTGAATAAGTTATAATCTATGGCAAAAGGGACTTTGCAAATGTGATTAAGTTAAGGATCTTGAGATGGGGAAATTATCCTAAATTATCTGAGTGGGCCCAAAATAACATTATAGCTCCATATTAAAAAGTAACTCAAAATGGATGAAGAACCTAAATATAAGCAACAAAACTATAAAATTCCTACAAGGAAACATAAGGAAGTATTTTCAGAACCTTATGTTAGGCAATGGTTTCTTAGACTTTACTCCAAGACTTTGAGCAACAAAAGAAAAAAATAGATAAATGGGACCTCATCAAAATTTAAAACTTTTATCTAACAAAGGACTTTATCATGAAAGTAAAATGACAACCTACACAATGGAAGAAAATATTTCAAAACTTTATAGCCAATAAGGGTTTAATATATAGAATATATAAAGAAATCCTACAATTCAAGAACAAAAGGAAAAACCAATTTAAAAATGGGCAAAATGTTTGAATAGACATTTCTCCAAAGGCAATATACAAATGGCCAAAAGGCACATGCAAAGATGCTCAAGATCATTAACCACTAGGAAAATGCAAATCACACCCACTAGAATGGCTCTTATTTTTTTTTAAGGAGAATAACAAGTGGTGGAGAGGATGTGGAGAAATAGAGACATGACTTTATTATTGGTAGGAGTGTAAAATAGTGCAGCTACTGTGGAAAACAATTTGGCAGTTTCTCAGAACATTAATTATAGAATGACCATATGACTTGGTAATCCCACTTACAGGTATATATTCCAAAGAATTGAAAGCTGGGATTCAAACAGATGTTTGCACACCAATGTTCATGTTAGCATTATTCATAATTGTCCAAAGATGGAAACAATCCAAGTGTCCATTAACAGAAGAATGGATAAACAAGATGTGGTATATACATACAATGGAATAGTATTCAGCCATAAAAAGGAACGAAGTTCTGGTATACATGACAACATAGATGAACCTTGAAGACTTCATGTTGAGTGAAATAAGCCAGACACAAAAGAGCAAGTAGTGAATGATGTCACTTACATGAAATAATTAGAATGTGCAAGTTCATAGAGTCATAAATTAGCATATAAGTTGCCATGGGCCAGGGTGGGGTTAAAAATGTGGAGTTAATGCTTAACTTGTAAAGTTTCTATTTGAGGTGATGGGAAAGTTTTGTTAATGGATGATGGTAATGGTAACACAACACTGTGAATGCAATTACCATCAAATTATATATTTAAAAGGGAAACTTTTAGTTTGTATGTGTGATTATCAGAATAAAAATACTTAAAAACCTTCAAATTGTACAATACAATCAGTGAAATAGTGTAAATTATGGACTATATACTTTATAGTACTTTGTTATATTGTAGTATAATTATAAAAAATGTTTCATCAGTTGTAACAAAAGTACCACACTAATGCAAAATGTGAATAATAGGGCACATTGTATATATGAGGGTGTATAGGGGACTCTGTACCTTCTGCATGATTTTTTTTGTAAATCTATAACTTCTGTAATAATAATAATAAAAGAGGGAAACAAAAGGGTCAATGAGGGAGAAGCAGCCATGGGATGACAGAGAAGAATGATGTGGCCAGGAGCCTAGGAATACCAGCAGCCATAGTTGCTGGAAGTGGCATGGAATGGATTTCCCTGAAAACTCCAGAAGGATGAAGCTCCGTTTATACCTCAATTTTAGCCCCTTAAGACTCATGACTTCTGAACTCCAGAACTATTAGAGACAAAATTTTCATTGTTTTAAGTCACTAAGTTTATGGTAATTTGTTACAGCATCAATAGAAAACTAATACAGACAGGAATTGAATATTTTAAATTTTGAACTCAGTTTTGTCTTGAGTCATGGCCTTTGGGTCATACTGATCAAGTCCTTAAAGTTTACTGAGTATTTTCAGTGTACAGTTCAACTTGCTATGGAAATAGGTCCTGAACTTTTATATTTCCAGGTAAATGGAGAAAGTTGCCTGAGGCTAGGGACAACTGTTTTTGTGGGCACTGGATCTTCCAGGCCTACCATTCCAAGGGCTGTAGGATCAATATTGCTGTATTAGTCAACCAAAGGGGTGCTGATGCAAAATACCAGAAATCTGCTGGCTTTTATAAAGGGTATTATTTGGGGTCAGAGCTTACGGATACCAGGCAATTAAGCGTAAGTTACTTCCCTAACCAAAGTCTATTTTTATGTGTTGGAGCAAGATGTCTGCTGACGTCTGCGAGGGTTCAGGCTTCCTGGGTTCCTCTCTTCCCAGATCTTGTTTCTCTCCAGGCTCTGGGTTCCTCTCTTCCCAGATCTTTTTTCTCTCCAGGCTCTGGGTTCCTCTCTTCCCAGGTCTTGCTTCTCTCTGGGCTCAGAGTTCCTCTCCTTTCAGGGCTTGATTCTCTTTCCTCTGTGTGCTTACTTCCTAGAGCTCCAGTTTAAGACTTCAGCATTAAACTACAGCATCAAAACTACAACATCAAAAACACCCAACTCTGTCCTTTGCCATGTCTTTTATCTGTGAGTCCCCACCCACCAAGGCGCAGGGACTCAACACCCTACTGATGTGGTCCAATCAAAGCCCTCATCATAATTTAATCATGCCCAGGTACAAAAACATAATTCAATATCTGTTTCTGGATTCATAACTATATCAAACTGCTACACTTGTCATAAACCTATAAACCTTTCATGGACCCAGTTGGTGAGATCTGTTTAAGGCAGTGGTTCTCAATTAGGGGCAATAAATGTCAGTAGTGCCAAGGTTGAGAAATCCTGGTTTAGGATCTCAATCTCTTCTCAGCCCAAGTCATTGTTCAAATGACCTTGGTCATCAACAAACTTTTGTTGAACCTGCCAGGTTTTAGACACCAATTTAGACACGTGGGCATAAGAAGTACTCCTGACCTTTTGGAGATTCTCCCCCAAAATGAGGATACAGAGCAGACCATTGATAAAGGATTAAATAGGAAAATCTGTATATATGACACAATGATTTGTGAAACTCATGGGAAACTCAACACCCAAAAGAAGAAATAATTGTTCTAATTTGGTCTCTTTCAAGAAGGTTATCTATACTGTCCTTGGTGAAAGAAAACAGGAGTAAGCAGAGAGGGATTTGCTGAATTGAGTGAGAAGAAGATACTAGGAAGAGAGAAATAAAGGTAATGAAGAAACAAGAATGTAGCCTCAAGGGCCAATTTTAAGGAAAACTGTAACAGGAATATTACTGTAATCATTCCCAGGTCATTCATCCCCCATTCTGAGGTCATGGCTGACAGCACTAGATGACAATGATGATGCTCTTTCTCACGACTTAGACATGGCCTCAAAGGCCTTTTCCAAGAACACTCTTGGCATACTGTA
This sequence comes from Dasypus novemcinctus, assembly GCF_030445035.2. Taxonomy (NCBI): domain Eukaryota; kingdom Metazoa; phylum Chordata; class Mammalia; order Cingulata; family Dasypodidae; genus Dasypus; species Dasypus novemcinctus. The sequence continues at coordinate 58,363,323 of NC_080683.1, read as the reverse complement.
GATTGGAATCTGCATTCAAGATGAGTCCATTTGTTTTTCTTCTTTGTACCCTTCCTCTCTTCTATACTCCCCTACCCGCCCTCAGGAAAGTGTCTAATCTATTCACATTGAGTATGTGCTGATAACAAAATCCAATTTTAAATATTATGGAGCAATTTTTGCCTCTTAGGTTTAACCAAAGCTTTATCATAGAAATGTACTGGTTGAGTTTTCTAACTTTCTTTTTAATGGGTCGTTTCATTATTGTAATATTGATGAGAGTAGGATCAGCTTTCCTTCCCTGTACCTAATTCAGAGCCTTGTGCACAATGGGACTGGTTGATATCTGTTGATGAATGGGGTATCTTACCTATGGATGTCCTGAAAAGGGATACATTAGAGGTGTGTGCTCACATATCCAGTGGGTGACGTCTCGTGGTTTCTGTTGGCCTCCTCATATGCCACTCTTGAGTTCATCCTTGAGAGTTAAAGAGACTTTTATCAGGGAAAATGAATTATCTCAGTGCTTGCTTAGCTTCTCACGATCCATATCACCTTGTGTGTTTGTAGATGTTGCTGCTGTTGGTGGTATCTTCTTAATATTTTCTATTTTTGGTGTCTGTTCTCTTCCTCAATGTCCCTTCCTTTACTCAAATGCTTATGATTTCTTATGTGACTTACTAAACAAGCTTCCTGATCTTTCTCCCTGGCACTGCTAGTCTTCCCCTTCAGGCCATTTTCTACCCTACTCCCTGGATGATCTTTATCAAATGCAGGTCTGAATATGCTGCTCCTGGAACTCCTCAGCACCTGCCCAGAGCATTTGGGATAAAATGCACACCCTGCTATATAGCCTTCCTTAGCTTTCTCCATGCCACCTTTCTTATCAGTCCCTGGAAGGGCCCTGATCCCCTGCCCTGCCTTTGTGTGTGTTCCTGCTGACAGGGCAGTTCCTACACATTCTCTAGGACTCTGCTCAAGTGTCACCTCCTCTGGGTCATTTTCCCAGATTCTCTGCCCACTACTGCCTGCCATGTGCCCTTTTAGATGTCCTAAAGAAATAATTTGCTCGGTTATGTCCCCCGCTAGACTCTAGCAGTGGCTGTGTCTTGCTTTTCTCTGTGTGTTTGGTGCCAACAAATTGCATGGTACTAGAAAGCTCCCAACAGATATTTATCGTATGAAGAAATAATCAGCTGGCACCACTCCCAGCGACAGCCTCTGCCTTGTAAACTGTTCTGAGGCTGTCGCTAGCCTGGGCAAGAGACAAAGTCATCTGGTGGGTAAACTTTGTCCCAGGAATTCCTGGGATGGAGGTGCATAGTTACCACTAAAATTCTTCCTGGGTCAGCTCCCTTCTCCAGGTCTGCCCTGCCTGTTACCCTACACTGGCACAGTCACTAAGTACAAGCATTAGCATGAGGCAGTTCCCTTTTCCTCTTTATTATGCAGATGGGAGAATGGTGTGGCTGAGACATCTGTGGTCTACGCTCTGTTTAATGAGTCCAGACATGAAGAAGAAGCACATGATGAAGAAGGCTCCGCAGTATTGCCTGGAGCCTGGTGGAGGTTAGGTGTCAGAAAACTCGAGGAAAGAACTCAACGCATGATTTTCAGAGGGAATTCCAGATCTGAATTTTGCTTTTTTTCCCCAAAGACTTACAAAGATATATGAATTTCTACACATTATGATTCTTCTTTTGGCTCTATTCCAAGGGTGATCTTCACGGACTTGTATTATCCTGTTTTGCTGTTGGTTTTTTAATAAGTAGATACACAGCGCAATGTCACTTAAGGAACTGTTCTGGAGGGAAAGCTAGTCTGAATAATTAAACTGTTCACTAGAGAAAACTTTAAAAGGAATGTGAATTTTCTTAAACAAGTGTCTTAGCTTAGACAACTGATAACTGTTTTTTTCCTGGTGGTTCTTCCCTCCTGAAGCTACGTTTTATAGATCACATATAAATGAGCTAACATTTCCTGAACGAGTTTTCTTATAAGTAGGTCAGATATGTTCCCCACAAACTTTCTACCTATTAATTCACTTAGTAGGCATTTATTTCTTCATTGATAGTGGAAAATATGCTTAATCACAGTATGGGACAAATGATCACAAAGTAAAGAATTCAAATTAATTAGTTTTTCAGATATTTCAGGGGCTTAAAAAAATGGCTTCCTATGAAAGGCAGGCTCCTACCCGAACCATATCTGGAGAAATTGTTCTCTCTTTATCTTGGATGATCTTCCTTTCTTGTCACCACTTGTACTGTGTGTACTCCTGCAGCCTCCAGCAGTTCAGCATGGTCCATCTTATCGTGGGATTTCTTCCTAAGGCTTAAGTTTCCATGTTGGAAACACCCCAAGACTATTGGTATTTTTGTTCTTTTCTTCATTGGAAAAAATGACAGAAGATGGATTCTATAGAATCTATGTCCCTCTTTAAGTTTACTTATAAAAGGGAATTCACATTGTTTCACATGCTTGCTTCACATACAACCCTGGGTATTGGTTCTTCTGAGGGCTACAGAGACCCACAGGTTCTGTAGTCATGGCAGGTGGAGTTCAGTGCCATGTCAGTTGGCCCTATTTTGGAGTTTGTGTTTCTGTGTGATGGAGCTGGACTCAGATGTGATCTTTGTTCACAAGCCTCTCTGTTACTTTTACTGGAACTGTAGTTGGTGCTGGGGTTTAATATATACCCAAGGGACCTGAATCTCTGGACTGACCATGTGATAGCCAGGCCCTGAGCCTCAACAGACTTTAGCTCCTACACTCTGATTTATTGGACTTACCCCACTCAGCTAACATGGAGGTGAAGAAGGTCAACCATCACACCAGGGAGCCAAGAGTGCCTACAACTGAAAGCAGGAGAATTGCATCCAGCATCCATGTGGAATCTAAGCCCCCTCTTGATATAGATGTGGACACAACCATTCTAAGGTCCACAGGATGGAGGAATAGAGTATGGATTAGAGTGGACTTACTGATATTCTTTTCATTAACTATTGTGATTAGTAATAAAAGAAAATGTGGCATTGGTGTGGAGAAAGTGGCCATGGTGGCTGCTGGGTGTGGGGAATGGGAGGAAGAGATGAGATGTGGATGAGTTTTCAGGACTTGGAGTTGTCCTGGGTGATGCAGCAGGGACAGTTACCGGACATTGTATGTCCTCCCATGACCCATTGGGTGGAACGGGGGAGAGGGTGGGCTATGATGTGGACCATTGATCATGAGGGGCAGCAGCACTCAGAGATGTATTCACCAAGTGCAATGAATGCCTCATGATGATGGAGGAGATTGTTATTATGGGGGGAGGAGTGGAGTAAGGAGGGTGGGGGGTATATGGGGACCTCATATTTTTTTGAAGTAATATTAAAAAAATAAAGACAAAAAAAAATGCAGGAACACACTCCATCTGAAAGTGGACTTCCCCCTGTGGCACACGTGGCCTGTGCCCATGAGGCTTCTCTCATGCCTGCAGTCACAGCTGGACACAGGGGAAACCTACATACCCAAGGTAGGCCAGTGGCTCGCATGAGGCACTTTGGGAGGCAGGGGTAAAGTGAGGGTTCTCTAGCTCAGTGCCAAAATGCTCCTTTTGCCAGGTGAAGCAGGATAAGGCCTTTCTCCTTGTCTGGCTTCTAGACAGCAACCTCCGCTTTCCTGGGGTCCCACAACTGAGGAACAGGTATTACAATGGTCTGTGTGGGTGAAGGAAGAGAGTCAGGTTGCTCGTCATAGAAAGATTCTTTTTGCATGGAAGACTACTTGGACCAGGAGAAAGGACCTGAATTAGAGTTATTTCACGAGACAGTTTAACCAGTTCCCAGAGTGGAACCTGATTCTGGGACAAGGATTCTTGTGAAAGTGATTTATTAGGAAGTGTTTCCAGGAAACATCTGTAAGGGAATGGAGCAACATGACTAGAAAGGGAAGAATGCAAGCAGGGGTGCAGTATTAAGCAAAGTCACATGGAGGGGAACTATTGGTAAGACTGCCTAAAACATCATGGCTTAAAACAACAATAGGCATTTAAATAGGCCAGGTCTCCAGGAGCGGCTTGGCTGCGGTTCTGGCTGTGGCCTTGCCTGAGGTTGCAGTCAGTTGTCAGCCGGGGCTGCAGTCCCATGACAGCTTGCGTTGGTGCTCGAGGATCTACTTCCAAGGTGGCTCGTTCATATGGACGGCAAGGAGGCCTCAGTTCCTGTGCTCATGGTGTGACTGCTGGCTTCCCCAGAGTGTGTACACAGTCCAAGAGAGCGAGCCAGGTGGCAGCCGTCCTTCCAGTGACCCGGCCTTAGGAGTCAGGTTGCATCTCTTCCCTCATGTTCTATCTTTAGAAATCAGTCACTATGTCTGGCCTACATTTAAGGGGAAGGAAATTAGGCTCCACTTTGTGGAGGAAGGTGTGTCAAAGAATTTGTGGACCTATTTTAAAACCACTACAGTAACTCTGGCTCAGTCTTTCAGGGAGGCTTCAAAGATGGTAACGTTTATGCCCCACATAGTTTCCATCAGGGGCAAGGGAGCTGGAGTAGTTATCCCTTCACACCTGCCAATCATTGATTAGGGGCTGCATGAAGAGTGAGGAGGCACAGATTCCCAGGCACTTCTGACTCCCTGACTTGCAGGTAGTGTGGAAGCCTGAGAACAGCCCTCTAATAAAATGATGTGTGTGCTGCCACTGAGAGTGAAAGCAAATTGGAAGATTCTGTGCACAGACATGGCAGGAGGATGCCAGGGTGCAGGGGCTGAGCAATGGCAGTATCTGCTAGGACCAGAGAGTGATGTCTAATCGAGCATAACAACCAGGATCTTATTTACAGAGTATTTATCCTGTTATACATTTGTTTGAGAAGTAATTCCATGATGTGACTCCTTGGCCTCCATTCTAGTGGTGTTTAGTGGAGAAGCAGTGCTTGCAGTTCTCTAAACTCCTTTGATACGATCATCAGGTTTCAGGAATTCTGCTGTATGGTCCCATTCATTTCTAAGCAGAATTCACTGTTGTCTCAGAGTCTTGGAGCAGATGTCTGAAAAATACATAATGAAATAAAATAACAAAATAGAGCTGGGCAGATGCTTGCCTGAAAGAACAGGGAAAGGAGATGGCTGGACACCAAGGGTTATTAATAACACGTTGTCCTTTGATGGTGTCTTTCATCTGAGCCTTGAAGAGCTGCACAGCCATTTAAGTAATCCAGGGAGTTATTTTCTTGGATAGAATCTTTAAATCCAACAGGTCTTTTGAAAGTTTGGTCCTTTGAATGTTTTACTCTCTCTGGATTGTTCTCAAGGGAAAGATGATTTTGATTTATAAATCATACGGAGGTTCTTAAAAGTCAGTTATTTCTTAAAACAATAGGTATCTCACTGCCTTTGGCAATATTATTGTGAATTCTCATGGTGTTTGTCTTTGTTTTCCATTTCAAAGCTGTCTTCATGAAATTATTTAAGTAAGTGATAGAACATTTCTGTTCAGCGGGGAAAACATATCTAAAGATCCTGCCCTAAATCTTAAAAAAAAACATTGGTCTCAGTCTTCTTCTAACCAGCTGTTAATCCTTTTGCACAAGATGCTAAATGACAAGTTGCAGAGGTGGTTCTGTTTTTTCCCTGCCATGTACACTAGTGACGGAGCAGACTCTAACAGTGAGGTGGCCCTGGCAACAAGAAGAACAGGCCATCTCTAGACTGATACTTGGCTGGTAAAGAACTAAGAACCAGGTGTATGAACCGATATGCCTTTGGAGGCTTCATGAGAGAGGCGAGGCACTCGAGAGAGGCCACACCTTGATATGGAACCAGACCCAGGTCCCCCACACAAGGTGATACCTACCTTGAAAAGAACCAGATGGCCTTTAGCCACTCCTGTAGGTTGCGCTGAACCCCTGTCAGGACTTTACAGCCCGTGTGGAAGCGTGAGATACAATGGGGAAGAGACTTTGGCTGTATCTCATTAACTTGTCACATCTCCTCTCCTAAAGTGGACGCGAACGTATTTTGCCTACTGAGTGGTCACTGATGGTTTCATCACCGAGTCCAAAACTGAAAAGGGCTGCAGCATAACAAAGCCCAGATCCAGAAAAGAAGGGGTTCTGCTGCAAGGGCTGAAACCACAGCAAAGGACAAGTCCGGGTCAGGGGTGCACCTGCTGTCCTCTGCGGCCTCCTGCCGTTTCTCCAGGGCCCTGCACGAGGGATGTTTCTTGGCCTTGCAGGCCTAAACAGTGGACTAACAAGGATGTGTTTGCAGCTGTCAGGAGGCTGGTTGCTGCTAAGCAAAACATATTCTGGGTCGGGCAGTCTTTTCTGGCTGTTTTTCTTTTCCTTTCTTTTTTTTTTTTTAATTGGGAAACAGGAAGTTTTCCTTTCCAGGCGGTTCACAAGCATTCAGAATTACCACCCAGTTCCACCAGGCGGCAGCACAAAGCACCCGCTCAGCTCCCTCCAGGAAGGGGCTGGGTTAGCACTGGGAAGAGGCCCAGAATAGCCTTCCACCACACTTGATGGAGCCCTCTGTCCCCTTTTTCTTTGAGAAAAGCTGATTAAGGGTCTTATGCTTTTACACAGAATGTTTCAGCAGCAGGTCCAGCTTCCTCCAAAATGATCAGTTCTCTACACAAGAAATGAAATATTTTCTTCCCCAACTTTATCCTTGGGTAATGCAGGCATTCGTAATTGTTTGTCATCAGCCTGCCATTTCTTTTATACCATGCTTACCTCTGTGGAAATGATAGATTTTCTCTTGAGGAAGGGTGTCTTCCCACCCTTGAATAACTCCTCTATTTTAGTGCGTTTGTCCCCTACCCATGATAAATCTGGATAAACTGAGCCCACAATATTTTGCCAAGCAGGATGGGGAGTCTGAAACAGGAATGGATGGCAAGATTCTTGCCCCTGAGGAATTGCATTTCTCCTCAGAGAGCCCTGACAGACCAAAATAAATACAAAAGTCCTCTTTATTTCCTGTAAAATTTCTCTGGTGCCTTGACATGCAGTTCCAGCCTGCTTCCAGGGGAACAATTCACACAATTTAACATCAGCTGGCCTGCTCTTGTTGGGCAACTTTTAAAAACCCAACTGTGTCCCTTCCCTGATTTGCTCCTCACAGCCATGGCTCAGAGTCCCCAAGCCCTTCCATGCTCCCTCCCCTTGCCCTTTGGGGGCACTGAGCAGGCTGAGTTCTCTGCCCAGAGCTGTATTCACAGCCTCCATCTCTTCAATACTCCCTTTCTCTTTAGCTTCCTACCATCATTGCCCGGGACCACACTCCACTGTCCTGACAGAAGAGATCTATGAGCCCATTCTGAGGAAAGTCCCTGACCACTCTCAGTTCTCACTCTCCACCACCTGTCTCCTCCTCCACCTCCTCCCTCACCCGCCCCAACCATCCACAAACTTTGTTCCCATATGGTTTCAGTGACTCCTCTGGGAATCTTCCTTCTGTTCTTTGTCATCTAGGTCTTACTGTGGCTCTTCTTCCTCTTGTCCCTAAAAGGCAGATTCTAACCTGTCTAAGAACCTTACCCTCTATCATTTTCCCCCAAGACTCTCCTCCACTCTCGTAAATTCTATCATTTACGGTTTTCATTTACAGCCTGTCCTGGCTGCCAAGCTCCAATCCCACTTTAAAGATCTTGTAGGCATTTCCACTTCATTGTCTCATAATCACCTTAAGCCGGATATATCTAGAAACAAGTTCATCTCTTCCACAATCAGAAAATAGTCAATGTTCCCTTTCTTTTGTCAATTTTAATACTGCCTCTGTCAACAACCTGCCTGAAAAATTTGTGACATCTGTGCCTTCTCCATCTCCCTCCTCCTCATATCTAATTGATTAGCAAATTCACTCTCACCCTCCTTTTTTCCTCTCTTTCTGTCTTTTTAAAACAATATGGCAGCTGTGATGTACTGCTTTGCTAAGAATTGGGAGAATGGGATTGGAATCTCTTGCCAGCTGTGAGATCTTGTGAAAGTAACTTTTGTAATCCTATTCAAGTGTCACAGAGTGATAAAATCACAGCATCCACAGATGATGGATGGACCTTTGGAGGTCATCTAGTCCAACCCCCTTTATTTATGAATAAGGAAATCAAGCCCAGGGAAATGAGTCATCTGAGGTTTCTGGGCTAGGGCCTAAAATAGGAGTTAAGACCACCACTCCAAGGATATTTTTTCTGATCAATTGGGTCTTTAGGAAGTCCTCATTAAAATAGAATTGTAGCTTTAGAAGGAATAATGTATGATACTGAATACTAAGACCACCTTCTCTCAATCCCCTCAGACTGGAATAAAATAAAGGCCACTTTTGAAGGGGGGAAAGGAAAAATGCAGAGCCCAGGTAAGGTAGCCTGAGAGCCCACATAAGGGTTATTGGCTATTTTTGCCACCCAGAAGCCTTTCAGTCTTTTTTTCAGGAAATAAGTACCCTGAGTTTCCTTTGGTGCCATATTATCTGCCCCTGTCCCCATGGCTTGGATAGATATGATCCCACTCTCAGTACCTCAGGAATGAACCTGATTGGCTTAATGCCATCTTCATATCAAATCTTCAGGCCATTCATTCTTAGATTGATTGTGGTAGGCTTGTGACCGCAACAGGACATAGAGCGCAAAACTTTTGCTGAGCCTGCTGAGAACTGGATGTGACCCTTGGACACATGGTGGAAAGTCTTCCCCAAATCAAGCCAATACCAAGAAAGGAGAGTAGAGAAACAGAGAAGTTACATCCTGACGACATGACTTGAGTCCCTGAATGAAGTTTTCCTTGAAACTAGGCCTACCGCCAATGTTTTTTTTTAAAGATTTATTTATTTATTTATTTCTCTCCCCTTCCCCCCGCACCCCAGTTGCCTGTTCTCTGGGTCCACTCGCTGCGTCCTGTCCTCTTTGTCTGCTTCTGTTGTCAGCAGCACGGGAATCTGTATTTCTTTTTTGTTGTGTCATCTTGTTGTGTCAGCTCTCCGCATGTGCGGCACCATTCCTGGGCAGGCTGCACTCTCTTTCGCGCTGGGCGGCTCTCCCCACTGGGGCGCACTCCCCGTGCATGGGGCTCCCCCACGCGGGGGACACCCCTGCGTGGCACTGCATTCCCTGCGCGCATCAGCACTGCGCATGGGCCAGCTCCACACGGGTCAAGGAGGCCCAGGGTTTGAACTGCGGACCTCCCATGTGGTAGACGGATGCCCTAACCACTGGGCCAAGTCCGCCACAGCTGCCAATGTTTAATGAGCCAGTAAATTCCCTTTTTTTAAATGCCAATTTAAGTGAAGGTTTCTGGCACATATAACTTAAACATTTCTACCTGATACACTCTGAGAGAGGTAAGATTTTTTTAAAAAGCAAGGAAGAAAAGAGAAATGAGATGAGGAATGATAAGTAGATTGTGAATTTCACAATAAGAATTTTTGCCTGATCTGAGACCAAAATGTTAAAATAATAAAAACTTCCAAAATACATGGAAAAAAAATAGCAGGGAATGGAGGAGAAGCATTAGAGTAGGCCCTATCAGGCAGAATAATCTCCTGATTTTGGTGATGTGCAGATTTTGCAAGAGAAATTATGTAATAATCTATTTTCTGCTTGGTAGTCTTTCATAGTAGCATATTAGGAATGATGTAAAAGATCTACTACATTTAGAATATGCTGATGCTTCAACCACCTGTTTTATGAAACCATATGAACCTCCCTGAACCAACTGCTGTGAGAAGTTGAGAATGTTTGTGGAAAACATCAAGGGGCTGTTTTGCATTTCACTATACTAATTTTATTGCAGCTATGCTTCATTTCTCCTTTGCTTCTGGATTTTGAAAAAACAAGTCTATCTTCTGCACACTTGATTATGTTATCAATCAAACAAACATTGGTTGTAACCCTGTGGTAGTCATTGGGGCTGATTGCCAAATATTTCTGGCTTCCAGGCACATGGGAGGATTATACTTCCACTGATCTTTTGAACTTAGGCATGGCAGGTGACCTGTCCTGGCTAATGAAATGTGAATTAATGTGTGCCTGGATGAAGTCTGCAATATGCCATGCTTCTTTTTTACCTGTGGTGTAGTGACAGTGAGCATTTTGAATGGTGGCTGCTCTATCAGTCTGAGCTTCTGAGTGACTCTGATGAGCAGAGGGATCCCACTTCCCCATCCAACCCCACAGTGGACATTAGCCCGAACAGAAAATAAACTTTTGTTGCTTTAAGGCAATGAGATTCTAGGGTTGTTTGTTACTGCAGCAGAACCTAATCCATACCAACTGATGCAATCCTAAAAATATTCTGGCAACTCTACTTGAAATTAGGATGAATAAAACGTGGCCCTTAACTTCTAGGAGCTCACTATTTTGAGAAATGATATGAAGAAAACTTAGAAGGCAACACTTAAAATATTAATTAAAAACTTTAAGAATATTTTATAATTTACTCAATTTCTTCAACTCTGATATCACTTCTTTTGTTAACAATATTTTAGTGTGTGTATGTATTCATGATGCTTACATAGTTATAATTTATTGGATATACCTTTTGGGATTTTACTTTGTCATTTAAGATTATTGACAAATACTTATCACAGATTTGCATTAGTCATCAGAGTTTGTGTAATGAACATGCAATATCAAATTATTTTTATTCTTTTTCACAGCAAGTTATAGAAATCCTCAACTTAAACTGGCTTGAATTACTTTAAAAATTTAATGTTTCACATATACGGAAGCTGAAACTCTAGGGTGATTGAGGTAGTGGCTCACTGTTGTCATCAAGCACCCAGGTTTCTCCTTGTCTCTAACAAGGTCCCTTAGGTATTTATTTCTCCCTCCAGTTTGTCATAAAATGGCTGCAACAGTTTCAGGCACCACATCCAGCCCAGTACAGAGTTAGAGGATGAGTTGTTTCTTCCTGTGTCGTTCTCAGGAGAGAGATAACTTTCTCCAAAACTCCTCAGAAAACTTTTCCTCTTGTTTTAATGGTCAGAACTGAAGCAAATGACTAATTCATAAGCCAAACACTGGCCTGTGGTCGGGTGTAGAATTGTCATGGCTGACATAGACCACAATGTCCCCTATGGACTAACCATAATTATTTAACTAACTTTTTACTATGAAATATTTAGGATGTTTCTTGTTTTCACTTGTACAAATGATGCTGCTGGAAACAAATTGGTGTATGTAATTTCCACTCTCCCACCCTTTTCAAGTTTTCCCAAGGGTGGAATTTTGCTAGCTCAAAGGGAATGAATATTTTTACTGTTTTTCCTATATTTACTAAAATACTCTCCAATTTGGTAAGGATTGCCTCATTTTAAAGTGCCACCAGTCCTTGTGAATAATGTTATGCTTTATATTTAAAGAAATTTGTAGTGTGGTACTTCATTATTGGTTTAATTTACAATACTTTAATTATAAGTGAAGCTGAACATTTTTCCATAGTTTGTTTACTCTTATTTCAATTTGTTCCCTCAGAAGGTAGTCCTCTCTGGCACAAGGGTAGGAAGCATTTAAGTCTCAATCCCCCCAAGCAAATTTGGCATCTGGCTCCATCTCTGACACAGCATCCTTGGAACTAGGAACTGATTCAACATTAATAAACGCAAATTATCCAAAGACTCAAACCATCCAGATAGAACCCATGGGGGACTCTTAGCAGGGAACTGTCACATAGGCTCTAGGCCAAATGAAAGGAATTAGGGCACTTAGAACAGAAGTCCTTGGAGAGCACATTAATGCAAATTATTTTTATTAACTCATAAAATTACTGAGTTAGAAGCATCAAAAATTTTTAAATGATATTCACATTTAAAAACTTGAAGAATGGTCTGATCCTCAAAAGACTATCTCAAAAGAAAATAAAATGTGATATAGAATTATCTATATCAGGGTTTAGCACAAGTTTTGATTTAATAGCACATTTATCAAGTTTCATTTAAGCAAAATAATCTTTAATAGTTATTTTATTTCAAATGACCCATTTGCCTCTTTCAACAGTTTCCTCAAATATTTTGGTTAACGATGCCGATACTATTATTTATTATAGGATTATTTTCTAGGAGTCTCTAAGAGGGGCTATGGGCTCCCTCATATGGTTTGCAAAATGTTGTGTGCATGTGCGTTTTTCCTGAGAAGACTTGGAACTTGCATGAGCATACCGGAGGGCGCACAGCCGTTCCTCCTGCAGTTCTCATCCATTTTCACTTTTGACCACAATTGCCTTTCATTTTTCTTGTACCCTCCAGTTTGCCGACTTTCTATTATTTTTCACTCAGTTTCCCAGAATAAACAAAGGGGGTTTTAGTGTGAACTGCCCATGCTAAGGGCTTCATGTCTCTGTTAATTTCAACAGTTTACGTGGCTCCTTTTCCTTCATGTGGAATAGTCAGGTAATAGGGTTTTCTGACTAATGTGGTAAAATGCATTTTAAGTTTTAAACAATATGTAAGTATATTGAATATTATTTAATAGTTCTTTAGATCTGAAGTCATTTCAAGGTCTTTTATTGTCTGATATCAACATTGTAAATGTCAATTTTCATTCTACATAACAGTAAACCAAAAATCACTTGTGTTTTCTGGGCTTTTCTTTGGGTGTTTGCATTTGTAAAGTGAGGCAAAATTACGGAGGACCTTTACCAGGAAGGGAGTTAGACCTATCTGGCCTGTCCCTTGGCAATTCAGCTGTATCACTCTGGCTTAAAAAAGAGGTAATTATATGCATGTATTTTCCTTAGTCTGAAAACTACTTCATGGACTTGCTCAGTTCAGGTACTATAGAATTTTGGATATTTGTTTCATTACCAGCACCTCAGGAGTATATTTTTCTCTAATCTAAAAGAAAATGACATGGAATAAAAGAAAGTATAAAAATGGATCTCGTGTTTTAGAAACAGGTAGATATAAATGAAATAGTAATCTAGGACAAACAGTTCTTTACCAAAAGATAGAGTTGGAAGTAAAAGAGCAGAAATAAGATCTGAAAGGTGGACAGGATTCCTACTGGCCGCCATGAAATACAATGTGAAGAGGCTATCCACCTCCCTTATTGTCAAGGTATGAGTATTCAAGGTACAGAAAGGCTCAGCATAGTTGCCATATAGGCAACATAAGATCCCTAAGAGAGTGACATCTGGGTGGATTAAGGGGAGGCAATGAAGTTGGAGAGTTGTACATTTGATGTAAATTTAAGACCCAGTGCTTGAGAACTTCTTGGGTCGAGCCTTGCAGAGAGTGTCTTTGCTGATGTTCACCCAAGGCTGCCTTGCTTTTTCCACCTTTGGGCACTGCTTGGAAGCAATGGCAGTGCCTACCCTCTGTGATGTTTGGGGTTTTAGTGATTGTGTACATTGCTGACTCAATGACTTACCCTATCCTTGCAGGCACCAAGGAGGGGTGACTACCCCTGACTTGGGGTGTGTGCATGGTACGTGGGGTACAGGGGGCTAGTGGGAGTCTCTCCACCCGTATGACACCCTCAGTAATGTCATCTGGTTTAGGACAGCAGCAAGTCAGATGTGTGCATGTGTGTGTGTGTGTTTGTTTAATTCTGTAATGGAAGGTAGATATTAGTAACAAAAATGTTTATCTGGGTAATTTCATTTCCAGAATTTGCATTTCTACATAAGCAAGTTTGCTCTGAATTTATTTTCTCGTCCCATTCACACTGTTTACCCTATTTTTATTTGATACATTTAATAGCCTTCTACTAGAATTTGCTTTTCAATATTCTCTCTCTTTTCTTTTAATGCCTTGCAATCGTTATCTATTTTACTCTTTTCTTTCTATTGTCTCTCTTCTTTAATACCATCTTTCAACCTTTCTCTGATTAATTAAGTGAAGCTCCTTTTAATGTTCACAGCCACTGTATTCATTTAGGGTCCTTCTTTTTTTGATAGTCTGAAAATTCTACTTAAAATCCTCTCTCTCTCCCTGGAGCTCCCAGGGTGGCTGTGGTGAAGGAAGCAAGAGCTAAGCGCTGCCTGGTAGAACAGACAGAGTTTAAATGAGTGGAAACTTGCACAGTGTATGGAGTAGGTCTAAAGCAAAGGCATCTACTTATAAATGATTTATAATAAATTCTTTGGCATAATTGTCATCTTACTTTTGAAATTTGAAGGGAATTAGAATTAAGAAAGTGTAAACCTGGTAAGTGGAGGAGTGGTGAAAGTTTAGGTACCTATGGGGCAGTGCCTAAAGAAGGAGAATGGGAAGAAAAGAACGAAATTCTGGCTTTCTCAACATGGTGAATGCAGAAACAATGGGAAATTTTCTTCCAAGCAAACGTGGATTAGACTGTGTTTACAGCTGTGAATGTAAACAAGGAAACTGAGCACAGTGCTCCCAGCATGGGTGCAACATCATGTTTTTGTTACAGTGACTGAAAACTATGCATAAAAATTGGAAGATTATTTGGTATTTAAATACAAATGTGATCTTAGTTATAAACCTCTAAAGATGTATTTAATTTTACAATTTCTCTTAACTCAGGCATCTCATAGCAGGTATTTACTCTTTAACCAGCCATGCCTAATTTTTGGCTTATCCGGAATTGAACTGGCTCAATTAAGTAAATAGATATTTAGTTCAAACCAGAAAGATATCACAACATTACTAGAACGTTACGTGCCCAAGGGGGGAAGGCTGATTCTGACAGCAGGGATTATAAATGTTTTAAAGTTATTAAAACCTGACTGGCTGTAGTTGATGTATGCTGTTCTCAAAATGTCTAATTGTTTGCACAATTTAAAATAAGGGGATAAAACATGGCAATTTTACTGAGCCAAGAGGGAGTTGTTTGAAATAGTTCAAGTTATGTTTAGACTCATGGAGGGGTATTTGAAAGAGCTCTGAGGCTGCCATGTAAGATATTTTTTCAGATGATTAAATGCAAATATTGTTTTTAAATCCTTAAGAAACCGATTTAAGAATAAGAAAAAGGAAAAAAATAAAAGGAAGATGGGGTGGGGAGCACAGAGGTGAAGGAGTGGATTGTTCAGGAATGACTTCTCCTCCTGCCATGACCCCGTCTTGATCTCCTGTGATCTGAAGTCTCTTTGTTCTGCTGGAACTCACTGGCAGAAAAATGAGGATGCTGAGGTAGCACCCGGGACCTGAGGGAATGCCTGGCTAAGAAGTGCCTGTCATGTACCCTCATCATTTTCCTCTCCAACCTGGCAGACTCTGCCTGCTCTCCCCAGGCGGCCTGAGGCTTCGGAATTCACTCGTGTGTACAGAGCCCCTGAACAAGTATCAAAGACCTGTCCTGACCCCATGCTGCTTCTTTCTAGGATTTGATACCAAGAGCAACACAACAATGCCCACGTCAAAAGCCCAGCTGGAAACTACAGTTCTGATACATCCTTTTCCTCCTAAACAGTTTAATTTGACTTATAGCGGGAGTATATTATGCATGCAGTAAATGGATAGTTGTTTTAGTTCCAGCCTTCTATAGCTGATGGTCAGGCTATTTTGCATGTTAGATATTGGGCGGTGAATTCGGAGGGATTTTGTGGCTTTTAAAGAGTTCAGCATTGAGTTAGACGTGATTTTAGCTCACTTAAAGACATAAAGCTGAACTATCTGCTAGCAGGCATTGGGGAACTATTCTCTGTGGGGTTTCTACTATGCTGCAGCTGAGATCTGGTGGAAGGTCCATCTATATATCAACATTTCTCCTTGTGATCCAGCCTGAGTTTGGGAAGGGGAAAGAAAGTCCTGAATTGCAGGAAGTTTCAGGAGCTTCAGAGAATTCTGTTTCCCATGAGTTTAAATCATCTACTTGCTGACAAGAATGTTTTATCAAGACAAGAGTCCTCTTTCAGTTCTGAGTTTAGATCCAACTTAAAGAGAGTCTGGATTGGAATTGTATTTAGCATTGGCAAGGGAGAAAAGGCATAGGAAAGGACTTCTAAAGGCTTCTTGGACATCAAATGGCTATTTCACAACAACTTTGTGATGAGTTAAGTGTAAATGAATCAGAAACATACGGACCAAATTTCCTTTGAAATTCACATGGGTTTAAAAAAATTAAGGGAAAAAAGTTCTTGGCAAAGAGTGTTTGGGGATTTGCCAAATTCAAGCCATTTGAGAAAGAGTTATAGACACTCTTTCTGGACCCTAGAATGCTGCTGGGCTCCATCCTTGTTCTTTTCTCTTTTCCACCCAGTTGTTGAGGTACTGTGCTACTTGAAGGACCAATATCTGGAAAGCTTCAGGTTGGCCAAAAAGCAAGTGCATGGGAGGTCCGTTAATGAATTTCTGGACTGCTGGGAGGACCATGCCATGCTTTAGAGCCAGCAGCAGAGACCTGAGCCAGATCTTGGAGTCAGCAGGCTCAGCTCTCTGCATCCTGTTCATGTGGGTGCTGCCTTGCAGGGGTCATCTTGACAAAGCTGCTTTAGAAAACTGTGTAGTCAAGGAGAAGGATTTTTCAACCCTTTTAGGAGGGATTTGGCTATTCAGTAGGACTCCCTACTCCTGGGGCAGGTAAAAATGTTGGGCAGGAGTGACTTCTTTCTCCAGGCTTGGTCTACTCCTTCTGCCAAAGAGAGGCTTCCATGGACAGAGATAGTGGTGCTGTTGTTCATTTACTACATAGACCTTCCTATGGGAGATGGCCACATGGCTGCTGTATTGAATTGAGAACGCCTTGCAAAATTACGAAGCAAGTGGTATCTTTTAGTGAGTATCAGGAAATGTCAGTAGAGGCAAGGCCATTTCAACAATGCTTTGGGATTTAGAACTCACTTAGTTGCTGTAAAAATATGTTCATTGCAGTAGAGTTTGTTTAAATAGGTTTTAACCTGGAAAGTGGAAAAGGGGACTAGAAAGTGGCACTTTTTGGTAAAAGAAATGAAGAAATGGCATGTGGGTGTGAAGTAATATATACTATTGGCCAGGGAAGGATAAGCTAAGTGGAGAGCAATAAAGAAAGGATCCTCTATGAATAATTGAGAAGTGTTAAAGAACCAAGCCATCCTGTGGTTCTTTTAGTCACAGTGAGAGACCCATCTGCTTAGCATCATCACATTTACAGTGCGAGGAGAGCTGTAACCCCTCTCTTGGGTTCCCAGATTCAGCACATCCTCACTGAGGTGGAAATTGAAGTTAGAGAAGTTGATTCTCTCTTCAAGGACATGAACATAGTATGTGCTCTATATTAGGTGCTCATTAAAATTTTGTCAAATGAGTGACAGTCAATGCCTTGTGGATGCCAAAAATTGTATTAAAGGAAGAAATGGCAAAGGAGACTGAGAACAAATGATCCAAGAAGAAGATAACCACAACCCCCAAATAGAGATGCCCTTAAAACAGTGAAGGAAGGTCATAATGTATGTTGAAGAGACCCCAGAAGGATGATAGGCGATGAGAAGCTTGGTGCTGTTTTATAAATTTTCCAAGGGAGATTTCAGAAGAGAGGAAAAACCAGCAGATCATTCATAGTAGGGAAGTAACAGTAGTAGATATAGCTATTGCCATGACCTGTTACAATGGTCTATCCCTGTCGATTCATTTGAACATCTGCTGTGAGCCAAAGGTTGGGGGAAGCAAATGGGTATTGCCTTCAAGATATGTGTGATCTTTCTCTTTTAAGAGAGAAAGGACAATACACAAACAGTGAATACATAGCTAATTAAGATAAATGCTACAAGGAATGTAAAACCTGCTCCAGGTTTGAGAGAGGAGGAGGTTCCTTCTGGTTAACCTTGTGAGGAAGGTGAGGTCTGAGCTCCTTTGGGGCACACCCTGTAATTGCTTTCACCCTTCTGGTCTTCACCTACCTCAGCTTGCTACCCCAGCTGTGCAGTGCCTGCCAGCTTGCCATAGAATTCCAGTAGGTCGTCTTCTATTTCTACCAGAAATGCGAAACAAAGTCAAACTGAAGCCCACTGCCAGGACCAAGTGAGCCCTAGTTTGTGGGAGCACTGCTTTTCAGATAAGAGAAAGGACTTGACAAGACAGAGTTCCCTGATATAACCATGCCCACTCCCATCACACCCCACCTTCAGTGATGTTACAAGCAGACGGAGATTCCTTGGCAACCCTGGGGGCTAACTTGCTATTAATTTCCTAGACATCTGTATCTACCGCAAATGCTTTGTGAGCTGTTTTCATTTCATAGGAGAAAATCATAAGAAACCAGTTCTCATTAATTCAGGTGTTTGCCTCTTAGAATTGTTTATTTTTGAAGACTGAGACAATCTGCTGTATGTTTTCTTAACTGCTGCAAGGTCAAGGTACAGCTTCCTAGGTCCAGCTCTCTTTCTAACACGTATTATTTTTTATTTTTATTTTTTAAAGATACTTAGATTACATCATTTCTCTTGATTTCAGTTTCTCTCTTGTCTTGTCCCTCACTCCAGCTCTCCCCTTTCCTTTCCTATTTATTATTCATTTAACTATCCATCCCCCACCCATCAAATTCAAAGGGATTTGGGCACCTAGAACTGTACTAGAGCTAAAGGGAGGCCAGAATAGTAATATGATAAAGTCTTTCTTCAAGGAACTTCAGATCTGCGGTGGATTCTTCCTGCTTTCCTTCAGTTTTATCTGTTCCATGGACCCCTACAATTCACAACTGCTTGCTTTTTCCATAAGTGGTTCTATATAATAGAATTTCTGTAAAAAAAAATCTGAAAAAGAAAAAACATTTTGGCAAAATTGAAAACACAGGGAATATTTTATTTTTTGAGAGCATTTACAGAGTTGAAATCACTTTAAAACTTTGAGAACATTAACATATGTAATGCATTCAAAATTTGGTTTGCTCATAAAATTATCATATTTGATACATTCAATATAAAATATGATTTATTCAGAAAGTAACTGCAAATTAGCTAAATGGAATTCACTTTTAAATGTTTTTAATTTTCTAACAAAAGAAACTTTGAGTTGATGAACTCTGAGGACTCTAGCAGCTCTCTTGTCATTGTTGAGCTGGCAAAACAAAAACAAAAACAACCACTCACACAAACCACGTGGTGAACAATATTCCAGACATTGTAAGATTGATTCTTGGTAAGTTAAAAAAAAAAAAAGGAAGATGTCTGTATTTTCTTCCAGATTTTTCTCCCTGAACCTCCTTTTTCCAGTACATTCCCCCAGCATTTGTGACTCTCTTATGGCTCCCGAAACTTCTACCTGTTTCGGAACCTAGGTGGGCAGCTTGTCCTCCTTGCCACCCTCCATCTAATTGCTGGCTTCTTATTTCTTCTCTGGCCATCTACTCTCCCAAGATTTCTTTCCATATGGATTTTCCTGAAGTGTTTGATGAGAAAAAGAGAGCAGGCATGCTCTTCTCCATGGTGGTTCTGTGATTACACAGACATCTCTGAGTAACTAGGGAAGTACGCCTGTGATCTGTAAACAAGCAGGCTGCTTCAGAGTCTGTGGATGTAGAACTTCCTCAGCCAGGATCCCCACTGACAAAGGAAAGGTTATGGTTACAGGGTCTTGAGAGTTGGTTGCTACAATAGCCATCAGGACAGATGTATTTTCGTCATCTTTGTTTCTCCAGGGTTTGACTTTGAACCTAGCACCTAGTAGGTGGATATTTGATTAATGAATGAATGAAGAATTTAAAGGTAACAGATTTTTGGTAATAGTCTTTAAACATATATACATGAATATTGTTCTGTGCAGTTCAAAAAACCATGGGATCTGCGAATGCTGCCATTTTTAAAAGACTACATTCTTTTAAATTCGTGACCCAACCTTTTTTCTTTTTTGATTGAAAAAGGGGAAAATATATAATGGTTGCTTACATTTTCAAATTTTTGATTGATTTCATTAGGTTTGGGGGCCAAACATCCTCTTTTAAGTCTCATTTTACTTCATGATTTTGATTCTAATTATGAGACATGGACAAAGTTTTAAGACGTTTTCAGAAATTAACTGAGAATAAATTGTTTAGTTTGTTTGTCCAATTCTTAGCTCAGAACCATGTTTATGTGAGTATGTAACATTCCATTTATGATAATGTTTAAACGTGGTGAAATAATGGAAATTTTATTGTGGAATATTGGTTATATCACAATTCTACTTGAACGAACTAATGACCAACAAGTCATAGGGTCGTGATTTCCCTTAGGCTTGAACATATGACCTTGAATTCTTTGACAACTCTCTGTGACATAGGAGCAGTAGAATTATAGCTGAAAGACAAGGATTTAAGCTTCTCCTTTTAAATCTTTTTATAAAATAAATGTGCTCTACTTATTGCAAATGAGACCATATTGCATGAATATGTTTGATTGTTATATTCCATTCTACAAGGTAATAGTAAATATATAAAATAGTAACATAAACATAAAAAAAGAATCACATATATAGATATTTCACATAAAAGCCCCTTTGAATATAGTAGCCACATGAGTTGGCCTTAAACATTTGGACAATAAATTCCAGGAGATGCAGGAAAACAGAGAGGAATAGCAGCTATGGTAGTAGATATTTAATATTAATAAAGTAGAAAAACAGTATTTCTGAAGACTGAACTTTTTCAGATGTTTAGGAAACATTTTAGGGATGGTTGACACTAATTTGGAGGTTTAGTTAAATATAGCCCTAGCCACAAAGCTTTCTTTATTATAAAATATTAATGTAACTGAAATTTACTTTTAAGCAGGTTATGACAGGGAAGCAGTACGGTATAGTGGTCATAGTCAGAAGTCACAGGTTCGGTTCTTGGCTTAGCCACCAACTAGCAATGGGACCTTGCACGGGTTACTTAACCTTCTTAAACATCAGTTTCATTCTTGGTAAAATAAAAGGCTTAACCTTGCCCTTCCAAATCTGCATTTACCTTCCAACTATAACATCTTAATTTTGAGGTCCATTTATATAACACAATGTTGAAATATAAGACATATGACCCCAATGTGAACAGTTGCTCATGACTGAAATTTTGATGCATTTGCATTGAGAAAACACTACACAGGGGAAATATTAAGTAAGGGGAAAGCTGACATCACATTTGGGCTGGAGGCTGACTTGTAAAACAGAGGAATGGTGGGTGCACAGATTATGTTCCCTAGCTCTTTGAAAGTTTTGAGTCACAAACTCTGAATCATTTGATTCAGATGAAATCTGAAACAATTATTAGATATTTTCTAACTACCCAGAGGTTTGTAATTGTGTTTGACAAAACACATGGTTGACATCACATTTTTCAATTTTTATCCAGATGTTAGGTGTCACATGAGCTCAGCCAAAGGCTGTCCGTGCTTCACAAAGGCAATTGCAAGTGATGAAAAAAATCAGTTCTTTTAGTTGCCACAAAGAACATTAAAAACCAAATTATTGACTCTGGTCTGACATTAGCATGGTTGAGTTCAGCCAAACCCAACTGTGTTTTATGGCCTAATTGGATGATTATTGGTTAAGAACCTTCCCTTGGCTGTTTTTTGCTATCAGTTTACCTTTTTTTTTTTTTTTTTTTTAAGTCTCACCCTATTCACTTTTAGCAGACAATCTCCCTGTATGGCTTAGGACTCTTCCAGTAAATGAGTGAAAACCCAGCCCAACCGGCTTAAGCAAAAGTGGAATTTATTGTTCAACTAATTGAAAAGTCCAGGGAAAGGTCTGGCTTAAAATGAAGCTCAAAGTAGGGACTTGATCTGTATCATCAGGACCTGGTTTCTTTCAATTTCTCTTTCTTCACCTCCACTCCCTTTGACTTAACTCCATTCTCAGAAAAGCTCTTTCCACCAATAACTCATACTTCCTCTACTGGAAGCCCTGCAGGAAAGGATACCTGCCTCTCAACTAGAGACCTCATATCCTATTAGCTCTATCTGTACACATGCCTGGACCAATCACTGGGGACCATGGAATGTGATGTGTTGGTTGGTTTAGGCCTGGGACATGTGCTCCACACAGGGACCACAGGATCGACCATGGAACAGATCTGGTTCCCCAAGAGAAATGAGGGTTTGGTTACCAAAAGAAGGTGGCATTGATGTTAGACATCCAAAAACAGGTGTCCTCTTTCTTGCTGTGGTCTTAGAATAAGAACAGAATGTCCCTTCTCCAGTTTCTGGCCATCCTATCCACCAGAGGAGGCCCTGACTCCTTCCATCTAGTCTAGGATCTGGCTTCATCAGTTACAGTTACTATTTCCTGTATTTTCACCTGTTGCCTTGCTACTGGTTCTTGCCTTAGTTTACAAATATTCTCAGGTTTATCTTATCCTAAAACATGCATATAGCTACAAACACAGACAAATAATTTTGACCCATGTCCACTTTCAGCTACCACCTAGTATTTCTCCTCCCCTTCTTAGCAAGTTTTTTTCCCCAAAAAAATGTGTCTATGTTCCATGTCTACTTTTTTCATATACTATTCACCCTTCACCTACTAAAACATGTTTTTTCCTATATCCCTGACACCACATTTTCTCTATTAGTAAAGGTTTGTTCATGAGTATAGGCCTTATTATGGGTATTTTCAGCAGAAAGGGATTTAGCATAAGGAATTAGAGGCTTCCACAATCACTGGAAGGAGTGGGGAGCAAAGGTGAAGGACTCTGGGCTAGCATCACAAAATAATGAGGAAACACCACCAATACTCTCTGCTGCCTATAGCACTGAAGTGAGTGATCCTTAGGACAATGCCCAGAAGCTGCTAGTAATCCCCACCTCCACCACCTACTGATGCTCAAGTGCATGTCCTCAGCTTTTCCTTCTCTTCTGCCTTCCAATTCTCGTGGAAGTGGCTCTTATTTGCAGAATCTAAATGTATTGTTACTGGCAAGGTTGTTGGGGAGATAGAGTTTCTAGGCTTTCAGCCCCTGCAATGCAAGAGAAAGTAAGAAGTAAGAAAATAGTCCTGAATCTTAATAGACCTTATCTGGCACATCATCATTCCCTGGCATTTCTCCCCCTTGCCAGCCCCTTAAATCTTGTTGCTAAAAGTTCTGCCCTTGAGCCACTATACTTGCTCACCTTTGAACTCTCCTTGAATTATCTCACCTGTTCTCACCATTCCAGTACCCTGCAGGTTGACAATGCATTAATCTATAACTCTTCCACAGATTTCTTCATGAATTTCATATTAGTACAACTATCTGCTGGATGTTTACATCTGATTTACCCAATAGGGCCACACACTCAACTTCTTTAAGAACAATTATTTTCGCTCCTAAACCTGCTCTTCCTTCATATTCTCAGTCTCCTCTAACTGCATATTCTATCAATCACTATGTTCTAATTTTTAAAAATATTTCATATCCGCCTTATCACATAATACTGTCCTGGTTCAGTTGCATATCACCTTTTACCTGGGTACTACAACTTCCTTCCTGGGCTTCTTGCATCTAGCCTTATCCACCTTGAATCTACTCTCCATAGCCTCTGAAGGAATTATCTAAATGCACATCTGCTGTTATACCTCTTTGCTTACAGGATGGCTTGGATTTATAAGACTGAAAAAAGAGAGTAAAAATTTAATTCAATAATTCATCAAAGGAAGTAGGCAGATGGGCTGCAGTATTTATAAAAGACTCAAAGAAGTTGAGAGTTGGACGCAGGGAGAGAAAAATTCATACTACAAATGCTCTGATTCTAATTACCAAGAATACAATTCAGTGTCAATCTTGTGACTGTTCCAGTGCATCAGTTGAGATTTGAGGGGAAAGATCTATCAAAGAGTCTAGTCTTTTATGCTTTAGTTTTTGGTGTGGAGTTTATTAGATAATCTAATTAAGTATACAGGTCTAGCATTGATATCTTATGTATTCTCAGAGTATTTCTTATTTTCAATATGTGTACCTCAATGTGTGGTCTCTGGATACCAGCTACAGCACAATGTGTGGGAAGAAAATGGTAATGAAAAGATGGAGAGACTTAGGGGACATGCAACTCTGCTGGATAAATCAGAAGCAGGAAATAATCCTCCTAGGGAGGAATAAGATCTTCCTGCCTCCTGATACCCCCAAGTGTCTTTGGTTGATTTGAATCATCACCCACATCTGGGTCAGTTTTGGTATGTGAAGTATTATTGCCTTAGTGTCACTTGGAGGGCAGATGTAAGGAAGGCAGAAGAAATAACTGTAATGTAACCTCTCCAGGAAGAAGGAGGTTGACACACATACACATGATATCGGGATACCACAACTGGACAGTAATATCTGTGACTATCAGCCCTTCCTTGTTTACTAGAGCAGCGGCTCTTCAGTATTGGAGAGGAGCTGTGGCCGTGGGGCTTCCTTTCCTGTCTCTGCACCTCTTTCTTTGTTCGAGCCCTCTCACCACCTTTGCTTTTTATCACATCAGAAAATACCCTCATCTCCCTCATCAGTGCCTCTCATCATCATTATCTCTAGCACCACTTTGCAGTGGGTGTTTATATTGTGGATTCTTTAAATTCTGATTTCATACTGGCATTTTAGTCATTATGGAATCAAACATCAATGAAGAATGTTGCAGGAACTAAGAGGAAACAGAAACCTGCCGGAGACTTTTCATACCACTTTGTGGGTTTGAGGTAGTCTAGATTAGGGAATAAAAAGACGGATTGAACCTGGCAGAGAAACACGGCTGTGAAACATGTGGCCATGGAGACCCCACGAGATGGCTGCTGGAAGAACCCCGGGAGAACCCCCATTCAGAACGGAATTTCATCCAGGATCAAGGAAAAGCACCAGATATTATCAAGAGGCCTTGCCTTTGGACCTCCCCAGGCATTTGACAGGTAGGGTAACCAATCAAAACAGTAAATAGCTGGGCTCCTGCCCTGAACATTAACAAGGGGCGGGATCGTTAATGGTTTAAAAAGCAAGAACAGACATTAAATCAACCTTTTCCCCTTTTACCTATTTTGCCCTTTCTCTCCCTGCCAGGATTAGCACGCAAGTAGACCTGGAGATTTGTAATCTGTAATGGGGATTTGTAGTCTGTAAATCAGTCCTTTACACCCTTTTTTAGCCCTTTTCCTCTCTCTGCTTGGACCAACCTGCAAGTATACCTGGGACCCATAATCTGCTCTTTTCTTCCATTTCTATTCTCTTCTTTCATTTCCTTAATAAACTACTGTCCTAACTAAACTGGCATGCACTTAAAATTCTTTTTTTTTAAAATAACATAGCCAAGAAACTAGAGAAAATCTGGCAACAGGTTGAATCTCCTATTGATTGATGAATATTTTACCTCTAATAGGCAAAGTGTTGTATTTATTAAGCAAAGTTATTATTCCCCAGTGTATAGCAACATTATTAACATGTTTGGCTTGAGCCTAATTAAATGGTAAATGCAGTCCCTTCCTACTTATAAAAGATATGGGAATGGGAAGGTTGAACCTTTAATGCTGCTAACAACAATAATGACAATGATGTTTTCTTGTTTATGGGATCCTTATTGAACATCAGAATGCTCAGCTTGTCTAACTATAGAGTCAGTGTAGTATAGTGCTTAAGAATACAGTCTCTGGAGTCAGACTGATCACTTTCAAATCTAGACTCTTACCTACCAGCTAGGTGATCTTGGGCAAGTTACGATTCTCTGTGTCTCCATTGCTTCATCTCTAAATGGAGAATACAATAGTTTCTAACTCATGTGGCTGTTGTGTGGCTTAAGTGAGTTGATATAAATATAGCATTTAGAACCATGCCTGGCATAAAAGAATATAACATACTCAAAAATATGTAATTGAAGACCAGCCTAAGAACTAGTTTTAAATTACTTCATTCCTACAGTTTTAGGGCATCTTTTTTAAAACTTCCTGAAGTGGACTTTTCCTGTCCAAAAGCAGAGTCCATACTTAATCTGTAATGTTAATGCTAGGAACTTCTTAGCAACCAGCCATTTGTAGAAATGCTTTACAAAGTAGTCTGTTTGAAAATCATTAGGTATTCCTCCTAGAGAATTCAAAGCAAATTATATGCATGTTTCCTAAAAGTGTTAATGTGCTAATCTGTTGGCTCCTTGAACTAGGCAAAATGCCATAGTAGTCCATATAAGCAAAATACCAGAGTTCTTGAAGATTCCATTTAAATCCTACCTACTGTGCTTTCACATTTCCAAGTGTTCTACTTCCCCATTAAAGTCAACAAGCTGGAACTGGCATTGGGATCCGTAGGATGATGTAACTTCAAATTACAACCCCAAGTTCTCACTAATAAGGAAGAGTGAGCTGATTAGGCTATTAATTCTTTCATTCCAGTAAACACTTTGAGCATTTTAACAATGAAACCTTGTTGTGAGACATACATTTCCTCCTTTCCCCTGGGAAACATCTCTAAATATTTCTGCAGATTGCTGATTATACTTTTGAATATTAGGTGAAAGAAAAAAACCATCCTTTAACCAGTGGCAGTGTATTTTTGATCTGATAAAAAGATAATGAAACAGTCAGAGAATGAAATGAAAGGCCACTTTGGGGAAGCGGACTTGGCCCAGTGGTTAGGGCATCCATCTACCACATGGGAGGTCCACAGTTCAAACCCCCGGCCTCCTTGACCTGTGTGGAGCTGGCCCATGCACAGTGCTGATGCGCACAAGGAGTGCCGTGCCACGCAGGGGTGTCCCCCGCGTAGGAGAGCCCCACGCGCAAGGAGTGTGCCCCATAAGGAGAGCCGCCCAGCACGAAAGAAAGTGCACCCTGCCCAGGAATGGCACCGCACACACGGAGAGCTGACACAACAAGATGACGCAACAGAGAGAAACACAGATTCCCGTGCTGCTGACAACAACAGAAGCAGACAGAAGAAGAAGACGCAGCAAATAGACACAGAGAACAGACAACAGGGGCTGGGGGGGAAGAGGAGAGAAATAAATTAATTAATTAAAAATCTTGAAAAAGAAAGGCCACTTTGGTTATTGGGCACAGAGAAGAATCCATACTCTATGGGTGACTGGAGGCAACTCCCTGTTGAGATTGTTGTGAGGCAGAGGAAATAGATTTAAACAAGGGAAATGGGATGATGAACCATTCATGGCTCAGTGTTTTATTTGACTGTACCTTTACAAGTCGATGACTTTCACTCCTCAAAATAGTGTGGACCTTCTAGTCTTAGCTGAAATCAGGAGAATCTTAAGAATTCTGAATTTATACATTTTATCTTTCCAGCCTTAAATAAATGGATGCAATTGAATGTACTCAAGCTATTTATTTATTTATTTATTCATTCATTCATTTATTTATTTATTTTACCTTCCTCTCATTTTATCCAAATCAACCCAACTCTTAAAAATAATAATGATAGTTCATGCACAGTTGGATTTACAAGTTATTCCAAGGAGCACGATGCTACATGTTGTGCATGAGGGTTAACAAATGAGCCATGGGTTAGGGATCTAGACTTGCCCATGTGCCCATTCTTGGCCAAGGGAAGCACTTTTGCTTAGGCTGTACTGTAGTACTCTATAATCTGAAACTTGCCATAACAGACATGCTTGTATAACAAGCCTCAGGGCTTGTTCATAAGTGACTACATTTTCTTGTTTTCTACTCAATAGAAAAGCTCCATTAGGCCCCATACAATTCTTTGCTTCACTACTTTACCAATTGTGTCTTTTCTTTTATGATAGAGAAAGTCACTAAGTCTCAGGAAAATGAACTAAATCTATTTATCATTTATGTTGTGTTGACCTTCTAGTATGAGTTTTACATAAATTATCTTGGGATTAGGGTCTATTCCTTCAGTTTCCAATAACCATCTTCTTTATATTTGGCATACTATTGCACTGATAGTGTAAATTAAAGTTATTTGCAAACTATTGAATAATTGGTGCCAAAGACTCATCTGCTGGTGAGCCTGGGATATCCTTAATATATTCCCTCCACATTATCTTCCCTACTGATAATATTTTTTAGTAATGCCTTTCAATCATTACATTTTCTTCTATGAAATTACATATCTATATATATATATTTTAAATTTGAAAAATACCCAAGTGAAAAGAAAAGTCTCTCATAATTTCAATATTCAGAAATAATAGCCTTTAAACACTTTGGTGTTTTTCCTTTTACTATTTCAATTATACATCCTGCTTTTGTACCCAAATCAGAGTCTCATGGTATATATGGTTTGTCTCCTGTTTTTGTTCAGTTAGGATTATATGGTGAGCATTTTCACAAGTCATCAAATGCTCTTCAAAAAAGAGTTTTTAAAGTTTGCCCATTGCTTGCTGTAGGTTATACTATGATTCAGTATCTCAATCTACAGTAAACATTTAGGTGGTTCCAAGTTTCTCACTCTTAGTAATAATTCTATGAAAAAAATTCTAACCTCTTCAGTTTCTTCAACCTCAGTCAGAAGGCAGCTTGGATAGTAAAATAGAGTCATTAGTGGCACCAAAGCACAGTATATATCTGTGTGCTCCCACTCCTTTGCCCCAATGATCACCCCCATCAGAAATGGAAGCATCGTGGTTCACTCTCAGGAATGAGACTCCCGCTCCACTGCTTTGGCACCAAGTTGTCCAGTCCTTCCCTCCCCATTAGTGGAGTGGGCAACACAGACCTTATCCTCCTGTCATCTCTAGCCATTCCCATCGGTCTCTTGCCAGTTCTCCCAGCTTCGCCTGCCCACCACACACACCTGGCCACCCCAGGTATTCTCCCTGCTTCCTGCAGTTTCCCTTTCCAGACATGTGCTTCCCTCCTTTTTTTTCCCTTTCTATTTATTCATCAAGTCATAAAAGTCTCTTCCTTAATGTTTGCATCACTTCTCCACAGAAAAGTGGAACTTTCCTCTGTCTTTTCATAGAAATTAATTTCTCTCTTTTTAATAATTCTTTTTTTTAAGGGCTTTTTTTTTAAGGTTTATTTTTACTTACTTCTCTCCCCTCCCCCCCTTCCCCACCCCATTGTCTGCTCTCTGTGTCCATCCACTATGTGTTCTTCTGTGTCCACTTGCATTCTTGTCAGCAGCACCAGGAATCTGTGTCTCTTTTTGTTGCGTCATCTTGCTGCATCAGCTCTCTGTGTGTGCGGCACCACTCCTGGGTGGGCTGCACTTTTTTTGCATGGGGCGGCTCTCCTTGTGTGGCATACTCCTTGTGTGTGGGGCACCCCTACATGGGGGACACCCCTGCATGGCAGGGCACTCCTTGCGTGTGGCAGGACTGAGTGTGGGCCAGCTCACCACATAGGTCAGGAGGCCCTGGGTATTGAACATTGGACCTCCTAGATGGTAGGTGGATGCTCTGTCAGTTGAGCCACATCTGCTTCCCTTTGGTAATTCTAAAGTTATTTTATCTGTTTAGATTCCTATCACTCTTGCTATGGCAGGACAATGTTTAATTCCCCCTTGTAACTTCAGCACCTAAACCTGAATGTGACCCAAAACAGGCATTCAGTACATGCAGGTTGAATTGATGCATGATGGATAAATGAATCATCATATATATGAATCATGTGTATGGATCATCATATAAATGAATAAATAGTCCACCTTGAAATTACAAGAACAGATAGAAATGCACTGGAAAATTGTAAAATTATGATACCTTACAATAGAATTCCCTACAACAGAAATGCTTTTGCTTTTTCATTTTTTTTACAAATCTGCTGTAAATGTTATAGATAAGCTAAACTGACACACACAAGGGCATTAATACTGTCCACCTCTCCAGGTTCATCTACACCTTCTCTGTCAACATTTGTGTGCCAACCCTCTCTAGATTCTTCCTCCTTGCTATGCTCCTGCCCTCCACAGGACATTTGCATGTGCTATTCCCTTATATGGAAATATCATCCCTTTCTTCCTCACAATGTTAACTTCATCTTAGCCTCAGATCCCCCTTGTAGTTTTCATTTCCTCAGGAAAGGATTTTCTGTAATGATCGTAACAACAAAAGCAACCATAATTACAGCTAGCATTTATTGAGAGCACATTATGTGACAGACACTATTAGGTGCACTTAGATTGGTTATTTTTTGTAATCCTCACAACCACCTAGCCTGCTTCACAGTTGCAAATTGGTATTTTCTTTGTATGTGTTATTAATCAGTGTCTTTGTATCCCCAGAAGATTGTACACCTGAGAGTTCACTGTACCCCTAGCTTTTTGCATAGTGCTAGGTACAATTTAGTGAGAATCAATAGGGTATCTGTTGAATCAGTGGCTTATGTAGTTTATTTGATCCAATATTTCAGACTAGTGCTGGAGGCAGCACTTCTATTTTTATGTGTCATAAAGGAGTTTTAATAGCATATTAGCATATAATCTTTTAATTCAAGTTCTATTTTTCACTCTGCCATCTTTAATGATGCAAAGTTTGTATACGATGATGTCAGGATGACTGATCTCATAGAGACATTACTATAAGCTACATACCCCCTCTGGCCTTGAAGGATGTTATTTCAGTCCCATGGGCCTGAATATCTGGTTAGTGATAAAGCACATTGCTGCATATAATCCTGAAACAATATATTTTGTCATTTAAAAAAAAGTTCCACAACATGTTTTCCTTTTGGCCCAGTGGCAATCACTATGTCATTCTGGAGGAATGTTTCTTTTGTACCCAAAGGCAAATTTAGCTTAGAGAAATGTTATTAGCAGTTCACCAGAAGGTTTAATTGTATGCTTTGAGTGGCAGAGGAGGAGAAACCCTAAAAATTCAGGTTAAATCTATTAAGCTGAACATCCTGGATTTGGTTGGCTGCCAAAACACACCATGATAAGAGTTTCAAAGCTAATAATAGAGGAGATTAGAAATTGGTGTCCATTACAGATTTGTGGAAAATGATTTCTTAGCTTTAAGACTTAACAGCTGAACTGAATAAAGTATTCACCCTTCTTTTTTTTTTCTCATTTAGCTATAATTGCCGTTTTGGCCCGTAGACCCAACTCTCTTCATGGTATCTTGGCATCATCCCGTCATCAAAAAATATGGTGAAAATCCAAAGAAGCAGAGTCCAAGTAAGATCCTTCATTTCAGCCTGGGAAAAAAAATTGAACAGAAGGAAAACTGGACACCAAACAAACTATGTTTAAAATTACAAATTATTCCTGGGTTGCAATTTTCATGAAAAATGAGATGTTACTTCTTCATTCACTGACAAATCTCTTTGGGGCTGTGGCTCTCCCTATCTCCTGTGTCTAACCTCTGTCCAACACAGCTCTGCAAAACTGTGTAGTTGATCTAGACATGAACATTTCCCTGCAGCATGCAATTAATTTGGGTGAGTTTTGCTTCTCTTGGTACTTTAGTATTTATCTTTAAATACCTACAGCAAAAGCCATGCTCATATAATTATGGAAGTGTTAGAATTTAGCCATAGTCTCACAACTTTGAGTCATTTTCTAGGAAACATCCATTGCATACAATTTTTTTTTAATTTTTTTTTTATTGACTTTGTAATAATATTACATTAAAAATATATATGTGAGGTCCCATTCAACCCTACCCCCCCGCCCCCCCTTTCCCCCCCCCCAACAACACTCGTTCCCATCATCATGACACATCCATTGGATTTGGTAAGTACATCTTTGGGCACCTCTGCACCTCATAGACAATGGTTCACATCATGGCCCATACTCTCCTCCATTCCATCCAGTGGGCCCTGTGAGGATTTACAATGTCCAGTGATTACCTCTGAAGCACCATCCAGGGCAGCTCCATGTCCCAAAGACGCCTCCACCTCTCATCTCTTCCTGCCTTTCCCCATACACATCGTCCACCATGTCCACTTTTCCCAATCCAGTGCCACCTCTTCTATGTGGACATTGGATTGGTTGTGTCCATTGCACCTCTATGTCAAGAGGAGGCTCAGATTCCACATGGATGCTGGATGCAATCCTCCCATTTTCAGTTGTAATCACTCTAGGCTCCATGGTGTGGTGGTTGTCCTTCTTCAACTCCATCTTAGCTGAGTGTGGTAAGTCCAATAGATCAGATTGTAGGTGCTGGAGTCTGTTGAGGCTCAGGACCTGGCTATCACATTGTCAGTCCAGAGATTCAAATCCCCTAAATATATCTTAAACCCCAACATTAACTGCACCTCCAGCACATTAGCATGAAAGTCTTATGAAGGGAGATCCCATCTGAGTCCAGATTCATCACACATAAACACCATTTCCAAAGAGGGGCCATCTGCCCTGGTAGTTAACCCCATCGGCCATGACCATAACTCCCATGGGTCTCTTTAGCCCTCAAAGGAACCAATATCTGGGGGTTGTATCTGCTTTATCTGTCTCTCTGACTCTGCTCAGTTGTGCATGAGGGCAATCCTTCTGCCAGCCTCCAGACTCTTTTTTAGAAACTCGTAGCCATATAAACTCATTTCTCCTTTCCATTTCCCCCTTACTTTAGGTCAAGCAGCATTTTAAAGTGATGGTATTTTATGTAGACATGGATATTCTGCTGATCCTCATTGAACCTTCCGTATAAGGTCATTTTCCAGTTGCATCATCAGTTGGTAGTTGATAGTGGTCCCTCGTTGCCAGGGAGGCTCATCCCCGGGTGTCATGTCCCACGCTGGGGGGAAGGCATTGCATTTACATGCTGAGTTTGGCTTCGAGACTGGCCACATTTGAGTAACATGAAGGCTGACAGGAGGAAATTCCCAGGCACAATGTTGCTCTAGGCCTTGTTCTTATTTTAGGTTTGTCAGCTCAGATGCATAGTCATTTACAATTTTAATAAAGTAAAATTTCCTGGGAGATATCATTGGCCTGAAATCAGATCTGGGGTTTATTTCTTATACTGACAACACTTTGGGCCACCTCGGGTTAATTGCTTTTGTCACATTTATAAAATATGACATAGGATCCCTAAACTCCTTTCTTGCTAATGCTGGCTTGGAGCAATAAGGGTCAGTTGTATCCAACTTTTTGCGTCTGTGATGTTTTTTTATTAGCCCTTCCCCAGTACCCCTGTTGTTGCCATGGAGTCCATGTTTTGAAATATTTTTTCCTACCTTATGTATTGTATTTTAATTAATAAGTGGTTTTCCCATTTCAATGAATCAGAACCATATTTTACTGTAATGCTAGTAAAAACTAAGGACATTGACATTTTAATTAGCCTATAAAATGTTTCTCAAGTAAATGTATGATTCCTAAGTAATTCAACTAAATATTTTAAAGAACTTTCAGATACCAGCACTCAAATAACTAACTCATAGAAACCCCTCTTATTTCAGGGACATTGAGCTGGGAATGTCTGAGCTAGGAAGAAAAAAAGGAACCTTTGTTAATGAGTAGATAGAGTTTCTTTAAATTCTCAATTCTGAAAATAAGTGCGTTCTTAATTACCTCAGTCCTAGGTATGAGGGTAAAATGTCACTAGAGTGTGAACTTCTCTCTGGGAGGGACTCTGCATTTACCTTTGTAACCAAGGGCCCAGCGGGGAACCTGGTGTAATGCATAACCAGAAAATAAATGTTAAGGGATAAGAAATGTGAGGTGTGGGGCCAATTGGGCAGGACACTAACATGGCAGTCAATCACAGAGTGGGTCATCAGAAGCTTGCAGTGTTACCTGCTTTCTACCCAACATCTGTAGCCTTGACACCACCACTAGACCTGTCTGGAACTGGCCGTAAAGTTATGAGATCATTCTGTAAATAGATAGTAACAGAGACATTTTCTCAGCACTTTAATGTTGTAGGAAATCTCTTTCAGAGTCATTCTGTAATGGGTTTAAATTCTGACTTCATCAATTATCAGTTGTGTGAATTTGGATGAGTTATATAAGCTCTCTAAACCTCAGTTTCCCAATTGTCAAGTAAGAATAACTGCTCCTAGTGTTAAAGGGAGATATTGAAAGCCTGTCACATCAGAGACATGGAACAGATATTTTGTCCTTTCCCCACTCTTACTGAGAGCTTACACTGGACAGGTCAGGCTGTTGGTTTCAAGCTCTTCTTTCAAAGCTGTTTGGTAAAACCAATACTTATAAAAGAGATGGTGAAGGTTTTGGCATCCCATTTGACATTGCTGTAATTGGCTGTCTCCAAACAGCTAAATAGAGCTTCAAGCTCTAGTGAATAATTAAGATGACTTTTGCTTTTTTAAAATTCTCCCTTCCCTACAATTCTTTAAAAACTTTGGAGAGAGTTAAGAAGATTTGTTTAAACCTCAAAAGAGCCCAGGATGGCCACTGTCAACTGCACAATAATGTTAAGACATCCAACTGAGCATTTATAATTGCTTCAAGGTAGAGAGCGAAGTTCACCAGTGCTGAGCTATGACCAGGGCCATTCTTAGAACAATTCTCCACCGAGGGCCTAACAAACAGCAAGCAGGCACCTATGACATAGTTCTCCCATTCACAAAATGAAGGGATGGAGATTTTACTACAATGCTGGTTAGATGCCAGAAAAATAGAAACAAAAAATAAACAAAGTTTCTTAGGCAAACAAGCCCTTTCTGGTTAGCATATGCCTCAACACAGAAACAACTGCCTTCTCTGTCACTTCTGTGGAGAAAACAGCTTCAGTGCCATCAGCTCTGTAGAAACCTCACTGCCTCAGAAGAGGGAAAGAATGTGACCAGCAAAGAGCATGTTTTCATCAAGCTAAGCAAACATGGCTTTGACGTCAGGGAGGGGCTGTACACATGGGTAACAAAGGAGACGTGCACACATGGGGATTTTGTGGTACCTGGGCGGCTGCCCAGAGCACTAAATCCTGGAGTTGAGAATCCCTTTGAAGACCCTTCACAGCGCCTGGGAATTTCAAAGAATATCATCATAACTCAGAAAACCCTCCAAATGTCATTTTACCTTGTTCTTCTGCCGCCCCACTGTGCTGGCTGTCCCCAGTGACCGGCTTCAGCCCAGCCATCGCCTGGGGGTGGGGGTGGGTTGCAGCAGATGTGCACATCTGGATCACCTGCTGCTAACCCATCAGGCTCCAGCTTCCCCGTGGCTTTGGCTTCCACATGGCATTTGTGGTGGTGGCCTCCTCTCTGAGGTAACCGAATCCTTTAGAATATTTAGCTCTTTTCCCATTTTAGTTTTAGCTATTGATTAAAACATTCTGCAAGATTCAGGTTGTCCAGTAAACTACACTTACTTCTTTTTTGGAGGTAGACTCTTCCTCATTTCCTTGTATGTATACAATTGACTCTTGCATCGTCATCCTTATAACATATTTTAAGGTGGAGACTAAATAGGGGATGTTGAGAACTAAGAACATCTTTGGGTTCTAGTGTTATATAAGTACTGTAGGCTAAACGCACTTTGATTCTGACTCTAATTCTACATCCTCTCTGTGGGTTTTCCACACAGTTACTCTGAATACAGAAGGAAATCCAATATCTACATGGATAACTTTCAACCCTGTCCTGCCCTATTCAGTTCCCTTGTTTTTAATCATTAAATGGTGAGTATACAATGACACTGCACATCTGTTTCTGGTCTAAGAAGATCAGCAAGGATGGGGTGATTGAAGGCTACATTAGGTGAAGCAATTACAAAGAAATGTTAAAAAGTGGAAGTATACCATTTCCCTGTTCTATCTAATTCATCCAGCATCTGGGAAAGGATGGTGGGAGGCTCTCTGGCTCAGATGATGTGGTAGGGTGGAGGTGGTGACTTTGGGTGATGCATTAAAGTTAAGCCAATAGCATGTGTTGCAATAACCCAGCTGTAAAGATTGCCTACTTGGAGAGGTGTCTATGAGGGATGGCAAAGCACATTGGCATTTGATGGATGAGTTTGCCCTGTGCAACTTTGAATGTTTCATTGCTTCTTTGTGTTTGGTCTTTAAAAGCAATCTGGTCTCTTAATTACAATTTGGCCTTGCCCTTTGATGACATTCTTTTCTATATGGGTTTCCAGGGGTCCAATAGGCCCTATGTAATTTTTTAAAGCGCCAGACATTCTTCCAACAAGTAGCTTAAGCACTAAGAGAATCTGGCACAGTGCATATTAATATTAAACCCATTGGAAATGCAATTTTTAGTTTGAAGAATAAACATATGTTGGGAATTGTGAAAGTCAAAGTCCTCCAAGCAAGGTTAAGTTGCTCTTTACTACATTGGGTATACATATTTAGAAGTCTGGTGATTTACAATCAGCAAGAGGACTGTAACTTTCTCTTTTTCTGATTTGGTGTGTGTAAATTTGTAGCACAAGTGTTTCATTTCTCTGGACATTTGCATTTAATTTGCTGCTGATTTTAAAGTGAAAAAAGAAATAAAAAAAATTAAAGGTAAGGAAATCATGTTACAGAATGAATGCATTACATTTCAAGGACTGTGCTAGCATTTTCAGTTTCATGTTGTTAACAATGCAGTAATCCCAGGAAAGAATGCAAAACCCTGATCAGGGCATGTATTTTGACCCCAAGTAAACATTTCCAAACGTCCCCAACAGTCAAAATAGTTCAATTCTGCCTTAGAAAATATCATTTTATCTTGGTGCATGTCTTATTTCATTTTTTAGAAGGGCAGTCTCTCGCTTTCAACCTTAATTCTCATGGCTCTTTTCTAAATCATGGGTGTAAAAGATACGGCTTCCACCTTGTAATAAGACTGGCAACATGTGTAATTTTTTCTTTAGTCTCTTGACTTTCTCTTTTGTAGGGATTTTTACTTTCCTGTTTTGTTTGGTTTGGTTTAAACTTGTTTGAGGAATTTAAAATCAAAGAGGGAGAGGAGACAAAAAATGAGAAGAAAGTAGTGTAATGTTGCAGTGACATTTAAGTTCAGAGTGATTTACAGGCTGCCTTTGGGAAAATTGGGAAAGTCTTATACATTAGAGATTTGACTCCATAAGGAGATTTTTCAAATATTAGAGCTAGTCCCTTGGAGACGGATCTGGCAGCCACCCAAAGAACAGAAATAATGGAACTCAAGGCATCTTCTCTATTTTAAAGAAGCACACAGAGTGGAAATTTAGGATTAACTCTATCAGGCAGGACAAGTTGAATGGACCCCAAACATGCTTGCTCTGGCCCCCCACTAACCCCAGCTGGTGTCCCCAGACATGATGTACACAAGACGGTCAATCATGTAAGAGGATAAAAATAGAGAGGAAAAGGATACATCTTTGTTGTTGTTGTTTACTGATCCCAACTCTTTGGTCTTCAAAGGTTTTAGCTTCACAGAGCTGTAGGCTGTTGTTTTAAGTTTATTCCCCCCAAAAGAATGTGGTGGGGAAAATATTATAAACACCCCCTGCTTTGGCATTGCTTGATTTTTTAAAAAATTAATAAAAACAATTGCTAGCAGCTGGTCGAAACAATTATGCTCTTCACAAAAGCCTTTGCAGATGACACAGAATGTTAAGAAAATAATTCTTTCAATTAGTGTGTGGCCAGTGCACCTGTGAATAGGAATCATCCAGGGAAGCCTATCTGTGAATGTCAATGAGAACAAGTCAAGAATTCATCTACTCTGCCTTTTTCTCTTGCCACATTTACACAGATGTTAATCCTGGGGGTGCAAATGCTGAAAGGGCAGTCCGCCTATAATCTGAGGAGCATGAGAAACATGAGTTCAGATCAGGAAAACTATTAATTCTCAACTGCCTGCCATCCGTATCATTTCTCCTTGTTTTCAGAGACATTTCTTTTTTATGTTCTGTTTCGAACTATGATCTGTAATTCATTGGCCCTTCTATAAAGTTGATTATAAGACACAATGACAATTTACCAAACTCTTCTTCCTCAAAGACATTTATTAAGCATTTCCATGTGCATAGAAGTGTGCTTGACATTAGGGACATAAATGTGAAGAGGACCTAACCCCAGCCTTGCTAGTGCTTGTAATTTATCCTGCAGCCAGTTTTGCTTCTTTGTTTTAATGATTTATGTTAGAATGTATCATCATCCTGTGTTTTCTTGGGTTCTATATTTGTCTGTGAAAGTAAACAGGAGTTTTACCTTGTGTATTAATTATTTGATTACAGCATACAAACCACTTCAAAACATAAGGACTTAAACAACCATCATTTGTTATTGCTCATAAGTATGTGGGTCAGCTGAGTGGTTTTGCTGATCTGGGCAAGCTCTGCTGATCTCTACAGGGCTTGCTAATCCATCTGTAGCCAGCTGGAGGCTCAGCTGGGGATAGGCTTGGTCCAAGTTGATCTCATTTACATGTACAGTGACAGTAACAGGAGTGACTGGATCATGCTATCGTTCATCATCCAGTGGGCTAGCCCAGGCTCATTCAAAGGCAGTATACAGGTTTCCAAGACAGCATCCAGAAGGAGGCAAGTCCTCTTTAGACTTAGGCTCAAAATGGACCCAAGATCCCTTCTGTTGGCCAGAGCAAGTCATAAGACCATTCCAGATTCAAGAGGTAGGGACATAGACTCCACTCTTCAATAAGAGGAGCTGGAAAGTCACATTGTAAAGAGTATAAATGCAGGGCAGAGAAAAGAAGTGGGACTCATTTTACAACTACATCCTTTTTATTCTCTATTATGATCTAGAAAGTTACTTGTCACATCCCTACATCTTACTGAGTATTTTAGTTTCCTCTGCTGTCCAAGCATATACCATGCAATAGGTTGGTTTAAATAATATGGATTTATTAGCTTGTGGTTTTAAGGCTAAGAGAAAGTCCAAATCAAGATGGCATCAAGGTAATGCTTTTCCTGAATATTGGTGTGCTGGAGCTGGCTGCCAGCAACCCTTAGTCCTGGGCAATGCACATGGCAGCCTCTCCTGGCTTTGCCTGTCTCTTCTGAGTTCCGTTGACTTTCAATGTCTCACTTCCCAGGGTTTTCTCTCTCTCTGAATTTCATTCTGCTTATAAAAGACTCCAGCAATTGTATTAAGGTCCATCCTAATTGAATTGGGTACACCTTAGCTGAAGTTACCTCATCAAAATGTTCTACTTACAATGGGTTCATTCCCTCAGGAATGTATAAGTTTAAATATATGTTTTTCTGGGATATATAACTCCAAACCATCACACTGAGTTTTATTAGATTTGCACAAGAATTAGTTTTTCCCTGAGAATCAACTAGGAGATTCCTTAATATATATGAGTCATAATTTCTAAGGTTATTTGTGGGTTAAGAAAAAGCTATTTTAAAAAATGAGAGGGAGGTGAGGATAACATCGGTAAGATTGCAAAGTAAGAAGTTCCTATGAACCCTTCCTCTTTACTTACCAGAATACCAAAAACAAGCAGAATCTGTCAGAACCACCTTTCCCAGGACTCTGGAAAACAGTCAGGGACAAGCAACAATCAAGCAAACAAGAAAACCTAAAAGTTCTAAGAAAGCTGCAAGATACTTTCACTTGCACTCATCCCTCTCCCTCCCTGACTCAGCATGGCAGTCTGTGGGAATAATGGCAGCCTGGGGGCCCACATTCCCAGTGTGGTGGTTCATGTTTCCAGTGTGGGACCCTGGTATCTGGTATTAGCATACCTAAAGTGTAAATTTAGTGCCTTGTATGTATGTTCCAACTTCTTCCTGAAAATTTGACTCAAAAAGCTTGTTTCTGTAGTCCACCCCAAATTCACTCAGTATGGATAAGCAATGTGGAAAAGTGGCAAGTAACTGAGTAAACCATAGCTTCCTGGGACAAAATTGAATGAGACATAAAATATAGCACCTGGGACCTTGGAGGAGAAACTTGGGAAAGAGTTTCTTTTCCTGGAGGAGAAAGAAGGACATCCAGGAACATTTGCACATACTATGGAATTTTTTAAAGCTACCTCATATCCCCTGAGTAAGACACATGCCCAGAAAGACCTGAGAAGAACATAACTATTCACTTCAGGCTGATCTACAAGTCAAGTATAAACTGAACTAAGTGTTAAAATAGAGTTTCAACACATAGCCTATCTATACTATAGCCTTCAACAATTAAAAATAAAACTTCTGCAAACTCTGGGGAAGGGGGAGATCTGACTTCTAGACACAAAACATCAACAGATTCCAATGTCTAGAGTTCAACAAAAGATCATGAGGCATACAAAGAAACAGGAGGAGATAGCCCATTCAAAGGAACAAAATAAAGTGACATGAACTCTTACCGAGGAAACCCAAGCCTTGAAATTATTAATCATATATATTAAGTCAACTCTCCTAAATAATTCAATAAGCTAAAAGAACACATGAACAAAGAACTAAAGGACAAAAAGGAGAACAATACATGAGCAAAAGGAAAATTAGAAATGTTAAAAAGGAAAAAGAAATGTTTTAATTTCAGTAGCTGAAATTTAAAAAAAGAAAAAATCATTAGAGGAATTAGACAGCAGAGTTGCACAGCCAGAAGAAAGAATTAGCGAACTTTAAGATGGTATTATTGAAATGATACTGTTTGAGGAGCAGAAAGAGAAAAGAATGAAAAAGGGAGCAGAGCCTAAAGGAGTCATGGAACACCATGAGGCATACCAATGTGTGCATTAGGAGGGCCTCAGAAGAAGGGAAAGAGAGAGGAGAAGAAAACATATTTGAAGAAATAATGGTAAAAGCTTCTCAAATTTGATGAAAGACATGCTATACACAACCAAGAAGCTCAACAGAGTCCAAATAGGATAAAATCAAGGAGATCCACACTGAGACACATTATAGTCAAATTGTTGAAGGCCAAGAATGAATAGAGAATTCTAGAAGCACACCATACCAAAATGTGTGGGATGGAATAAAGGCAATGTTCAGATGGAAGTTGACAGCTATAAATGCTATAAATGCAGAAAAAAGCTCTCATATCAATAACCTGATTTTGCATCTTGAGGAACTCTAAAAAAGAGAAAACTAAATCTAAAGTTAGTACAAGGAAATAATAAAGATTACAATATAGATAAATGAAATAGAGAATAGAAAAACAATTGAGAGAGAATCAACAAAACCAAAAGTTACTTCTTTGAGATCAATGAAATAGACAAATCTTTAGACAAAGAAAAATGGAGAGAAAATGCAAGTAGCTAAAATTAAAAAATGGAAGTGAGAACATTACTACTGATCTAGCATAAATTAAAAGGATTATTAGAAAATACTATGAACAATTATATACCAACAAATCACATAATGTAGATTAAGTGGAAAAATTCCTAGAAACACACAGTTCACCTAAAATGATTGAAGAAGAAATAGAAGATTGCAACAGACCTATAGCAAATAAAAAGATTGAATCAGTAATCAGAAGAAATCTCCCAGCAAAGGAAAGTACAGAATTAGATGGCTTCACAGGTGAATTCTACTAAACATTCAAAGAAGAATTAACACCAACCCTTCTCAAATTCTTCAAAAAGTTTAAGAGGAGGGAAATCTTTCTAACACCTGTTCTATGAGGGTATTATCATACTGCTCAGGAAGTCATCACAGGTTTTTAAGCAGGGGAGTGGTGTCATCTAATTTACATTTTAAATGTCTTAATCTTTGTATTTTGTAACAAATAGATGAACGGGGGCAAGAATGGAAGCAAGGAGATAAGTTACTATGCTATTGCACAGGGTGAGAGATGGTGACTTGCACAGGGTGATGGCAGTAGAGATGCAGAGAAGTGAACATATTTGAGAAATGTCTAGGAGGTAGAGTTGATAGGACTTGGTGATGATGCATTAGTTGTGAGCAGTGCAGGAAAGAGCAGAAGCAAGAATACTCCCCCAAATTTAGAGTTATCAGCAACTAGATAGAGGGTTTTTTGTTTATTCATGGAGGCAGGGGGACTAGAAATAGATTTCAGCTTTGGCCACATTGAGGTTGTATGGCAGATTGTATGTTCCAAAGTGGCCATAATGCTCTTCAGCAATGTGACCTTGCTTTTCCCTCATCAAGAGACACAGCCTGTCTCTCCCTTAAAGTGGTCCTGGCCTTAGAGATGTGCTTATAGCCAATAGAAGGCCAATAGATGCTGCATGTCTTCCATGGTAAGGTCAGGGGAAACCTTCCAGAGGAACATTTTCTGTCTGGGTTCTGTCTTCACATGCTTCCTCTTAGAGCATAGCTACCATGCTATAAGAAGCCCAAGGCACTTGGAAAGCCCTCGTGTAGGTGTTCTGGTTGACAGGCCCTGTTGATCCCAGACTTTTAGACATCCCATCCCAGACACTAAAGAGGTGATTGAAGAAGGCTCAGGTGATTCCAGTCTCCAGTCATTTAGGCCACTCCCAGATATTCACATTTCCCAGTTGAGGCCCCCAACAGCTCAGAACAGAGATAAACCAACTTTGCTCTTCCATGTCCAATTTCCTGACACACAGAATCCTTGGGAATAATAAAGTTATTGTGGTTTTATACTGTTAAACTTTGGGAGGGCTAGTTACTAGAATGGTGTGAGATGATTCCACTAGGTATCCAAGCAGAGAT
The DNA here is from genome assembly GCF_030445035.2 of Dasypus novemcinctus. Taxonomy (NCBI): domain Eukaryota; kingdom Metazoa; phylum Chordata; class Mammalia; order Cingulata; family Dasypodidae; genus Dasypus; species Dasypus novemcinctus. Next base: position 58,321,193 of record NC_080683.1, on the reverse strand, counting down.
GTGAATAGACTATTGGGAATTTGATTTCTAAGCCATGGGCAAGGCTGGAGGTACAGTTTTGAGAGTCTCAGTGTGGTTCAGGGTGGAGAGCAACAAAGGAGAATATGTAGACTTCTTGAGAAGGCAAGGGGTCTCAGTATTCAGTAGAGTACCCCAATATTTAGAGGTCAGGCAAATAAGGAGGAATTGGCAAAGACAAAGAGACTTAGAAGTATGTTGACCACACATTCTGGTTCACCTGGGTCAGTCCTTGTTTACAGCTCTCAGTTAAGCATCCCCCTATTTGTTTTTAGTTTTAAATAAAGATTTATTATTAAAAGTTGCATTAAAATGAGCAGGGGTGGCTTTGGAAGACACTCATTTTTTTTTCCTTCCCGCTTCTGCCATGGTATCATCTGATAGTGTGTGAGATACAAGTGCTGTAAACAGAGTTCACACTTTAATAACCAGGGGTCACATCTGAAAGTTGATCAGTGATAACCCAACTCTCTTTTCCTGTATTGTTCCAGACTATATGCAGTACTCTCTTTCTAGACAGCCTACAGTGGGCTCCTCATAATGCATGCAAGATCACAAGTGACCAGGTCCAGCTAAAGCCTTCTGGTCTCAAATGATGGTGGGAGAAAGATTCGGTATTGTTGCCTCTGACAGCCATTTGTGCATAAGCTGTGCTGTGGCCTCTGAGATGACCAAGACCTGAGGCCACAAGAGTTGATGAGGTCAGAGGGAAAGGAGAACTATGTGTGGGAACTAGAGTCCAAGTAGTCCTGCCTGTGGAGATAGTCAGAAAGGCTCTTGATATTGTGGTATAATCATAAATTAATCAAAATTAACTATTTTGTGGTATAATTGACAACTCTTTCTTAAATTATTTGCATTTTTAAAAAATTGTGGAATAAACCCCTACAGCAGCAATGATCACAAAAGATAAAAGTGAAAAAGCACAATCTGAATTTTTGTATTTCAAGCAAGTTGGTGAAAATATAACATGCAACAGATGTTTGCTAATACTTACTGTCCACCATGTAACCATAGTCATATCAGTGACTACAAGAAAACTGGAAGATACAAATCTGCCGAAAGAAGCACAAGTGTATACTTCAAAAGCTGGCAGTTATACTAAGAAGGTGTAGCTGCTAAAATCCACACTAATGAATGAAGCTGCAGAAGCTGAATCATATATCAGTCTGTGGAGTATGACTTTTCAGAGATTAACAGGATTTTCTAAATTAATTTCACTCATTTAAAATAGTTTTCATGAGGTTAATTGGCATATAATAAACTGCACATACTTAAAAGGCACCATTTGATAAGTTTTGACATTTGTACATACCTGGAAAACCATGGCCCCAGGGAAAATAATGAATATATCTGTCGCCCCAAAAGTCTCCACGCCCCTTGGTGGAGCACAAACTTTTCATGCAGGACTTCTCACACTGTAACGATTTGCATTGATAATTGTGGGTAAGGTTCATGCCTAATCTCTGTATCCCCAGTGCATAATCAGTAAGGGCTTTCAATAAGTGTGCATTTAAATTGAACAAAAGTTTTAGCAATTCATCTGATGTCAGTTAATCAAACATGCATCTTCTTAAGCCGTCCAGTCCTGCCACTGATTTGTATTAACAAACCTCTTTGATTAAGTCATCATTGACTGCAGGCTTTTTCTTTCAGAGGCAGCACATAATGCTCTGATAGACTATTTTACTGAGTCAGACCTCTTAAGCTGTGTTTGCAGAAGCTCTGCTCTAGTCTAGCATTCTCCATCCCCAGAACCCCTGCCTCACCATCCCAACTTTTAAATGTTGATTCTATTACATTTCTTAAAATTTCGAAGCCAGAATTAGAAATTTTCTAAGTCAAGGATTGAAGATAATATGAAAGACTACCTAAGCCACCTTAAGAATAATGTCTTATTATATGCTAAACCAGGGGTGCTTAAGTCTGTCCACAAATCCCCAGATTCCCAGAGACAATCTCAAGGGGTCTGTGAGTTCAATATTATTTTCATGATGATACTAAGGTATTAATTGCCTTTTTCACTGTATTGACATTTTCATTGATGGGGCAAAAGCAATGGTGGCCAAAATTGCTGGTGCTTTTGCAGGAATCAAGACAATGGTCACTGACTATTCCAGTAGTCATTGTGATCTTCACTGCCACATACAACAAAAACAAAGTTCCCACTTTACTTAGGAATGTCCTTGGGAAGCAGATGTGACTCAAATGATTGGACTCCCATTTACCATATGGGGGGCCCTAGGTTCAATTCCCAGGGTCTCCTGGTGAAGGCAAGCTGGCCTGTGCCACAGAGAGCTGATGGCCCATGTCTCAGAGAGCTGGCACAGCAAGATGACGCAACAAAGGGAAACACAGAAGAAAGACAGTGAAAGGGACAGACAAGGGACCTGAGGTGGCTTAAGCAATTGAGTGCCTCTCTCCCATGTTGGAGGTCCCAGGATCTGTTCACAGTCCTTCCAAAAGAGAAGACGAGAAGAGAAGACAAGCAGACAAAGAAGAACGTGCAGCGAATGGACACAAAGAGCAGACAGTGAGCACAGGCAGTGGTGGTGGGGAGCGGAATAAATAAAATAAAATATATCTTGAAAAAAAATGTATGTCCTTGATGAAACAGCTAAAATTATTAATTTCCTGTATTTCTACCCTTGAATGTATATCCTTCTAATATTTTGTGTGATAAAATAGGAAGTATGCAAAAATCATTTCTACTTCACCCCAAAGTATAATAGTTACCTTCAGGAAAAGCACTTGGTAATTGTTTGAGTTATAAGCTGAACTACCTTATTTTTTCTTGGAACACTAATTTATAAGAATGAAAGATGGAAAACCTGGTGATATAAGCTTGTGTTTGGTAGGCATTTTGTTCAAATGAATGCAGTAAGCCTGTCACTTGAAGAAAAACAATTGACAGTCTTTTGTTGCCAATAATAAAATTTTAGTTTTCAAAGGGAAATTAGAATTTTGGAAAACTTGTATTTGCTGTCTTTATCTTCAGAGCTTCCAATACTTAAAACTTTTCTTATCAGTGATGATATTAACAAACATGATTTTTAAAAGTATTGTAAAATGAAATGTGTCAACATTTGGAAGATCTGCATACCTCAATAAACCAATATTTTCCTAATGACTAACACATGATGTTACAAAATCATAAATCATACATGGGTAAAAGATCCATTCACAGTGCAAGATAGATCAATCAGTGTTAATGAAACAGAGTAAGTTCATTGATATAATTTCAGGTTTCACCTGGTATAACTAGCCTTTAAAAAAACTAGTTTTGGAATGGTATTCAAGAAGAATATCCACAATTATCTGAGAAGGCTATTAAAATACTCACTCTTTTCCAACCACCTATCTGTGTGAATATGGATTTTTTTCAGATACTTCAACCAGAAAAACATTTTAACAGACTGAATGGAGAAGCAGATACAGGAACTCAATTTTCTTCTATTAAACCACACAGAAATTTGCAAAAATGTAAAAATTTGGGGTCCTCTATAATATGTAAGTGTGTAAAGGGTCCCTGAGACCAAATGTGTGAGAACCTCTCTGCTACACACTGAGTTAAACCCATGCACATTATATTTTATCTGATTCTCACAACGATCTTGTGAGGTAGACTATGATCTTCCCCATTTTCTAGATGGGAACTGAGACTGTCAGATAAATTTTTAAACTTCTCTAATGATTTATATCTTAGTCTCTCTAATGGAAAAATTCGCACCTCCCCAAAACTCATAGTATTTTTTTAAATTTTTTTCTTTATTTTTAAAGGAGCGTTAGATTATATAAATGTTACATAAAAAATATAGGGGGTTCCCATATACCCCTCCCCCTCCCACTCTTTCCCCCATTAATAACATCTTTCATTAATGTGGTACATTTTGAAGCATTGCTACTAAGCATGAGCTATAGTTTACATTATGTTTCACACTTTGCACCATACAATTTTGTAGGTTTTGACAAGACGTATAATTGCCTGCATCCATCATTGCAATATCATGAAGAACAATTCCATTGTCTCAAAAATGTCTCATGTTATACCAATACTTCCCTCTCCATCCCTTCAGAACCTCTGGTGACCACTGTCTTTATATTAACTTTATAAGTTATTCCATTACTAGAATAATAATAAGTCTACTTTAGTCCATAGTTGTATTCCACCCCCCACCCCCCACCCCCTTATTTTTGTTAGTTCCTCTTTCTTGAGGATTATGGGATGGTGATGCCCACTCTGTTTCCAATTGAGAGGGGGCTTAGATCTCATGGGGCAGACGGGTAGAACTGTCATGCTTGCAGTTGTGGATACTCTGTTTTTTGGGGATGGGCATTGTCCATTATCATCCTTTTGTTAGTTTTCCTGGGTGAGTCTGACAAACTGGAGAGTAGGTGTTGGCTGCAATTCTGCTAAGATTCAGGGCTCATACCACATATGAACAGAAGGAGGGTCTAAGAGGAGTCCAGCCTCATCTGTGGAACCCCTAACCAACCTCCATTCTTCCTCCACTCAGAGCCTTCACTGTGTGACTAAATCCTCTCCCTCGATCCTTGGAAGTACATCTTCTAACTGTCAGAACAGACCACTTCTTGCCTCTATAGTCTTTTGGAATCTCTCTCATAGTTATTTCTCCTCTTCTTAGGAAGATTCACTTAAACTTCTCTTATGTTAGCATTATTTTTTGAGTGCTGTGATAGGTAAAGATATGGTGGTGAATAAGACTTGATTATTCTTGCCCTCATGGAGTTTATAGGCAACTTCAGTGTTCCTATTAATTACTCATTTACACAACCTGTTCAATGCCATTTAATAGGAGATACAGAAAGTAAATGTTTCTAAAAACTGGTTTCCTTTTTCTAAGCTTTTCCATTTATTCCAAAATAGATCTGGGGGAATATATATAACTATATAGAGCCTATATACTCCCTTGTCTATGTTGCTGTAGTCCATTCTACTATTTATAGTATTTCATTAGTATGCCAATATTTCATGTATGCATATACTAACAAACAGTGGATATCTTGATGGCAAGAAGTATGTAGAGATCACCGCTTTACCTTTTCCCACCCTTTTCTAGTACTAATAATTGCTCAATTTTATCTAGAATAACTGATATCCATTGTTAATATTTATTTTATGCATTATTAGTTGAAAATTATGTTTACAAATGAAAGACATGTTTTATTAATGGTGTGCTATTTCTTTCAAACAGGAAGTCCTTTTGTTAACTGTTTCTCTACTGGGGTTCTTTCTCATATATAAGAAGCTGAGGGTTGTTTCAAATACTCTTAGAACATTAGAATCAGTTCCAAATAAATGCTGGCCACTGATGTCTAATATTTGAATGGAAGGAAGAAACAATGACATAAAACTGTACAAATTCATGTTTTAAGGACATAGTGGGCTTACTGAACTTATGAATCAAAAACTGTTGTCCTATTGTTTTATTATCTTTTTTTTTCTCCCTCAGAAGAAGGAAACCCTCAAGTTCTACTAGGAACCACACATGGATCAGGAATGGTCTTCAAGAGGGAAGATCCTTTCTGAATTCCTTAGTACAGTCAGGAATAAAATCTGTCCTTTCTGTTTGGGAAGACAACTCAGAGGTTGTGAATGGAGAAAGCATTTGTGGGTGTGGTGTCCTTAGAAAGAAGCATATTTTATACACACCTTGCCCTGTACCATGTTAGACGAAGACTAAAGAAAATTGGTGTGTTTGGTTGCCTAATGCATTTTTCAGTTAGGAATCCTTCTTGGTTGTCCCCTCTTACCTGAGTGTCAGAGTTGGGGCTTATCTCAGCTTATTCCATAGCCCTCACTATGGAGCTGACCAGGACAACTAAGAACAGTGTGATGAGAAAATCACTTGATGTGTCTCAGTGTTTGTATGTGTTTGCACGTGTTTCTGTGTGTTGAGTATGAAAGTCCTATATCATTGCCAAAACATTAGGCAAAACACAAACATCTCCATGGAAAACTATCTCATCTTTGAAGTTTTCTTCACTATTCACAAAGCTGACATAAGTGCTCACTAATTTCTCACTTCCAAAGTTTGCCAGTGATCCTGGGATCTTCCCATTAGTAATTCCACAGTGGATATGTCATTATTAACTAAGACCGATTATACCACCCAAACACTACCATGTGTGTCTCATTTAGTCTCTTCCCATAGCATTATGATTAGAATGAATGGTCTGTCGGCTTCTCAGAGCTGCCACAGAAAGCACCAGATCTTGCCACATTGGACAAGGGGATAAGCCTTGCCTCCAGAGCAAAGTATGAAATGAATGACAAATAGTTTTCAACAGGAGTGAAAATCACCTTTCTCAAATCATAAAGCTCCAATCAAGAACCTTGATGACAAGTAAAATTAAATAAAACATGAGTGATGAAACACTGTAATATGTTTACGGTAAGCTAGTCCAGACAGCTGATAATTAACTGTTGCCCAAAACTACTCTTTGGCAGTAGAAGGCTGTAACAGGACACAGAGCAGTAGTAAGCTAAAAGAACCCGTGGAGATCTTTGTATGTTTTTGAAGAAACAATTCTAACAGGAGGTAGTGCTACAAACAAGTCCTGGACCCTACATATGCACAGACTGCCTGTGGATGTGGATTCTGACCCCTTGTTGGTTTTTTGCTTTCACATTCCTATCTGCCGTTGTAATGCTTTTTATGCTGTGCAGTCCCAAAGCAAATGTCTGCATGTGTTTTTCCTGGGCTACCACCCACAGAACCTACAAAATCTGAAAACAAATGAATGCAGATGCGCACAATTGAAATAAGTTAAGAAACATGTTTTAATTGTCTGCCTGGATTCCTACACTTAAAATAATTTTGGTTTGAATCCTCTTTAGCCCTATTTTCTCTGAATTTTAATCAACCCTGCAGAAAGGGAAGATGGTCTTTAGAAAAGGAAACAAATTCCTCAAATTAATTTACATAAAATTAATTCATCCATAAAAAGAAGCCAAGGATCCAAAAGGAGACCTTTATGATTCTTTGACTGCTTGAAGTCTCAATTTTCTTATCTGTGGAATGAGGATTGGGTCATTTGTTCCCTGTGATTCCTTCAGTTCTCCTGTTCCATAAACTATCATAGCAATAGAATTCAAAACATGCATGGAAGCTAAGGTCAAATACATGTAATTTAAATGTGATCCTGAAGAAAGAGAAATGATCATGTGATTTAACCCCTAATCGAGATTTCTTCCTGGTGTGTATATAGAGGTGATAGAGCCAAACCTCACATAGCCAAAATTTCATTGATCAGACTTTTCAGCTGATGACACACTAATAAGTATTGGTCTGTACAAGGCCCCTACTTTTTTGGTATTTTATTTTGCCTCTTCATTCCATTTCCCTCCCATCTCATGGACACCCATTCTTGTATATGTCCTTGTAATCCAACTTCCACTTACCATTTTTTTTCTGTTTAAGTATGCAGGTTTATTTAAATTTTTAATTCTTTTTATTTTGTATAGAGAACTTATAGTTTTATAGAAAAATCATGAAAAAAAATACACAGTTCCCATTACCACCCTTGTATTAGTCAATCAAAGGGGGTGCTGATGCAAAGTACCAGAAATCTGTTGCTTTTATAAAGGGTATTTATTTGGGGTAAAAGCTTACAGTTGTAAAGTCCTAAAAAGTCCAACTCAAGGTACTATAAGAAGTACTTTCTTTTTTTTTTTTTTTAAAGATTTATTTATTTATTATTTCTCTCCCCTTTCCCCCCCACCCCCAGTTGTCTGTTCTCTGTGTCTATTTGCTGTGTGTTCTTCTTTGTCCACTTCTGTTGTTGTCAGTGGCATGGGAATCTGTTTCTTTTTGTTGCGTCATCTTGTTGTGTCAGCTCTCCGTGTGTGCTCTCCGTGTGTGCAGCCCCATTCCTGGGCAGGCTGCACTTTCTTTCACGCTAGGCTCTCCTTATGGGTGCACTCCTTGCGCATGGGGCTCCCCTATGCGGGGGACACCCCTGTGTGGCATGGCACTCCTTGGGCGCATCAGCACTGCGCATGGGCCAGCTCCACACGGGTCAAGGAGGCCGGGGGCTTGAACCGCAGACCTCCCATATGGTAGACAGATGCCCTAACCACTGGGCCAAGTCCGCTCCCCAAGAGGTACTTTCTCACCCTAGTCTGATGTCATGTGTTAAAGCAAGATGGCAGATAATTTCTGGTCTCTTGGACCTTCTTCCTCTTAAGGCTCCGTGGGCCCAGCTTCTTCTGATCCCAGCTGTAGTCTGGCATAGGGCTCATCTCTCTTCCCAGGGCTTTAACTGTTTGAGCTTTCTCCTTTCTGTCACATGGCAGGAACTAAATGACCAAGTTTTCTACTCTTTCGTGTCTATGGAGCTCTCTCTCTCTTCCTGTGTGTCTTTTTGAGTGAGTATCCATGTTACAGCCCACCAAGGGAGAGGGGACTCAACCCCGAGTCACTCCCTACTGACATGGTCAAATCAAAAGCCCTAAATTGATTTAATCAAGTAAACTTAAGACCTTTGAATTTAATACAATCAAAGAATATCATAACTAGAGGAGTAGACTGGTTTACAAAGATAATCCTTCTCTTTTTGGGGTTCATAAATAATCTCAAACTGCTCCACACCCTGTTCTTAACACCTTGCATTAATGTGGTACATTTGTTACAATTGATGAAAGAATATTTTTATAGTTGTACTATTAACATTGTCCAGGGTTCACATTAAGATCCGTTGTTGGGGAGTAGATGTGGCTTAAGTGGTTGCATGCTTACTTCCCACATGGGAGGACCTGGGTTCAATTCCCAGTCCCTCAAAAAAAAAGATCCATTGTTTGTGTTGTACAGTCCTATGTTTATTTAAATGTAACATATATACAGCCTAATAAAATATGAATCCATGAAATCTCATTCTATTTCTTACTTTTTTGACTTAGCATCCATGTTGCTGTGTGTTTGTCTGTATTCCTTTGCTTTTGATGGGTTCACAGTACAGTGTTCATTGCATAGACACTCCATTTTATTTATTCATTTCCTTTTTGATGGTTGCTTAGGTTGCCTTGATTTTCCCATACTATCTGAGGTAAGCATCTTTATACCAGTCTCCTTGGGCATCTGAATTGGAGTTATCATAGGGCATGTACTCAGGAATAGAATTGCTGAGTCTTAGGGTATGTGCAGATTCAAGTGCACAAACTGCTCTGAGACTGCTCACCAAAATGATTATAGACATCTATCCACCAGCAGTATGTGAGGGTTCCCATTTCCACACATCTTTATATTATTATTTATAGTATTCTACTAATTGTTGATAATATGATGGGGGTAAATGGTGTCTTATTGCTGTTTGAATTCATACCTCTCTGTTTACTTGTGAGATTGCATATCTTTTATATACTCGACAGAGACAAGTATGTGTTCATCATACAGTTTCCTTTTTTCTGGGCACACAGGAGCGCTATGCTTCACAGCTACCCTTCCAGTTAGGTTGGGACCATGAGACCAAATCATGGTCAAGGGAATTGGGTGCAAGTGGTGGGAACAACTTATAGACCTGTACCATAAAACATCCTCGCAAATCCTCCAGTTCTCTCTTCCTCTTCTTCAGGGCCTTAGAGGTAATAGGTTCCTGATAATTTAAGATGGAGAAGAACTACTTTACTCTTATCAAATTCTGTGTACAGAATATGTTTTATGTTAAGTCACTGGGATCTGAGGTTTATTTGTTTTAGCAGCTTGTATTAATTACCTGACTAAAACATATTTTATAAACCATTTATGTTTCTATGGTTACAAAAATGCCTGTTTTAACCTTTACCTATTTCTCTATTGGGCTTTCTGTCCTTTTCCCTCTGTGTTGCAAGAATACCATATAAATATATATTTTAAAAATTTATTTGTTTACTTGGTTTTCTCATCTGCCTGCTCATCATTTGCTCACCTTCTTCAAGAGGCACTAGGAACTGAACCTGGAACTTCCCACATGAGAGGTGAGTGCCCAACGGCCCATGCCACATCCACTCCCCATGGGCTGCAGCATCTGCAAGCTTGTGGCATCTGCTCGTTGTGGCAGCAGCAGCATCTAGCTTGTTGCTTCAGTGGGGGCAGCATCTGCTCATCTTCTTTTAGGTGGCACCAGGACCTGAACCTGAGATCTCTCCTGTGGTAGGCAGGCACCCAATGGTTGAGCCACATTGACTTCCCCATACATATTTTTAAATGTTAACAATCTGTGGCCTATGAACACATTGAAAAGTGTCTTTTTTCAATCTGTCACCTACCTGTTAACTTTGTTTTGTACTTTTCATTAAATGAAAGCCTTTCATTCTGATGTAGTAAAATCTTTCAAATTTTTCCTTAATAGCTTGTGGCAACATACCTTTAAAAACATTTTTTTAAATTTGGGAATTCATAGCAGTACCTGTTTACTACTTCTCTCATGGACCTTGCCTACCAGGAATATGCCACTAATAGTTGAATTTCTCTGTTATATGCATAACATAGGTAAGAAAAACATCTGAATATTGCCAAAATTTCACATCAGTTACATTGTTCACCACAGTCTTCTAGACGGCTTTCTTTAACAGATGCTAGCATATGGCAAATTTAAATACTTTGGAGTTTGGGCAACAAGAGAGCCATGAGATGTAGGTGTTCTACTTACTAGACAGAAAGACTGAGTAATCAGATGTGTGCTATATATATTGTTAGAAGTATAAGTAATATTGCAGATTAGAATTATCGAAATTTCTAGACTTTTTATGGCACTGCTCAACTAGGAAGATGGAGTTCTCTCAGTAGAATGGTACCATGGTTGAGCCCGTGCTCTCCTACTTTCTAGCTTTATGACTTTTGGCAAGTTCTTAACCTCCCTCAGTCTCAGTATTCCTATCTTCAAATTCAAGGCAGAGTCCTCATCTCTTGGAGTTGTGAGAATTAAAGGAGGCAAGATATATTATGCACTTACTACAGTGTCTATTATTTTGTAAGCATGATTAATATTAATATTTATTATTATCTAGAAGATCCTCAAACTGGTTGTTGCAGTTATCCTCGCTTACCCCCTTTACCAACTTCTTCTCTTACACAATTGGGAAAGTGGTTGGGGCATCAGGGACCTATTCTCATTGTTGATTTAAGGAGTTGACTCTTAGAAGAATGCTTCACCATTATCCTGACCCAGAGGTTGAGGGACCCTAATTATAACAACATGTTACCCTTGCCTTACAATGCCCCAGTTGACACATGAAGTACATGGGAAAATGTGCAATTTTGAAGAGTTCTTCCAGCTAGCTAAGTATTCATGGAATTGTACTAAGATTTAGAGAGGAACAAAAGTAGTGAACTTCTGCTTTGAGGGAAGGGCTGTAGTATTTTATTTGAACCCTTGTCACTATTGTATAATCAGATTAGTGGTGGTTTGCCGACTTCAGTGTTCCAACAAGTAGAAGGAATCTGGCTTGGGCTTTAATAAAAATATTACATTTTTGATTTTCCACTTTGGTAGTGTACTCTTTTAGAGAAAGGTATTCTATTAAGAACCATGATGCTAGGAAAAAGGAGGTATAGAATCACATGTGAGCAATTGTCCATCTTGGTACCCCAGTGGGTATGAAGCCAGGAAGGTTTCTGAATAAGTTTCACTATATTAAGATATATAATTTTATCTATATCTGAGAGGAGGGACTAAAAGTTTTTCCCTTAAAACAACGCAGTCCATTTAATTTAATTTATATTCTTTGATACACTTCATAATCATTATCCAATATCGGGCACATTTTCTTGATGCAACACAAAGCCCTCAATTGCCTTATGGTGCACAGCTGCCAATTATTATTCTGTTTCTGTGTGAAGAATTTACATTGTCCTAAAGTTGGCACCAACAGAATTAGTGGAATGAATAAATAGTACATTTTTAAAAGATTGTATATTTTTATACAAGGGTATAATTTTAGCTCTTTGTAAAAGAACTTCCACCCCACCCTACCTCATACCCATATGACATTGACAGGAAAAAAAACGGGTTACACTATTAAGCGTGAACTATTCAGCCCCTCAAATTGGTTATACTATTAGATTAATTCAGTTGTTTAGATGTTAGTCTCCAAAGTGAGGTGTAACAAGCCAGTGTGTTAAAAAAAAAAAAAAAGACATTTCTGTCAATGGGATCTAGTGGGGTACAGGAAGAAACTGTTAGACCTTCATGTGGGCTCGCTGGCAGTGATTAGCGGCCCACATGGTCCGGGCAGCCTTCCACGGCTCGGCGGGAAGCCCCTAGGCCAGCGCATAGGCCTAGGTTCTCCAGGCGTGGGGGACGCGCGGTAAAAACCACGGAGACAGCCTGAGCGCAGGAACAAGTCTGCTTTATTGCGGAAATACACTTGGTTATATAGGGTTGGGTAGAGGGAGGGGCAGGAGCTGGGGCGGGTTAACTACGGGGCGGTAGTGGATAGGCGGAGTTGTGCAGGCGGCTATGAGGTAGGCAATAGCCAGGGAAGAAGGCAGATTATATATTGGCAACGTGGGCGGGACTGGCGGGAAGGACAGCAACGGCTGGAGGAAGGAGATAACAAAGGCTGGGGGAAGGGATGCAGCAACACCTTCATCTATTTTCTCAATCTAAAAATTAAGAAGGAAATTGTTATGGACAGAATCATATCCCCCACAAAGACATGCTTAAGTTCTAACTCTTGGTCCTATGGATATGAACTCATTAGTAAAAAGGATCTTTGAAGATATTATTCTCTTCTCTTAAGAACAAGCCAAACTGGATTCGGATGGGCCCTAATCCAACATGCCTGGAGTTTCCTTATAAGCAGAGGAATTTGGATACAGTCAGGAGGAGACAGACTGGGCGAGAGACGGCCATGTAACAGAGGCAGATAACTGAATTCTGGATGGTTGGCAAGCCACCACCAGAATATGAGGGACTTTGGAAAAAGCATGGCCCTGCTGACACCTTGACTTTAGACTTCTGATATACAAATTTGCGAGACAATAAATTTCTATTGTTTAAGCCATCCAGTCTGTGGCATTTTGTTACAGCAATCCTGGCAAAGTAATACATTAAATATTGTTAATATTTAGTATATACAGGGACAGTAGCTGTTTCTTTTTTTTTTTTTTAAGATTTATTTATTTCTCTCCCCTCCTCCCCGCCCCAGTTGTCTGTTCTTTGTGTCTATTTGCTGTATCTTCTTTGTCTGCTTCTGTTGTTGTCAGCGGCACGGGAATCTGTGTTTCTTTTTGTTGCGGCATCTTGTTGTGTCAGCTCTCCATGTGTGCAGCGCCATTCCTGGGCGGCTCTCCCTACAGGGTGCACTCTTTATGCGTGGGGCTCCCCTATGCAGGGGACACCGCTGCGTGTCACAGCACTCCTTGCGCACATCAGCACTGCACATGGGCCAGCTCCATACAGGTCAAGGAGGCCCAGGGTTTGAACCACAGACCTCCCATGTGGTAGATGGATGCCCTAACCACTGGACCACGTCCGCTTCCCTTCTCTCTTTGTTTCTTGAATGGAGAAGGGGACGCCCTTTTTTAAACTTTTTTTTTTTACTTTATTAGAGAAGTTGTGGGTTTATAGAACAATTATGCATAAAACACAGGATTCCCATATTTCACCCTGACACCAACAGCTTGCACTGGTGTGGAATCTTTGTTACAAATGATAGGACATTTTTATAATTGTTTTATTAATTAAAATCCATAGTTTAAGGTTCACTGTTTGTGTAGTGTTGTTCCATAGATTTTCTTTTTTCTTTTTTTGCCTTCTTTGCCCTCAGACTGCAGTAGATGAGAGGCTCTTCACATGATACCAAGGGTGTCTTCTGCTTTCACACTTAGCTTTTAATTGATGATTAATCATTCATATCTTCTAATTATCTTTTTTTTAATCCCCCCCATTGTGGCTTTTTGCATGCTGTCTGCTCTCTGTCCATTTGCCGTGCGTTCTTCTGTATCTGTATTTATTTATTTTTATTTCCCCTCCCCCCTTATGGCTTGCTTGCTGTCTGCTCTCTGTGTCCATTTGCTGTGCACTCTTCTGTGTTTTTGCTTGTCTCCCTTTTTTGTTGCGTCACCTTGCTGAGTCGGCTTTCTGTGGCGCCTGCGGGCCAGGCGGTGCTCAGCAGTGCTTGCAGGCTGGGCAGTGCTCTGCAGCATGCGGGTGAGCCTACCTTCACAAGGCAGATGCCAACCCAGAACCTAGGGCCTTCCATATGACAGGCGGGTGCCAAACTGATTGAGCCACAGCCACTTCCCTCTTCCATGGATTTTTTAAAATTTTATTTTGTTGCCATTTATACAATCTTAACAATTCCCTTTTAAATCATATTCAGATATATATCTCAGTGCTATTAATTGAGTTCACAATGTTGCTAACATCACCACCACCCATTACCAAAATATTTTCATCATTCCAAGTAGGAACCCTGTACATTTTAAGCCTTAACTTCCCATTCCCTATACCCACCCCATCCCCTGGTAATCTAGATTCTAGATTCTCACTCTATGAGCTTGCTTATTCGGATTGTTTCAAAACAGTAAGCATACAATTTTTGTCCTTTTGTGTCTGGCTCCTTTCATGGAACATAATGTCCTCAAGTTTCATCCATGTTGTTGCATGCATCAGGACTTCATTCCTTTTATGGCTGAATAAAATTCCATTGCATGTAGATACCACATTTTATTTATCCATTCATCAGTTGGTGGGCACTTGGTTTGCTTCCATCTTTCAGCAACTGTGAATAATCACACTATGAACATCAGGTGCAAATATCTGTTTGAGTCCCTCCTTTAAATTCTTTTGGGTATATACCTAGCAGTGGATTTGCTAAATCATGTGGTAGTTCTATACTTAGCTTTCTGAGGAAGTGCCAAACAGTCTTCCATACCATATTTCATTGCCACCAGCAATGAATGAGTGTTCCTATTTCCCTCCATCCTCTCCAACACTTGGTATTTTTCTTTTTTTTTAAATAGCAGCCATTTGAATGGGAAATGTTATCTCATTATGGTTTTGGTTTGCCTTTCCCTGATGACTAATGATGCTGAGCATTTTTCCATGTGCTTTCTGGCCATTTGTATATCTTCTTTGGAGAAATGTCTACTTAAATCTTTTGCACATTTATGAATTGATTTATCTTTTTAAGTTGAGGGATTTCTTTAAATATACTGGATATTAGTCCTCTATTGGATATGTGGTTGCCAAGTATTTTACCCATTCTGTAGGTTATCATTTTACTTTCATGATTAAGTCCTTTGAGGAACAAAAGGTTTTTTTTTTATTTTGTGAGGTCCCATTTATCTATTTTTTCTTTTGTTTCTTGTGCTTTGGCTGTAAAGTCTAAGAAACCATTGATTAACACAAGGTTCTGAAGATGCTTCCCTATGTTTTCTTCTAGAAGTTTGAGAATTCTAGCTCTTATATTTAAGTCTTTATCTGCTTTGAGTTGATTTTTATATATGATGTGAAGTATGGGTCCTCATTTTCTTTTCTTGCAAATGGGAATCCAGTTTTCCTAGCATCATTTGTTGAAGAGACAGTTCTTTCCCAATTGAGTGATCTTTGCCACCTGTCAAAAATAATTTGACCATAAAGGTGAGGGTTGATTTCTGAGTTCTCAATTCTATTCCATTGGTCTATATCTTTTCAGATCAGGAAGTGTTGAGTCCTCCAAATTCATTCTTCTTCTTCAAAATGGCTTTAGCCATTCAGGGCCCTTACCCTTCCATATAAATTTGATGATAGGCTTTTCCATTTCTGCAAAGAAGGTTATTAGAATTTTGATAGGGATTGCATTGGATCTATAAATACTTTGGATAATATTGACATCTTAATGATATTTAGTCTTCCAATCCATGAATACAGAATATCTTTCTACTTATTTAGATCTCCTTTAATTTCTTTAGCAATGTTTTGTTGTTTTCTATGTAAAATTCCTTTGCATCCTTGATTAGACTTATTCCTAGATATTTAATTCTTTTAGTTGCTATTGTGGATGGAATTTTTTTCTTGATTCCTTCTTCTAATTGTTCATTTCTTGTGTATAGAAACACTAATGTTTTTGGGGTGTTGGCTTTGTACCCTGCCACTTTTCCAAATTCATTTATGAACTTTAGGAGCTTTATTGTAGATTTTTCAGGATTTTTGTATATTGGGTCATATCATCTGCAAATAGTTGAAAGTTTTACTTCTTCCTTTCCAATCTGGCTGCCTTTTATTTCTTTTCTTTTCTTTTCTTTTCTTTTCTTTTTTTGTGCCTAATTGTTCTGGCAAGAAATTCCACTACAGTGTTGATTAACAGTGGTGACAGTGGGCATCCTTGTCTTGTTCCTGATCCTAGAGGAAAGCTTTCTGTCTTTCACCATTAAGTAGGATATTAGTTGTGGGCTTTTCATATATGCATTTTATCATGTTGAGGTAGTTTCCTTCCATTACTAGTTTTCTAAGTGGTTTTTTTGTTGTTGTTCTTGTTGTTTTTAATCAAGAAAGGGTGTTGTATTTTGTAAAATGCCTTTTCTGCATCAATTGAGATGGTTGTTTTTTTCCATCATTCTCTTGAGATGGTGTATTACATTAATTGATTTTCTTATGTTGAACAAACCTTGCATATCAGGGATAAATCCCACTTGATCACGGTATAATTCTTTTGATGTGCTCTTGGGTTTGATTTGCTAGTATTTTGTTGACTGGTCATAAAATGAGTTAGGGAGTGTTCCCTCCTCTTCAATTTTTTGGAAGAGTTTGAGCAGAAATGGAGTATGTTCTTTCTTGGAATGTGTGGTAGAATTCCCTTGTGGAGCCATGTTATCCTGGGCTTTTGTTGTTGTTGGGGGTTTTTGATTATTGAGTCAATCCTTTTACTAGTAATTGGTTTGTGGAGAGCTTCTGTTTCTTCTTGAGTCAATGTAGGTAGTTTGTGTGTTTCTAAGAATGTGTCCATTTCATCTAGGTTATTAGATTTATTGGCATACAGTTCTTCATAGTATCCACCTATAGTCCTTTTTAGTCCAGTGGGGTTGCTAGCAATGTCCTCCTTTTCATTTTTGATTTTCATTATTTGTATCTTCCCCCTTTTTTTTCTTTGTCAAACTAGCTAAACGTTTGTTGATTTTTTCAAAGAGCCAACTTCAGTTTTTGTTGATTCAATTTTTATTTGTTTGTTTGTTTTCTATTTCATTTATCTTTGCTATAACCTTTGTTATTTCCATTCTTTTGCTTACTTTGGATTTAGTTTGCTCCTCTTTTCTAGTTCTGCCAATTTTGAGGTTAGGCCTCTGATTTAAGGTCTTTATTTTCTTGCATTGCTTTTTTTTTTTAATGTAAGCATTTAGAACTATAAATTTCCCTCTCAACACTCCCCCTTTTCCATAAGTTTTGATTTGTTGCATTTTCATTTTCATTCTCCTCAAGATATTTACTAATTTCACTTCTAATTTCTGCTTTAATCCATTGGTTGTTTAAGCACATGTTTAATTTCCATATGTTTGTGAATTTTCCCTTTCTCTCTTTGTCATTGATTTCTAGCTTCATCCTTTTGGCTGAAAAATATACATTGTATGATTTCAATATTTTTTAATTTATTGAGCTTTGTTTTGTGACCCAGTATATGGTCTATCCTGGAGAATGATCCATGTGTATGGGAAAAAAAATGTGTATTCTGTTTTCATTGGCTGCAGTGTTCTATATATGATTGTTAGATCTAGTTGGTATAGTGTATCATTCAAGTCCTGTACTTCCTTATTGTTCTTCTGACTAAATGTTCTATCCATTATTGAGAGCAGTGTGTAAAGTCTCCTACTATTATTGTGGAACCATCAGTTTCTCCCTTCAAAGCTGTCAGTATTTGCTTCATAAATTTTGAGGCTCTGCTCTAAATTGCATATATATTTATTATTGTTACATCTTCCTGTTGAATTGTCCTCTTTATCAGTGTGCAGAGACCATCTTTGTCCCTCATGACTTAAAGTCTATTTTATTCTATATTACTATAGCCCCCCAGCTCTCTTTTGGTTACTGCTCGTACTTGCATGGTACATTTTTCCCTCATCCTTTCACCATCAATATATTTGTATCTTTGACTTTAAGGTGAGTCTCTTGCAGACAGCATATAGATAGGTTATACTTTTTTAATCAATTCTTCCAATCTCTGCCTTTTGACTAGGAGTTTAATCTATTTACATTTAGTAAGTTCTGGTAATACAGGATCTCCTTCTGTCATTTTGATATTTGATCTTTGTACATCTTATACTTTTTAAAATTTTTTGCATTGTACCATTTTGTGTTATTTTTTATTTCTATCACTATATACTTTCCTTTTTTTTTTTAAGTTTCCATGAGGCAAAAATTTAACATCCTAAATCATAACAATCACATTTCATATGATACCAACTTCAGTAGCATATGCCTGCATTGTTCCAGTATCTCTCCATCTGTATTAGTCAGCCAAAAGAGGTGCTGATGCAAAATACCAGAAATTGGTTGGTTTTTATGAAGGGTATTTATTTGGGGTAGGAGCTTGCAGATACCAGGTCATAAAGCATAAGTTACTTCCCTCACCAAAGTCTATTTGGAGCAAGATGACTTATGAAGTCTGTGAGGGTTCAGGCTTCCTGGGTTCCTACATTCCTGGGGCTTGCTTTACTTTCGCTTCAAGGTTCCTTCCTTCCTGGGCCTGGCTTCTTTCCTCTATGTGCTGACTTCCCAGGGCTCCAGTTTATGTCTTCAGCATCAAACTCCAAAATCAAAACTCCAACATTCAAAGCCCACATCTCTGTCCTTTGACATGCCTTTTAGCTGTGAATCCACTCATGAAGGGGCGGGCACTCAATGCCCTAATGATGTGGCCCAATTAAAGCCCTAATCATAACTCAGTCAGTCCCAGGTACAGATCACATTACAAACATAATCCAATATCTATTTTTGGAATTCATAGCCAAATCACACTGCCACACCATCCCCCACTGGTTATTTTTGTACTTGTTATAAATTTATCTTTATTCATTGCATGTGCAAAACCACAGATTTATCATTTCATTTGCATTTTTCAACATGTAAGAAGTAAAAATTGGAGTTACATTCTAAAAATTACCATACTACATGTCATAATTTCTGTATGCTCCCTCAGTCCACTGTCTAGTGTTCTTTTATTCAGCCTGAAGAAATCTCTTTATCATTCATTGTTTTTAGGGCAGGCCTAGGGGTAAGAACTTCCTCAGGTTTTGTTTACCTGAGAATGTCTTAATCTCTCCCTCATTCCTGAAAGAGAGAGTTGTCAAGATATAAATTCTTTGCTGGTAGTTGTTTTCTTCAACACTTTAACTATTTCTATCCACTGCCTTCTTGCCTCAATGTTTTCTGTTGAGAAACTGGCATTCAATCTGATTGGGGCTCCTTTGTATATAACACGTTTTTCTTCTGTGGCTTTCAGAACTCTCTGTGTCCTTTGCATTTGATAGTGTAATCAATACACGGTGGAGTGTATTTTTCTTCACATTTATCTTGTTTGGTGCTCTTTGAGCTTCTTGGATATGCATAGTCATGTCTTTTGCTAAATTTGGTAAGTTCTCTGTCATTATTTCTATGACTATCCCTCCTACCCCTTTATCTCTTCTTCTTCTGGGACTCCCATATCACATATTTTGGTGTGCTTGATGATATACCATAGGTTATCATCATGCTAATTTCACTTTTAAATGTTTTTTTTTTCTTTCTGCTCTTAAACTAATTTCAAGTGTCTTGTCTTCAAGATCACTGATTCTTTCCTCTACTAGCTCCAATCTGCTATTGAAACCCTCCTGGGCATTTTTCATTTCAGTCAATTGGGTCTTCAACTCCAGTAGTTCTGCTTGGTTCCTTTTAAACATTTCCATATCTTAGACTCTCACATTATTCACTCATTGTTTTCCTGATATCCTTCAGTTCTTTCTCAGTATTTCCTTTCATCTCCTGAAGCACTTTTAAGATCAATTTTTCAAAGGCTTTGTTCAGTATGTCCACATTATCATCATCTTCATGGGTATTTTCTGTATTTTTATCCTCTTCCTTTGGATGGGCCATCATATCCTGTGTCATTTGTCTTGTATTCTTTTGTTGAACACTGTACATTTTAATGCTTTAAAATGTTAATTCTGGGACTTTCTGGGATGTCTATTTCTTAGTTTTGTAACCAGCTGGCGATAAAACAGAGATTTCTTGAGCCTTAGCCTCCTGTTAGGAAGGTCTGCCAAAGGTAAATGTGGTGTGCAGGGTTTTCCTTGTCTTTCTGGGCATCTGTTTTGTTTTGGGCATTTGCTTGTCAGTTGTTTTGGAATTCCCCTGTTTATGTGAGTTTTGTTGTCCTGTTTCCCAGGGCATGAACCTCCCTCTCCTGTGTATTTGATACCTTCAGGTCTTTGTCCCAGACTGTTGGCATCTGTAGTATTTTATACTACTTTAATTGTTTCATGCTGCTTTTACCTATCTGGGAGAATGGGAGGGTGACCACTTTTATTATAAAGTTTAAATGCAACTATTTCTCAAAAAATGGACAAATGTCTTGAAAAGATATTGTAATGGAGCCATCAAATGAAGATAATACTAATAATGCAAACAGAGATGAGCCATAACAAGACAGCAGGGCTGACTCTATTCCACATCTAGCATCAGTCCTTCATCAGTTCCTCTAGGAGGGAAAATGAAGAACTATTTAGCTAATCAGATCTGACAGGAAGTTTACAAATTTAAAATTACCAAGATTATTTGAAATGTAATTTAAATGCATTCAGATTAGTGATGAACCCCACTATGACCATATATTATGCCTTGAGATATTTGCTAATTATAGGATGAAGGTATCATGATTAACAGAATATTTTTTAAATTATTATTTTCTTCTCCTTTTATATCTCTTTTGTGTGTATATTTTGAGTGGTATATTGTGTATTAACTTGGGCCTCTCTCATGTATATATTGTATAAATTATAAATTAAAAATATATCTATATATTTATGTATGGAATGTGTGCCCCCAAATTTTTTTAGATACATAATCAAAAATCTTAAGAGGACACTTGGCTGGAGAATGGTGTAAATGGGAACAAGCTTGGATATATGTGTACCACTCCACCCAAGTTAACCCTCTTCCTCCCACTTCTTTTCATGACTCCTATCTATTGACTCTGAGCTAGTCATACCTAAGGATTGATTGTGACTCCTCTAGAATATCCAGGGTATTCCTGACTGAAGTTGAGGTGAGTTCACTTTGCTGAAAGAATAGAGCCTAGATGTTTCAGGAGCAAGAACAATGGCCAATGTCTGTCTTGGTCTAGCAAATGCAAGAGGGAGGTCTTTGATTAAAACACATGAGAAAAACATGCACAAGAATAAAATCCAATGGTGGCGGACTTGGCCCAGTGGTTAGGGCATACATCTACCACATGGGAGGTCCGCGATTCAAACCCCAGGCCTCCTTGACTCATGTGGAGCTGGCCCATGCGCAGTGCTGATGCGCGCAAGGAGTGCCGTGCCACGCAGGGGTATCCCCTCAAAGGGGAGCCCCACACGCAAGGAGTGCACCCCATAAGGAGAGCCGCCCAGCATGAAAGAAAGTGCAGCCTGCCCAGGAATGGCACCACACACACAAAGAGCTGACACAACAAGATGACGCAACAAAAAGAAACACAGATTCCCATGCCACTGACAACAACAGAAGTGGACAAAGAAGACGACGCAGCAAATAGACACAGAGAACAGACAACCGGGGTGGGGGGAAGGGGAGAGAAATAAATAAATAAATAAATCTTTTTAAAAAAATGAATAAAATCCAAGTGTTCTGTCAAACATTGGCCAAGTCAAACCAGGAGCTGGTGTCCACAGGGTAAATATGGCAGGTTGAATAAAAATGGAAGAAAAGAGGGTGGGATTAAGCCAGGAGGCCAAGAGAAGGGAGCCTGAGAGAAGAGTACTAAGAGAAGTAGCTGTTCAGTATCTTTTTGTCCTATTAGTTTTCATTAAAGCACAAATTCTTTTTTACTGTTATTATCTGAGGCCTCTTTTCTCACCCAGGCTCAGTCTTGGGAGCAGAAAGGCTGAGAAGCAACAAGACCCCCATGCTGGTAAAATTTCTTGGTTGCTTCTTGATTAGGTTTGGACCCACTGCCTGCCTTTGCCTTCATCTTCTGCTCATTGTCTCAGTCTTCCTTTCTGTCTCACTTGACTGGCCAGGAGTCAGTGCTGTACCACATGAAACCTAAATATCACTTGGGCAAGCTGTTACTTAATGTATAGTAAAGATGGCCTCAGACCTCCATTCTATGACTTGTGGAAAATCAGTGAGGCCTTCCCCAAGATTTCTTTTTTTTTTTTTAAGATTTATTTTTTATTTATTTCTTTCCCCTCCCCCCCACCCCAGTTGTCTGTTCTCTGCTGTGTGTTCTTTTTGTCCACTTCTGTTGTTGTCAGTAGCACAGGAATCTGTGTTTCTTTTTGTTACATCATCTTGCTGCATCAGCTCTCCGTGTGTGTGCAGTGCCATTCCTGGGCAGGCTGTACTTCCTTTCGCGCTGGGTGGCTTTCCTTGCAGGGTGCACTCCTTGCACATGGGGCTCCTCTACATGGGGGACAGTTGTGTGACAGGGGACTCCTTGCGCGCATCAGCACTGCACATGGGCCAGCTCCACACGGGTCAAGGAGGCCCAGGGTTCGAACTGCAGACCTCCCAGTGAATAGCGCATCCGTCTACCATGGATGCCCTATCCACTGGGCCAAGTCTGCTTCCCTCCCCAAGATTTCTGAGATGATCAAAGAGGCTTTTGTTTTCATGACCCTGAGCTCCTGGGTCTACTGAGTCAATTCGTTTTAGGATTTCTCATCATTCTGTTATGCACTAAGTGGCTTGAAATGTGGAACCCAGACCCTTTTTGTGTGTTTGCTTTCCATACCACACACACTCCATTTATTAGATGTTTTTATGTATAACAGATTATATGGAAAGTTTGGACAGGTTGAGAGATTTATATCACAGCAAGACAGCTTAAAATTGATTAATCCCTGTTCCCAAAAGTCCTTTCAGCCTTCCCACTGAGACTTCCCCACTGACACTGCCACCTTATGGCACTACTCAATCTCCTCTCCAGCTTCTCTCTTTGATTCATTTCTGAAATAGCCAAATTTCTCTACTTTTGATTGGTATTAATTTGGTTCGTGATAGCCTCTAAACTACACCACCAAAGTGAGTTCTGGTTCTCCTTTTAAATATCCAAACTCAGTGGAAGCATTTAAGAACTGCTTGGGAGGAGCTGATTTGAAATCTTAAGCATGGGGCCATCTTCATCTCTAAACTATCTATCTCTTGGGAGTGATTTAAGATTTCTCAAGTTTCAATGATACATCAAATGATACATTTGGATCTGTATGGAAAAAAAAAATTCTTACTGAGCCAAAGTCACTTCTCTGCAAGGGGGCTGGGTGTGAGGCTGTCAGTGAGTCACTGCTGTACTCCCCCCATCTAGAAAAGCCACTCAAAGTTCATGACAGGCAATAGCATCATTTTATTTATTTATTTTTAATTTATTTTTCTTCCCTTCCCCCTCTCCCAGCCCCAGTTGTCTGTTCTCTGTGTCTATTTGCTGCGTGTTCTTTGTTCGCTTCTGTTGTTGCTAGCGGCACAGGAGTCTGTGTTTCTTTTTTTTGTTGCGTCATCTTATTGTGTCAGCTCTCCATGTGTGCGGCGCCATTCCTGGGCAGGCTGCACTTTCTTTTGCGCTGGGTGGCTCTCCTTATGGGGCGCACTCCTTGTGTGTGGGGTTCCCCTACATGGGGACTCTCCTGCGTGGCATGGCACTCCTTGTGCGCATCAGCACTGCACATGGGTCAGCTCCACATGGGTCAAGAAGGCCCGGGATTTGAACCTGGGACCTCCCATGTGGTAGACGGACGCCCTAACCATTGGGCCAAGTCCACTTTCCAGCATCATTTTAAATATGAAGATCTGGCACAAAGTCATGCTCAAAAGGCAGCGTATACTTAGAGGGGAAGTGCAGAATTATACAAAAACATTCAAAGTGTCTGCAATGAGAAAATTTTAATCAACCTCAAATGCTGTATTTCTATGATTCTGAGATGCAAGTATTTTACCTTTTGAGCTGGGATGTGCCTTATAGTTGCTGTTAATCAGTCAGTGGGTTTGGAAGTAATTGCTCAGCCCATTCATGCTCAAACTTGGTCATAGCTGCCCGTGTTCTTTCATTCCCCCAGAGTTATTAGTATGGGTGATGCTACACAGAGTTTAATTGCTTTTTAAAGTGTCCTCAGAAAGTTTATACTTTGAGTTGAAATTGAAAATTAAATTTTTTCTGCACATTGGAAGGAAAAGAAACAGACAAGTGTGATACATGATAACATCTACATCTAAAATTAGTGTAAGTGAATTTTGTAATACAATAATATACAAATCACAAGTGATAGAAAATATTGTTAGTTTAAGCCAATATTTCTTCTCCTTCTTAGTGATACATAAAATAACGGTATATCTTCGATTCAGTGAGATATAGTAGTAGTCCTACGTGTATCTTTTTATTCACCTTTTAGACGAATGAAGTATGTGACAAAAATCTCTACCAGTTTTTCACAGAAATTCACTTGAAGTCCTTGGAAAGTCTGGTGGAAAAAAATAACTTCAACATACCATTATTGTTTCTTTCAAATTAAAGCACTAGATTTTGTAGAACTTATAAAAATATTCTACCCAGATGGCTCTTTTGCTCTCCTTACCTCCTCCAGAGCCCCCATCACAGTGTGTAAAACAGTCCTGTGAATGTAAAAGGAAAAAAGCAAGTATCAGACGAGGAGAAATTAGAGCTGACATCTGACATCCACCCATTTCCCACTAAATGACAGTGGTTATTTGCCAAAACCCCTGGGATTAAGTCCCTAGCACAACTTTTTATATAAGCTTTAATAAATATGGCAGAAAAATCACAAGCAGACCTCAAAAAATTATTGTAACGTCCTTTGAGAGTTGAAAACGTTGTTTCCTCCAAAGCTTCAGTTCGACCAAAGGCAGGAGAGTCTTGGTTCTCAAACTACATCATAACATACCCTCCTCCAGACCACCACCCCTTCCTACTGGATTAAGATAGCTCTACTTTTAAGTGGGTGAGGATAAGTAAGAACATGGAATTTAGTGGAGTGATTAGTGGTGTAATAAAAAGCCCAGTACAAGTTAGGTTGAAGAATTAAAATGTCACTGCTTCTTCCAGGATCCCCAGAGTAAGAAATTCCAGATCAGGGCCAAGGCTGGAGAGCTTCATGGATTAACATCTATTAGATGTTTTCCCACTTGGAGCTTATACAATAAAGCAACATGGCAATCACATCAACTCTTACTTATATAATACAAAGATTGCAATGATATATTCTCATTTTACTGTAATGTGATTTTTTCCTACCCCTAAGTGGGGGGAAAAGCCACCAGTTTGAGATTGTGTCTGATTTTTTACCTCCTGAATTCTTCAAACAGCTTTTTCCTTCTTTGAGTCTTTATAAAATGGCTGAACACATTTACTTTTCTTTGTTCAAACTTGTCTCATTTTTTTTTTTCTGTACACATTTCCCCATTAAGCCAGATTTCTTTCTAGCCAGTCCCAGAAAGGAGTTTAGTGTAAAGCAGATAATCCCATCCTCTGCATTTCCAAGAGTTTTATTGCTAGCACTCACTTGGCAAGATCTCATGTTGACATCTTTGCATGGAGAACATGTCTTCTCTCCTTTGCTAAAACAGGGAAAAACCTAAGAGCAAGAACCCCTTAGCAAGTGTGTCAGGATCATTTATTCAGATGCTAATTTTTTTTCCCTCTGTTTTCACTTTCCTGAGTTTCCAGAACCAGTTCCTGGCTCCCTTGCCCAAGGAGAGGATTGTTGCTAAGAGCAAAACTCCTCAGTCTTTTGCTCTGCCTGTCATTCGGACACAGCTGAGCTCAAGGAAGGAATTATACTGAGTATCCCTGGGAGGAAAGGGAAGAGACGGGTATGTCCAAGGATAGGAAAAGAGGCAGCAAGAAGATATTCTCTAGCTTAGGAAAGGTGGTGAGGTATGCACGTAGCTTGACCAGTGGAAAACTTTGGCCCTGATATCTCCCTGTGGGAATGGCAGAAGCCCAGAGGGAAATGGTGGGGTAGGCCTAGGGAGGCTGAGTCCTGGGCACGGGGGGTGGGACAGCCTGGGTAGACATTCATGTGCTCCACACATGGCTCATCCTCAAAAAGCCCAGGACTTCATGAGAGCATATGGACTTAGACAGTGAGGCCATCTATGATGACCATAATGGACTGAAGACTAGACACGCTTCTCTGTATTTTGGGTATTAGGTAGCCTCCTGGATTCTCAAGATACCATTAAAGAAGGAGAAGGAGCCCCAGTAATAAATGAGACTTAATTTCCCACTAACTTTGCCAAATGCAGACTTAATATTAGTTGATTTTCAAAAACTAAAGAAATGCAGTATTTTTCGTGACATCTGAGTTGTTATAGTAATATTTCTACCTGTTACATATATATTTTTATAGTCAGATAAATTTGTAATACTGTGAATCATAGAAATATTACCTATGCTATTGAGAAAAAGTTTATTTTAAAAAGGTTTAGGACTAATCTACTAATCCCCTATCTGAGTAGAAAATTGCATCACACATCCAACAATCAGCATAATCAGTATTCCACAAAGAAGACTTTGTCGTTCATTTAGATGGTGAAATTGAGTACATCATTGAATATGCAGATGATGTAATTTTGGAAAATAGCATCTGGCAAAAGGTATAACACCAAAATATATGACTGTAAAAAACTAGGGAAGTGGTGCCAAATCTTCTAAATTAAACTAATGTGGAAGAGAATGAATATTAGAGAGAAAACAAGAGAGTGAAATTTAATGCAATAGTCTTTAAGACAGCCCAGACAAGATAAGTGGAAAATGGGTAACAATTCATTCCTCTGTAGAGTTAGGCTAGAAAGTAATCTGTTGCTAGAACAAGTTCATAATGAGTAATCCCTGTTATCAGAGTAACATTTGTCAGAGGATGGCCTGTCCATGCCTTCATGCATTCATTCACTAAGGTTTCTGACCAGGTACGGCATGGTCAGAAACACAGCCCTTGGAGTTGGACTGCAAGGGTTGTTCCTATGGCTGCCATCACAAATGACCACCAAGTTGGTGGCTTAAAACAACAGAAATGGATTCTCTCACAGTTCTGGGGGCTGAAAATTCAAAATCAAGGTGTCAGCAGGGCCGCATTCCCTCCAAAAACTATAGGGAAGAATCCTCCCTTACTTCTTCCAGCTTCTGGTAACTGTTGGCTTCCTTGGGGCTGTATCTCTCAACCTCTGCCTTCATCTTCTCTTGATTTCCACTTCGGTCTCTCTGTACTTTCCTGTAGGTTTCTCTTCTAAGGATACTTGTCATTGGATTTGGGGCTACCTAGTTAATCTGGACTGACCTCATCTTGAGATCCTTAACTTAGTTACATCTGCAAAGACCCCCTTGGCAAATAAGGTCACATTCATAAGTTTGGGGGGCTAGGTCATGAATACACCATTCAACTGTCTCTATTACCTATATGATCTTTGGCTAGTTACATAACCTTTCTGTATTTCCTCATCTGTAAAATGGGGAAATAATATTAATGTCATTGGGTTGTTCTTAGTTGTAATTGAGTTATAATCATAAATCACTTAGAAGAGTTCCAAGAAGAATAAACTCTCTATAAGTATGTGTTAAATAAGTTCACTCAAAAAGCAGTTATTTAGCACTACTAGGTTTAAACCACTTCTTCGGGCACCATAGGATGACAAAATGTATAAAGACATGGTTCGTATCCTCAAGGAAGAAAAACCGGAACTGTATACAGGTTGGAAATAACTTTATTAAAAGAGTTTGGGAAACGGACTTGGCCCAGTGGTTAGGGCATCTGTCTACCACATGGGAGGTCCGCGGTTCAAACCCCGGGCCTCCTTGACCCGTGTGGAGCTGGCCCATGCGCAGTGCTGATGAGCTCAAGGAGTGCCATGCCAGGTAGGGGTGTCCCCTGCGTAGGGGAGCCCCACGCGCAAGGAGTGCGCCCCGTAAGGAGAGCTGCCCAGCGCAAAAGAAAGTGCAGCATGCCCAGGAATGGCGCCGCCCATACTTCCCGTGCCAATGACGACAACAGAAGCGGACAAAGAAACAAGACGCAGCAAATGGACACAGAGAACAGACAACCGGGGGGTGGGGGGGTGGGGATAAATAAATAATTAAATCATTTTTTAAAAAAATGAGTTTGGAAAGTCTTCTCAGCTGAGACACAAAATTATTAAAGGATAAATGTTGCACCATAGATCTTCTAGGATTACAACATAAAAAGACTTCTGATTTATTCTGGAACGTAAAAAAAAAAAAGATTTTCTATTTGACTGCTTGTTCTTTATTGCCACAAAAGTCGAAACTAAAAGTGGACCTAGGGTACCACATGAAAGTTTTAAAGTGGTTGAGAGTTTCCTGACAGAAGCCATCATAACATATTAGAAGGTGCAGGGGAAGTCTCAGCATGACCCAGCCTAATGAGGAGGAAGTCACCTCTCAGAGTTCTGCCCTGCTGCCAATGTAGCAACAGAAAATGTACATAGACCCATTTTCATATAATACCTATGAATTTGAATTTGATATTAATTTGAATTCATTTAATAGTATTTCTGGGTCTCAAATATTGTTGTCAGTTACAGAAATTGGGAAAGAATACAAGTTTCAGTGTTTTCAACTTAAAATGCATTTTCTTGACTTTGAAGCAATATTTAAATATCATTTTCATATAATTCTTTTACTTTGAACATTTAAGTAAATGTATGCTTGGGAAATATTACCTACATTTTCTCACTAAATGGACTGAGGCAGTATGAGCTAAAGTAAAAAAATAAACCTAACTGCTAATGGAGAAAACTTGCAACTGACTCCAGTTCAGATGCAATAATCTCCCCATCACTTGTCACATAGGGAAAGAAATACGTACCTCCTGTCTCTTACACTACATGGAGAGTTATTTTTAAAGCAACAGCAGAAAGTTGCTAGGATAAGATCTTTGTGCTGGGTTCCTACTCTTAGATCACATGCAGAGAAGAAAGAAAGGAAGAAATCTTAAGACTGAAACAGAGAGGAGGAATTTCAATCAGGACACAACAGAAGGGAAGTAGATATGGCTCAAACAATGGAGCTCCTGCCTACCACATGGGAGTCCCCAGGTTCAGTTCCCGGTGTCTCCTAAAGAGAAGATGAGCAGACATAGAGAGCCCACAGAAAATGGACACAGAGAGTAGACAGCGAGCGCAAACAAGGGGAGAGAGTAAATTTAAAAAATTTATCTTTAAAAAAAAAGAACACAACAGAAAAACACCAGCAGCAACACTATGAAAACACCATTGTGGGTTTCCATTAGAGGAGAGATGAATCAGGAAGCAAACCAAAGCCTATAACAACCAAACAAATTGTAATCGGGAAGGTTTAAAAACAAGTACCATCATCTAAAAGTAAAAAAAAACAAAGAAAAGGAATGACAAAAATATGTGTAAGATGAGTTTTTAATGAAAATGTAAAATAAGGAAATAACTTCCCTTTCTGAAATACCAGTAATCATTAAGAGATGATAGCAGTGAAGTGCAAAAATTCAAGAATGCCTGGATCCTGCTTGGAACTGAACTCAATTTTCTAAAGCAGCGATAGTATGCCAGTGATATTTTCATAACAAATGTGTACACGGTGGATTTGTTCTCCCTGGAAAGCCAGGTGCCTATTCCGGCATTCTGAGGAATTGAACTTTCAACTGCCTTAACAGCAAATTACTCTGTTTTTGCACCCTTTTGGCACACTGAAGTTTTATTACCGGGCCACCCAGTACTAGGTAAATCATTGGTTGTCTCCCCACTGCCTTTGCTGCACAAAGCAGAGCTCAGCTAGAAATAGGTAGGTGGGGTTTTGCTACCACCCAAAAGGACCTGGGCATGTCCCCTCAATGTGGAGGCTGCTCTGTAAAAACAAGAGGTCCCTGAAACTCACATCCTGAAATCTCAAAGAAATATTGAACGCATTAGAAAGTTTTAAGAGTTGTTATCCTTTTTTTTTAAATTGCAATTCCTTGCCTATTGAGAACGTAGGATTTGGGTGTGAGACGTGTTTACTCACTTCCTGATTTATTCACTTGAAGAGCATTGGAAGAGCCCTGTTACATCCTTGGGGAGACAGAAAAGAATTCTGGCAATCTTGTAGTCTCTGACTTATGCCCATTAGGCTTTTAAAGATATAACAGGAAGGTACTCACTGGATGTAATGCAGAGGAGGGCGAGGTCCTGGAGGACCGAGTGTTGGGGAATCTTCCCGAGGGGGTGAGGCAGGAACTGGAGGTCTTGGGAGTGAGTAGGAATAGTACAGGGGGACAGAGGGAGCCCTTGCGCTGGAGTGCTAGCCTGGCTGGATGTGATGTGGGATGTTTAATAAGGGCATGATGTGGTTGAAGTGATGTGTCAAAAAATGTATCTGGTGCTTGGTTCAAGATGAACTGAAGAAGATAGGGAGAAAGAGAAGGTACCTGCCAATTCCTAGGCTCATTCTTTCCATTTGCAGGTAGGATAAGTAATTGATACTCAGATGGCCCTGGAGGAATGGGAAGCAGAACCTCTGGCTGTAAGACCATTCCTGGGGTAAAGGCAGAGGGTAGCAGTGGGTGCTCGAATGGTCTTTAGTAGAGTGGCCAGGGTTTGGTGTTTGATTGGATATCGAAAGTGATGGAGAAGAGGTCAAAGGTGAGTAATTCATTTCTAGCCTGGGATGTGAGGAAAGGAGGATTCACTGAAAAAGAATAGAAGAGTAGAAAAGAGAACAGGGTTTGGAAGGGAAGTTGATGAATTAACTTTTGGTTCTAATAGGGTCTGTTTTGGTTTTTTTTTCCAGAAAGAACCAGGAAATTCTTTGCACTTCTAAGTTATTGATGTATTGGTTTTAAAAGGCAATTTTTTTCACATTCCCTTTCAATCTTCTGTTCTCTCTCTTGATTTTCCCTTTCAATCTTCCTAAAAATTTTCATGATTTGCCTTCATGATTCATACGGCCACAAAAACAAGTGGACCTATTTTTATTTCCTCCTTAATATACTCTTCTCCCCATATTTAAGTTGTTAGCAGCAGAAACCATTGTGGTTTTCTAAGACACAAAGCTATTCCTCAAGAAAAAATTTAAAACCTCATTGTTAAATAAATGTGGATAGTTTTCTCTCTAGTCACTTTCTCCAAAGCATCTCTATTATAGATCTAGTCTATTTTTTAATCATGTGAGCATTGTATTTGTCATGAATGCCATAATCCAACCAATGTTAAAGATTATTTACGTAGTCTTTTCTTATGTTATACATATTAATGTTCCTTCTGTTAAGAATCATTGTTTATTTACACATGATGACACATTAGGTTCTGTACTATTGGGTAGACACTCAGACTTGTCCAAAATACTGAACCATTTTATAACATGTACAGTTAAGTACATGTAGTGTAAGTTTAAGACAGGGAGGAAATTAAATGCATTGACTTGGAATTTGGCATTAGAAGAAAGTGGGGAATTTAGAAACAACTTTGTTAAGAAAGAACAATGATGAATTCAATGCAGCAAAGTATTCCTATGTACATTCCACCAAAAAAATCAGCCAGTTTAATTTTCAAATATGTTTTTAAAATAGTGGCTACAGCTGGGTTTAGGTAGAGAAGGCATAGTTCCTTCTGTGTGGACAAGGTCACATGGTCATCCTATTTTTGCATTTCAAGTCAGTTTCTGTTCTTTTTGCATATGTGTCATTTCATTTATTTTCCTTCCTCTTTTTCTGTTTCTGCAGCTTTTCCCCTAATCATCTTTCTACCATCCTCTGTATTTTATTCCTGCTCTCCAGGTGTGTGTAACAATGCTTCTCCT
Source organism: Dasypus novemcinctus (assembly GCF_030445035.2). Classification (NCBI taxonomy): domain Eukaryota; kingdom Metazoa; phylum Chordata; class Mammalia; order Cingulata; family Dasypodidae; genus Dasypus; species Dasypus novemcinctus. Next base: position 58,289,230 of record NC_080683.1, on the reverse strand, counting down.
TCATTCATTTTGATCTCACTGATTCATTAAGTTCTCAATATCCTCCTTATAGACTCCTCTTTTACACAGTGTGAGTCAACCTCTCTAACTCTGGATTACTGTCTAATTTGATCTGGTCAGTTCTGAAGATATTAGGTAATATTAGACCCATCTCCAGCCCCAAGGAATTGCATTTAATATCTCTCCCTTGTGTTCCATCATGCCAAAAATCAGTACATAATAAAGATGAATAAATCATTTTTCTGACTGTAACAAGATCATCATATTTTAATTATTGAGCCAGAAAAATCTTTCCTCAGAGCAGATGTTGAACCCAGGTCATTGGAGAGAACACCAGGCAAGCTCACCAATATAAGATGACCAAAAAATGGTCTGTGGGAAAATAACCTTTTACAGGGTTTTAAGCAGAAATGTTTTAATTAAAAGGCAATGATACTATTATTTGTGTATTTATTTATTGATTAGTATTTTGGGGTATCTTTTAATTTTCAAGCCAAACAATGAGCTTTATCTGAATTATTTCTGATAATGACCTTAATTACCATCAAGATTTGATTCTTAGATGTATACAATTATACCTGGGCTCATTTCCAACTCTGGCCTACTCACCCTTGGAAATGGATAAGAAATTTAATTATGGAATATGGGAAAATGTTTTCCTTAATTGTATAGATAAGCTAAACCTTTATAAAATTCTTAAGAGTATATGCACTCAATATCACTTTAATTTTTGTATTGTGATTAATAATACAAATTAACTCCATTCAAAGACTATTACCAGAAATATTACTTTTTTAAAGTAGTAATATGTTTAGAAACTAGATTTTTCCCATATATAGTTCAGCAGATAACTTCATCATGATGCTATTGTGGTAATTTTATAGTTCTTTCATATATAAAGTTGATAAATATTTTAGTGACGTTCAAACATAATCTTAATGTTTTGAATATATATCTAAATAAAATGCCAAATGCAATCCTGTTGCTCCTCACCTATCTGTACAATGGCTCTGGAATAAGTTTTAGAACATTTTAGGAAAATTGAAGCATTTCACACATACAGTACTGATTCAGGATACTTTTATATGGGAAACATATGTACATGACTTATATTTATTAAATGGGCATTAGAAAAGAAACTTTCTGATTAACATCCCCAGGATGAAAATAAACAAAGCATTTCCCCTTCTATGAACACATTTTTTGGTGTCTCCTTCAATCTTTTCTCTCCTTCTCTCTACCCCCACACCAAGTAATTCAAAATGTATGCATACAACACATGCGCGTGTGCACAGATCCTACACTGCTGCATTGAAAGGCAGTGAAACAAAGGGGTCATGTTGAAATAAGACAAAAAGGGGGGTGGTAAAAAGTAAATAAAGAGCTAGAAATGGTCTGATAGAAACTTAGAATTGAAGAAGAAAAAAGTACAGATAAATACAAGATGAAAAGGTACATGGGAGGAGAGGCATAGATTAGGGGAAGACGTAATTAAAAGAACAAAGATAAAATAGGAATGAGACAGAAGACGTTGAGAAAGTGAAAAGACAGTGACACAAATGGATCTTCCACAAGTAGAAGATCGAAGGGGGAAACGGACTTTGGCCCAGTGGTTAGGGCATCCGTCTACCACATGGGAGGTCCCTACCACATGGGAGGTCCGCGGTTCAAGCCCCGGGCCTCCTTGACCTGTGTGGAGCTGGCCCATGCGCAGTGCTGATGCGCGCAAGGAGTGCCCTGCCACGCAGGGGCGTCCCCCGCGTAGGGGAGCCCCACGCGCAAGGAGTGCACCCATAAGGAGAGCCGCCCAGCCCGAAGGAGGGAGCAGCCTGCTGACGAAGGGCGCCGCCCACACTTCCCGTGCCGCTGACGACAACAGAAGCGGACAAAGAAACAAGACGCAGCAAAAAGACACAGAAAACAGACAACCGGGGGAGGGGAGGGGAATTAAGTAAATAAAAATAAATCTTTAAAAAAAAAAAAAGAAGATTGAAGGTAGGGAAAAATCACAAGAAATAAGTTTGAAAGTATCAAGCATACTGGGAGATAGAAAAGAGAAGAAATGTTGAAGAAAAAAGATATGGACCTTAAAAATACAAAAACTTAGAAATATAAGTTTATTAAAAAATTAGAGATCCTATATTTTATAAGAGGAGTAAAAGAGACCTTCTGGTGTAGTTGAAAATTAAAGTGTTGGGTTGTTGAGTTGTAGCTCTGACATGAAATAAGTTCTATGGCTCCAGGCAGGCCACTAAGTAGTTTGATGATTTGATTTCCTTACCCATAATGTGGAAGAGGATAGCAAGTTTTTAAGGTCTTTTCAATACCAGAATTCAAAGGAATGAAACAGAATGAGGTAATGACACAGAAAATGTTTTAAAAAAGGAACACTTAGTTTTGGAGTTCTTTTTTTTGTTATTGAAAGTTGAGGCATGTTTGAAAGCATTTCAAGAAGATGTCCACAGATGCCCTTTGCACACTGCATAGTCTGTGTAGTGATATGCGCAGACATGCAGATAGACATGCAAATGTGATTTATTGGCATTATTCTCGGTTCTACTGTGTATATTCCAACCTCTGGAGAGTCACTTCCTCTCCTTGACTGTCTCCAGAGGATCATGATAAACTGTGGGTCATTTAGAAGTTCAGAGATGGGATTGGGGAGTGTAATGTACAGAAGACGAACATGATTTCTTAATTGGGGATAAAGCAATGGCAAATTGGGGGTAGGCAGGGTTGGCAAGTAACCAGAAGAACATGTGCAAGACCACACCGAAGGAGTCCTGGTGGCTCCTGGGTGTGTGTTTTAAGTCTTCCAAGAACTTGACTGGCTTCCAAAATGATGGGCCTCTTTTCAATTGAAAAAGTTAGCTGTATCTCTTTTCTTTAACATTATCAAAGCTTGGTTTGCCCTCAAAAAGTGATTTAAACTAGACCTGCCAGGAAAAGTGAGCAACATCACCTAACCATTGTATCCCTAGTAACAATGGTAAGAAACGAAGTTCATTTTGGATTTCTTTAGAAGGGGACGCTCACCATGTCTTGTTGGGGGAAGGTGTTTCCGTTACAGGCTTCTAAAATAGATTATCTGGGAGAACAGAAACTTTCAACAAACACATCTGATGGAGCCTTTTTAAATAATCTTTACAGGGTTCTATGGGAGCTGGAAAAGGATCCTTTACATTATCTTGCAGGCCTAAATTTTCCTCTCATTTCATGTACATTCTCTTTTAAGACACGTTTTATTGTGGTCTTTGAAAGGAAACCCAGGCTCCTTCGTGTTTTAAGTTCTCATTCAGCATTCTGGTCCTGTGAGAGAAAACAGGGTCAGCGTCAGAGCCTGGAGAGGGTTTCCTTGGCTGCCTTTCAAGTCCTTAGGGGTGTATGTTGTGCAGATCTTGTTAGCCCTTTGCCCAAGTTTCTGATGTAGCAGCTGAGCCACAAGAACATCATTTGTTATATTCCAAAGCCTGGTTTTAGACCCAGGAAATAGCCTTTGTACAAGAGGCACAAAGCACCACTCTGCGTTGGGGAGTGGAATCAAGGAGGGAACAATTTTTTGTCTTTTGTTTGGGAAAGGCTGCCAGCACCCAGCTAGATCAGAGTATGTTTGTCAGCGTTCTTGCTAACTTGCTTTTATCCATCTGTGGACAGAAGCTTTTATAGGAAGTAACAATCTAAGCTCGAACACGTAATTCAAGCTGAGAAAATGTGTATTGTGAGAACACTGTATCAGGACTCTTGGGGGCTTTCTAAGAACTAGGCATGCATATAGTGGTCAAGGATGTGTCTCAACTCATCAACACCAGAGGTGTGAATTGAGCCATTCATTCATTTTGACCTCAATTTGACCTATGTAAAATGCATCCAAGTTAGCATTATAAAATGTGCTTATCTCAGTTGAATAAAAGCAATACTGTTTACTGACCTTGAGGAATTTGGCAATTGTCTGGAAAAATAAAAGCTCCATGGTTCATAATTTAAATTAAAACCTGGACTCAAAAAAGGAAAAGGAACTTGCACTTATATATTCGGAATGGGGTGGGGAATGAAGGGATGGGGCAGTGTATTAGTCAGCCAAAGGGGTGCTAATGCAAAGTACCAGAAATCTGTTGGCTTTTATAAAGGGCATTTATTTGGGGTAAAAGCTTACATTTACAAGGCCCTAAAGAGTCCAACTCAAGGTACCAAAAGAGCCCTTCCTCACCCAAAGCCATTTGCCACATTTTGAAGCAAGATGGTGGAAAATATCTGCAAGGATTCAGCCTTCCTCCTTCTTAAGGCTTCGTGGTCCCAGCTTCTTCCAATCTCAGCTGCAGGCTGAGATCTGGGGCTCATTTCTTTCCAGGCTCACATGCTCTGGTCTCTTCACAACGCCAGCTGTAAACTATCAGGCAAATTGCTTGGCATTCTCTAGGAACCCAAGATTACCTCCTCTCCTCTGTGTCTACAGAGCTGTCTCTCTTCCTTGGTGTATCTTCTCTGTGTGTCTACTTCTGTGTGAGATTCTGTTTTATCAACCCACCAAGGAGGCAGCGACTCAGCCCTGCACGCCCTAATGATGTGGTCAAATCAAAGCCCTAATCTAGATTTAATCAAATAACATAAAGCCTTTGACTTTAAATCAACCAAAGGGTATCATACCCAGGAACAGACCAGTTTACAAACATAGACAATCTCTCTTTTTGGAATTCATAAATATTAATAATGTCAAAATGCCACAGGTAGGGATAGAAGTGGGGATACACAGAAAAAAATTATGGTTTTTGAAGAAGTTCATATTTTGATTTGTTAAGAAAAAAAAAGCTTTTTATAAAGAATCTCAAGAGATCTTTTGAATATTCTTTTTCTTTCATTTTATTTATATATATATGAAATATATATTGAGCATTCACCTGATTTGGCATTGCCTCATGCCCTACCTCCTGTGAGAAATTACCTCCTAGAGGACATGTTTCTAGACCTTAGGGAGCTTACAATCCTATATAGAAAAAACAGTCAAGAAAGAACAGAGGTATATGCTGTGTGAATTTAGGTAAATATATTATTTTTTCTGAGCCTTATCTGTAAAGTAAGGAGAATCATAATAGTAACTACTTCATGGGATGGTGATGTGATGGTTAAATGAAATCATGCATGTAAAGAAATTAGCACCATGCCAGATACATTGTAAGAATTCAAAAATATTACATATGGCATTTCTAGTACCATAATGATTGTGCCATATGACCAGCCTCTTCTTGGCTACGTCAGCCTGAGACTGCAATAATCATACAATAGAAATAAGAAAACTATTTCTCTAGCTTGACCTGAAGAAGTTTTGGGACCCATAAACCCAATAATTCCCCAGTTTCCCTTCATGCTTTCTTATGTTACTCAAAGACTGACTCCCCTACGTCCTTCAGCAGAGCTAACACTCTTTCCACATGGATTATTTACTTAGCTCCCCACTCCACAAGGGGAGTCATTCTGCTTAGAACAAGGGCACCTCGTCACTTGGTGTCCCCTACTCTGGAAAGCTCTGCTTTTTTCTCTAGCAAGAAGAAATAGACACATACACACAATTAAGTACCAAAACATAGATTTGCAGGGGGAGGAAGCCATCACTATTTACTTTTAGCTATATTTGGTTATTTTGGTACTAAATGCTAAGTGAATTTTTTGCATAATATATGCTGACTTTCTGAGGGGAAAAATGCTTTCCTGTATGAGCTTTGAATTGAGCCTGACTATTCCTGACACAAAAATCCTTAAAGGAAAGGAAGCCAAATCTAACTCAGCGGTCTCCAGTGGAACCTAGAGCCTTAATGTGTGTATTTACCAATAACGCAGGTGATTCTTCACATGTAACCTTGACCACATTGGAAGGGAAAAGGCAAGACATGAGGGGAGATCGAGAATACATTCAAGACTTTCGAATTAGAACAGGGAATTTTGATTTACCATGGTGGGCAATGGGGAGACAATAACTAGAAAGATCACAAAATCCACCCACTGTCATAGTTTCTCCTTGTCAGTTCACATTGTGGGCAGAAGGAGTTATTTTGAAGTATTTTACAGAAAAAAAAAAAATACAAGCAGTAAGGTATAATTAACCTTACTTTGAAAACATTGAAAAATTATAATACTTAATGCTGGCAAAGATAAGTTTCCACATTACAGCTATAGTATAAATTAGCACAACACTTTAGGAAAGCAATTTATTAATAGACATAGCCAATAAAACCTCATGCTCTTTGACTCAGCACACCTACTTCCAGCAATCTAATTCAAAATGTAAAACATTTTGCCACAGAGTTGGAGTCATCACAGCAGTGTTTATAATAGTCAAAGGTTATGCATTTTTAATCTTTACTGTGCTAAATATATAAACATGGAATAATGCCTAATATATAACATTAAGTCTAAATCTCTATGCTTACAACCATTTGAAAACATGTTTAGGAAACAGAAAGGCCAGAAAAATATAAAAAATTTAACCTTTTTGTTTAGTGAATGATTTGATTTTTCTTTATTTTCTCTTCTCTCCAAACTGTCATAATGTTACCTTACTCCCTGAATTAATAATAAAATAAAAAATCTGTTTATTTTATAATTGGTTTGTATAATAACTTGTTAACTATAAATTCAATTTACACTAAAAAATATTGGTAAACCAGTGCTATACTTTTCGTGGTTTCCTGACCACAGAGCTCAACCAGAAATGGAAATAAAACTAGAGATGTATTTTGGTAACTTTTTTATGGAGACAAATGAGTGGACAGAAATCAAGTCCTCTATTTTAGTTCTATCTAGATCTAAGCATTCTTATAAGGTGTCTTGATATAAATGGTTGGAATGCAGACCTCAGTTGGGTATTTTATTTACTATTTTTCTGCTCAGCTATACTCATAGTATAAACTTTCTGCCCTGGGTCAGGAGCTTACTACATTCCTGGTGCTGTGGTTCTTTTTTAAAATTCCTTCCTAACTTATTTTTTCCCTAGCATTTTATTATGAAAAAATCTCAGAAATGCAGAGAAGTTGAAGGATTGTACAAAAATTCGATACACCCACCACTTAGGTTATAAGCGTCTCACAGTTACTAAAGTTATTGTTCAGTTTATTAGAAGAAAAAGAATATGTATATATATATACTGTACTTTATATGCTTTATATATATATATATATATATATACACGCACATACACACACACACATATACTTTATTTTTACCATTACTGTAGTAGAAATTGAATGTTGTTCTTGTATCTTCACTCCTGGGTCTAAAGATGTCCAGAATGTCTGTTAAGTGGAAGAAAGGGATTTAGATTTGTCTGAGCCACCACCTTGGAACTAGTTTTTCCTTAAGAGTTTCTCTAACATACCAGTCCTCTTTTCTTCCTGCATCTCAAGATGCTTACCTCTATTTGTGGCATCTAGAACTGACTGGATTTACATTGTGAAATTATAGTTAATATTTTATTAGAAAGCAATTTTATAATCCATATACAATTTCTGAGCAACTAAATTCTATAATTAAAATGTATTTTCTTCCCTGGAGGACACATCTCATGTTACAACATAAACAAGAAGGAAAATGATTCAATTTGCAAAATTGGATTTATGTGAATGCTTTCAAGAATACATATTGCTCTAAAAATTTGTCATATTTGCTAGAAAACCAGAATAGCTGGTGAGGCAGGCTTGGTAGTGCAAAGAGTGCAGGTTTTAGCAAATCTGAATTCCAAGCCCCATTCTGCTATTTCCTGCTATGTGAGCCTAGAAAAGTTATGGTACAACTTTGTACCTCCCTTAAATTGAGTTAATAAAATCCACATTGTAATCTTGCTGTGCAAAGTAAATGCTTAGCACAATGTCTGGCATAGCAGATATTCTAAAAAGACCAGCTTATTTTTTTTTTAATTATCTAATGGAAAATGTTCAACAGGCATTTCCTCTGATTGTCTTCTCTATAAAATATTCCAACTTGAGATATTCCAACATTTTCCATTATATAGATGTCTCCTCATCTATGTAATAGAAGCAGTTACATATAATTTATAGAGTGGTTATGAGCATGAAATGGTACATTGTATGTAAATATTCTTTAAATTTATAATTTAAAGGCGCTACAATGGTGTGTCATGGGAAGACAAGTTTAGGGCACAACAGAAACTTTCAACAAATTATCCCTTTATTACTTGAATAATATAGAGAGTCCAGAAGTGGCAAATCATCTCTTTGTGTCTTACTCAGCACAAAGAGTCCACAGTAGCAGGGGAAGAAGTCCCATCATGGCCCATCTCCAGAGTAGCCAAAACTGCTCTGATTGGAGTTGGTAGGTGGCAGCTCCACATGTCCCACCTAGTCTTGGAGAAGATACTGTTTGAGAGTGGTATTTATCCACCCTGCCACTAAGAATTCCTGCCTTGCTTAGCATCTGGGGCTGCTCAGGGCTTAAGGTCTGGCCTGTCCTTGTCATTAGATTTAACATCTCTCCCAGGTTGTAGAGCCATACCCAATAGAAAAGAAGGTGGGAATAGTGGGAGGCAAGAGGATGGTCGCTTAGCATGTGTTTATGACTTCCCCTGGGAAGGAGGTGGAAGTAGGTGAAGTCTGGGCCATGGCTGCTTAACAGGTGTCTGTAATTTTCCTAGCAGATGAAAGTTCTGAATATTTCTAAAGCCTTAATGTCCAAGGGGCTTCAAGAGCAGGTGGCTCCCACTCTCCTCTACAGCCTAGTTCTTTGCTCTCCAGTCCTTCTTTTGGTTTGTCTTGGTTCCTGGCATCATGTCCTCTCTTATCTCAGGGCCTAAGTCCATGCTCTTCACGTTTCTTTTATTAACTCTCTCTTGACATCTTTCCCAACACTCTCAATACTTGTCACAGTTAATAATTTCTCACCTTTTAGCTCTCCAAGCCACTTCCTCTGAGAAGCCTTCTTTGATTTCCTAAGGTGCCCATGCAGTTTGCTCCCACAGAAAATTTCCCTATTTGAGCTCACTCACCCTGTACTGTAATTATTTTCTTTGTCACCCCCACTAAACTATAAACTCCATTGAGGGGTACCTGTGTCTGTCCTGTTCATCATTTTGTCTTTAATGCCTTGCAGCAAAAACTTGATGTGTGAATACCAAACAACTCATCAGGGTTGTTCTCGATAATTGTATTTGTTTAGAATCCATCCTAGGTTTTTAAAAAAGGCAATAGCGTGATATACATTACTTACAAGGTTACAAGAGAGTACAGGATCATCTAAACCAGGGTTGACAAACATTTTCTATAAAAGGAGAGATAGTAAATATTTTAGGTGTCGTGGGCCGTATAGCCTCTTTTGAAACTGCTCAACTTTTTGTTATAGCCCAAAAGCAGCCATTGACAATATGTAATCAAAAGAATGTGTCTGTGTTCCAATAAAACTTTATTTACAAAAACAGGTGGAAAGTGAAGTGGCTGTGGCTCAATCAGTTGGGCTCCCATCTACCATATGGGAGGCCCTTGGTCCGCGTCCCAGGGCCTCCTTGTGAAGGCAGGCTCGCCCACACACTGAGGAGAACCGCCAGCCTACAAGCACCGTGGAGTGCCACCTGGCCCACAAGCGGTGCAGAAAGCCAACTCAGCAAGGTGACGCAACAAAAAGGGAGACAAGTAAAAAAAAACACAGAAGAGTGTGCAGCAAATAGACACAGAGAGCAGACAGCAAGCAAGCCGCAAGGGGGGGAGTAAAACAAAACAAAAAAAACAAAAAACAAAACAGATGGGAGCATGGATTTGGACCATGGGCCATGGTTTGCCAACCCCTGCTCTAAGCAAATATGGAAGTATTTTTAACAGTGATGTATAATAATCTCCACAGAAATGTTCTTTGTAGAAAAGGCCATTGCACATAAGAAGGAAATTTGGTGCTATTAAGAGAAGCTTGATTCTCTTTTAAATGGAAGTGTTTTCTCTATTAAAAATAGAGAAGCAAGTACTCATTAGGAAAAGATCCTGATGGGGTGGCAGGCATTATATAATTTTTTAATATTAAAACAGTTATCAAATACTGTCATTTGTCTATAGGAATAAGAATAGCTATACATTTTGTGGCAGGCTGTAATGTATTAATTGAATGTGGTGTGCCAAATAAATAATACAGCAGGGATCTAATCTGGAAAAAAAATAGTTGTAAATCAAAGGGGCTATAGAATCCAAATGGGAAATGCAGCAAACGCTTTTTACTGTCACTTTAGAACAGCAGTGGATTAACACCGTGCTTCTCTTATTCCACTTGGTCATTGCCTGCTAAATGAGAATAGCATACACTTTACATCAGATGGAAAGTGCCAAAATATTGAGAACTTCTTTTATGACATCAGTACTAAGCTCACGGTCTCCTTTATTTAGCTTTTTATTGTTCCTTGCAAAGAGATTTTATCCAGAGTACACTACCTATAAACGTATAGGACATAGGGCCTTCAGTTTGGAAAAGTTACAGACAAATGTGTACTAATTGACTTGGATCCTTGACAATGTCCACATTAGTGGCTAATTAACTTAAAATAAAAGAAGAGGAAAAGAAAATTACCTTTGACTTAAAAAAAGAAAAAACAAAACAAAACCTGAGTCTATGCTTTACGTTTGGTCTAAAATCAAGGACGCACTTTTAACCTTTGACCTTCTGACTCTGCTGTGTGCTGGCCAGGTCGGCTTCCAAACAGGAACACTTCCAAGTGACTGGTATTTTTATTGGTTTTCAGTACACGATGTTGAAGCACTTTATTGTCCAAAAGTAATTATATTTATTTAAGACTTTGACTAGAATAGGGAAAATAAATATCCAATGGGCTTTTATAAAGTTTCAGTATAACTTTCTGTAAAAATATTAAAAAGCATACTTATCTCTACCTTAAAAGTACTTTTCATACTCTTTTCGGCTCACCATTCAGGCACATTTGTTTTTCCCATGTATGTGCATTAAAAGTCCTTACGGTACTAAACAACACCAACACCACCAATAGTTCAAATGAAAGCATTTCCACAGACTTAAAAAAAAATTCTTACCTTCTTTAATAACCAATAATTATTCTTTCTCACTCTCCTCTGAGTACATTAGGCCTGGATTCAGCTAAACTAGACTTTCCATTTTGCCTTAAAGCACTCAAACAAAAATGAATCCTACACTCCTAGAGCCTATGTGATTTTAATCATCTTATAGAGTAACTTTTCTGTGCCTCAGTTTCCAGAACAGAATAATAATAGTGCCTGTGTTATAGGGTCATGGGGAAGATTAAATGTGCTAATGTATAGAGACTTAGAATATTCAATTACCTTGTGTTTTACTGCCTGACAGTAATGAACTTACACATCCATGTAGGTACCACACTGCTTGGTGGCTTCACGAATGCTATTCCTTCCTGTCCAGCCAAGTCTGATTCATCTCGAGAAACCTGTTCAGCCTAAAACCACCTCTCTTTGGAAGGTTTCCTTGATACCCTTCTCCATCCCAATGGAGCTCCTGGGTCCCTTCCCCTTGGTGCTTTCTCTTTACTTTTAGTCTACTTCCACTATTGCTCTTATGGCACTGAATTAAAATTTATTTGTTCATGTGACTCTCTGCCTTCTTGAAGTTAGGGACTGTTTCTTATTCATATCACTCTTGCTCAGCACCATGACGGTCTGATTCCAAATAAGTTCTCAATTTAAGCAATTGAAGCATTGCTCAAATAGCATAATGTGCCTATGAAGGAAACAGAAGCAAATTAGATGCCATACATTGTACAAAGAACTAGGACTTCAGATTGCCTAAAATTAGTGATCAGGGCATGGAAAGCCAGAAATATGCAAAACATCTCACTCATCCTTAAAGTCAACTCATGCATTCAACAATATTTATTGACTGTATTTATTGACTGTCTTCTCTGGCCTAGATCCTTGGGATACAGAAGTAGGACCCAGAGAGCAATCTCTCCTCTTATGGAGCTTATATTCTAGAAGGAGAGAGTCAGACAATAAATGATGAATACAAATATAAAAATAAATTAGTGCAGTGGTTGAGTGCCTGCTTCCCATGTATGAGGTCCCAGGTTCAATCCCTGGTACCTCCTAAATAAAAAAAAAATTATAATGAATTAGAAAGTCATAAATGTTATGGAAGAAAGAACCTTGAGAAAAGGGTGAGGAGGAGCAGGCATGCTGCTTTTTGGGGAGTGGGCTGTGGGGCAAGAGGAGGAGCAGTTTGCAAGATTAAATAAGGTGGTCAAGGTGAAATTTGCACCATCCTTCAAAAGAAGTGAATGTTAGGTGAGCACAAATCCGGGGGAAGAGAGTTGCAGGTAGAGGGAACAGCTGGAGCAAAGGCTCTGTGCAGGGAGTGAGCCTGTTGTGTTCAAGGAGGCCTGCGAGGTTGGAGTCAAAGAGGGGGAGAGAGGAGGTGAGGTCAGACAGTTAACAGGGGCCAGAGCATAAGGCCAAGGTCTTTTAATTTTCAAGCAAATAAAGTTTAAGAAGTCTCCGAATGTTGTTTTGAAAAATAGAATACGCTGTACAAACATTGATTGCATTAGAAAAGCCACCTAAAGCAGTCAGGATTCCCAAAGAAATTTCAAGAAAGTGTGTCCCCTCCTCCAAAATAAATAGGTAAATAAAACTCAGGCAACAACTCTAAAGAAAATAAGGCAGCGAAAAGTAAAACTTGGGAAGCGGATTTCGCCCAATGGATAGGGCGTCCGCCTACCACACGGGAGGTCCAAGGTTCAAGCCCAGGGCCTCCTAACCCATGATGAGCTGGCCCACGCGCAGTGCTGATGCGTGCAAGGAGTGCCATGCCACACAGGGGCGTCCCCCACGTAGGGGAGCCCCATGCACAAGGAGTGTGCTCTGTAAGGAGAGTCGCCCAGCACAAAAAAGGGCAGCCTGCCCAGGAGTGGCACCACATGGAGAGCTGATGCAGCAAGATGAGGCAACAAAATGAGACACAGATTCTGGGTGCCGCTTACAAGAATACAAGCGGACACAGAAAAACACACAGAGAATGGACACAGAGAGCAGACAGCTGGGGTGGGGGGAAGGGGGAGGGAAGGGGAGAGAAACAAATAAAAAATAAATCTTTTTTTAAAAAAAAGGGAAACTTATTATTTTACTTCTGTTACCTTTTTATTTGACCTGAAGTTAACCTTTATTTATAGGGAATCTTGTATGTTGCCTGCAGATGAAATTTTTGTTATTAAGGCCTAATGGCTTTAAAAACAGAGGAAAAAGACCGACATAAACTGGAGGCTCTCATACTCATAGTTCAAAATTTGTCAGGCCAAGGAAAATGCCTATGAGCCTTAGAGATATTTCTTATTTTTATCACAGGGCTGTCAGTAGTTTATACAATGCCAGCATTTAGACAAGACTCATGGGCAAATAATCCCTCTTTAACTTTAGGATATATTTATGTTGTGGAAACTTCAATGTCTATAATAATATTTTGCAATGAATTATTTCATTCAGGTATTCAAAAATATTTATTAAGTGCCTATTATGTGCCAGACATTGTGCTAGATGCTGGGCATATGGCAGTGAATAAAACAGGTCCCAAATCCCTTACCTTATGGAGTCAATCAAAGAATGATCAAAATGTATCTGCCAGATGATGGCAAGGGCTATGGAGAAAAATAAAGCAGTTACAAGTGCCAGAAGCAGTGGTGTTGGGAAAAGATGCTAGTTATTTTATTTTTTAAAGATTTAGTTATTATTTATTAATCTGTCACCACCCCCTCATTGTTTGTATTTGCTGTGTCTGTTTGTCTTCTTTGTTTCTTTAGGAGGCACTGGAAACCAAACCCAGGACCTCTGATGTGGGAGGGAGGCACCTAATTGTTTAAGCAACCTCCATTCCCTGCTTTGTTGTGCTCTCATTATGTTTTTCCTCTTGTGTCTCTTGTGGTGTCATCTCGTTGCATCAGCTCACAGTGGCTGCCCATCAAGTCAGCTCAACATCCTGCTCATCCTCTTTAGGAGACACCAAAAATCTCTGCTCCTTGCTTTGTTGTGTCTCTCATTATTGTTTTCTTCTTGTGTCTCCTTTTGCATCATCTTTTTGTGTCAGCTTACCATGCCTGCCCATCACATCAGCTTACTGTCTTCTTTAAAAGGCCCCAGGAATTGAACCCCAGACCTCCCAGGTGGTAGGCAGGAGTCCAATCACTTGAGTCACATCCACATCCCAGAAGATGCTGTTTTAGATGAAGTGGTCAGGGAAGGCTACTCTGATACAGTGACAACTACAAAGACACTTAAAGAAAGTAAGGGAGCAAGCCATAAGGATATCTGCACAAAGAGTATTCTAGGCAGAGGAAACAGCTGGTGCAAATGGCCTGAGGCAGAAGATCATGTGAATGAATAATGCTTTATGGTTTACTGATCACTTTCGCAACCTTTCTCTCATATCCTCAGATACTTGGGAAACAGAAAGGTTAAGTATTATTTTCTCCATTTTACTAACAATTAAACAGAGGAACTAGCAGTGCCTTGGTCAAGACATATTATTAAATAAAACAGCAAGAATTAGAGCCCAAGTTATTCTGTGCCTCCCCACACAGAGGCTTTGATGAACCACGCACACTGCAGGGTCTTTCACGCTCCCTGAGGAATAAGCCCAGTTGCAAGTGTCTCATGTGTTCCTGGTGCAGCAAGTATCAGCAGGAACCCTGGGTTTTGCACGTAGGGCAGACTCACAGAATGTTCATCACTGCTTTTGGTCCAGCATGAATGACGCTAACAGACCCTGAAGGGGCGAATCTCTACCATCCAGGGATACCCTGTTGAAGACCCCTTCTGTGTCCAGTCACTGTTTCCTCGCCCAGGATCTGATTCTTCCCACGATGACTGGGAGTGAGAATGCCTCCTCTCTCCAGGGGATATCTGCCCTCTCACCCACTAGAGTGTGGTCTCCAGCTCTGACCCCATCAGGGCACTCACATCAGATCACAATATTCCAGCAGCAGTGCGGTTCCCAGGGCCTGGGGGATTCGGCCTTAAATAACACCACATGTTGGACATTACAGGACAGTCCTGCTTGAGCTTTGCCCAGCCCAGTCTGATTCTTTTTTTTTGTAGTGGCTTTTCCTGCCTGAAGTAAAGGTTATGCCTGCATGGCCCTCCTGCAGCTTTATCAGTCTCAGTTCCCCAGCTACTGTCAGCAACTGCTCAGACAAGAACACACACACACACACACACACACCTCCACAAGAATAAGCAGTAGCATATAGGCACTGTCATAACTTCACATGGAACTACTAATTTTAGGTAACATATATATGTACTCTGATTATAATTTCTTTCTCCTATGCATGAATATATACATATGTACAAAAATATGTATATATATATGTACACATATATACACATAGCCATACCCATGCATATATATATATATATATACACAAACTCAAGTGGCTAAGCAAATCTTGGTAAATTGTTTGGTTTTAATTACTTAATATTTATGTTCTCATGATTGGTATGGCAAATAAATGATTTGTGTGAAGGACTGTTTTAGATTATAAAACAGTCATAAAAAAAAGAATTTTTGAACAACTAGCAATTAACCAGGGAATATGGGTATCAAAAATAGCAGAAATTCCCCATGATGGACATTGGCAGGGTGGCTTCCCACCATCCTCTTGCTCTTGGGTTGTCCAACTCCTTAGATTGATTTATAAGGCAGTTTTGCAAGTGTTTCCTACAGTCTCCCTGGTGAGACTTGGCTGCCTCTTCTCCATGACTAATACATTTATTTTTATATATATCTTAAAATTTTTGGTTTCTGGGGCCAAGTCCCACAACATGATCATCGAAACACCTTAAAGCTTGCTCAGGCCTCACTCTCTAACAGCAGCCCAGAATATTTTTGTTTGTTTTCTTCCTTTCTTTTGTTTCTGCTTTACTGATACAACTGTGAATTTAGCCCAGGTCATTTTATGTAAGACAAAGAGAAGTTGAAATCTTGGGAATAACAAGTTATAGTTGAATATGGATGTCCAAGGTTTGAGATATGAAGTTTCCAAGTCTTCAGTGGATGCACACTCAGTGTTACTCATCACCCCTCCTGTCACCCCCCATTTTTCTCCCCAAGTTATTCATTTGCACTTTTGTCAAATATCCAGTCTAGACTCAGCACACAGCATTTAAAACTGGGTTGTAGACAATGAAGTCTTGGAGCAATCAGTGCTTCAGCATACTATAACAATGTGAGATCTAGGGCAAAATTTTTCCAAGTTTCTTAGTCACCCATTAATAATAAAATGTGTTGATCATGAACATTGTATTTTGGGGCTTCCTTAATTAATATTTAGGATGACATTTATTTTCATATAATTATTAGCAGGGTGACTATTCTGAGTTCCTTCCCATGTAATTCTTCCCAAACATTTAGATTGCTTCCTCCTGTTTGTTATGTGGTGATGCTCCCCATATATTTAGGAGATATTGGGAAATGTTTTGGCAGAGATGTTTATTACCAGGCATTAGCAGTGTATTTACTACTCTGTGTTATGTCGAAGTCTTTGATCATGGTGTTAAATGAAGAAAATCTAAAAGTGAGTTGATGTGATTGGAATGTGCTAGGCTGAAGGTGGTTAAAGGAACGGCTGCATGTTAGGAGTAGCACAGGGCAGGGATTATTTCTTGAGGACAGTGTTCATGGGCAACAGTCTACCATTTGGCAAAGGGAAACACTTGTTCAATACTGGCATTTTATTCTAGCCAAGAGGAAAGGAAAGACTAAAAGATCAAGGATACAAATGAAAAACAAACATGGAAAGCTGCAAAGTTAAGAACACTAAGAGGAGGAAACCACGAGGGAACTGGATTATATTTCAGAGTTTAAAAAAAGAAAACAGAAAACCTACAATCTGTCTTGTAAATTAATTCCACACTTAATTTTTGAAATTCTTTCTTATTTTTGTAGACTCAGCCAATACTGAGGGAGTTGAAATGTTATAGGGAAGTGGCAGCCAGGCATATAGTGGTAAACTAGTTTACTTTCACAATTTCCTTTCATATGTAGATTCAGCCCTGCCTTTTCCTTTGTCATTGCTTACAAAGATCTAAGCTTCCTTCCTAAGGCATCATCTTTTATTAATCAGCTTATCCACAACAGAGTCCAAGAGACTGGAACTGGGTTCAGACAGATGTTGATAAATGTCTTAAGTTTCTTATAAACTAAATCAAGGCCAACCATGTTTTATTAATAAGTTAACCTTCGTACATACTTTGTCCTCTGTATATTGTATCACACTTTATATGCCATCCTGTTTACACTGCTTGTCCTGATTCAGTTCGAGGCTGTTAATCTCTGTTTGGGAAGACAGACAACGGTGTATATGTTTTTACATATACTTAATGGCTAATATAAACCTTCATTTACAGATCATATTTAGCAAAGCAACATTAGGTGTTAGTGAAGAAAATTACTCTCATGCATCTATGAACTATGTTTATTCTATCTGCTGACCCAGAGAAGAATATAAAATGGTCAAAGACCTGCTGATGGAAATACTTATGAATTTACCCTTCCATATCCTTATGCCTCTGCTGAGAAAGCCAACAACATATTGAACAAATATATTGCTTGTAATGGATGCCCATACAGTCTGGTTTCACCCTGCGTTCTCTTTTAAGGGATTCTTTTGTGGGACTCCAAGATAGTAAATGCAAATTGTTGCCAAAGTAGGTAACCTTCCTGACAGGAGCTTTTGTGTTTATATTGGTTCCATGCCTATTATAAGGATAAGAAAATAATTAGGCAAGGAAAATGAAATCCATGCTATGGAATACACTATGTATAGTAACAAACAATCTTTAGGTCTAAGCAATGGTGTTAGTTTTGTGTTAATGACCAATTTTTTCTTCAAAACATAGATCGAATTCTTAGCTAGAAGCAAATTACCTGCTGCAGTTTGTATCTTCACACTCATTGATAGTCTTGCCTTGGCTGTCCTGTCGGCATCATGCACATGTACGTAACACTCTGTCCATTCTCTGCACCTCCGAGCAGCAAAATTGTTTCTGATTGTATGGAATGCTTCTTGAGCTGCAATTGCTTCATTTTGGGGGTTAAAAAAAAATAAGCCTGCAAGTACAAAATGCCCGGGGTTCTGGTTTGTTTCTATTTCGGAGCCTAGTTCCTGTCGCTAGATACGGGCAATGGAGGGAGACCAGCCATCACAAGTCTCCCCTGTGGCCTTCTCCAGGTGACAGAGTGCTCTGCGACAGCATCTATCATCCACACCGTGCTGGGAGGAGTTTTCTGTACCTCTTTGATTTTAGATGGAATAAAAATACATTCTGGATTAAGGAGTGCCTAAAAAACTCTGTCCCCTTACTTCAGTGGCTATTTCTCCTCTTTTCTGGCTACAAGAATATCCATTATAAAAAAAGTCTCTCTCTGCCCCAAATTGACATTGAGTGTATCAGGCAGAAGCCAGTTTTAAGTGCATGTTCAGGGTTTACAAACTTATGAAGAGATAAGCCTTCGAAGTAAAACTGAAGACAAAAAAAAAAAAAAAAAACTAAAATGAATACCACCATGCACCTATTTTTTAAAAACCTGACAATATCAAATGCTGGAGCGAATGCAGGGTAACTAGGACTCTCATATATATGCTGGTGGAGGACCAAATAGTGCAATCTCTTTGGATGATGGTTTGGCAATTCCCTATAAAGTTAAATATACATTTACTACATGAGCCAGCAATCCCACTCCTAGGTATTTATCCAAAAGAAATAGAGACACACGGCTACACAAAACCTTCTATGGGGTTTTATAAAT
Organism: Dasypus novemcinctus; assembly: GCF_030445035.2. NCBI lineage: Eukaryota > Metazoa > Chordata > Mammalia > Cingulata > Dasypodidae > Dasypus > Dasypus novemcinctus. Next base: position 58,270,453 of record NC_080683.1, on the reverse strand, counting down.
ATAAATATGTAGTAGCTTTACTCATAGTTTCCAAAAACCGGAAACAACCCAGTTGTTCATCAATTTGTAAACAGATAAACAAATTGTGGCACACCTTTACAATGGGATGCTGTTCATCAATAAAAAGGAATGAACTACTGATATATACAACAACTTAAGTGACTTTCAAAAGCATTATGTTCTGTAAAAGAAGCCAGATTCAAAAGGCTACATACTGTATGGTTTATACATTCCATTTATTTATTTATTTATTTTGTTTTTTTGCTTTACATGCATCTCAATTTATTCAAACTAGAATTTTAAAGTGGCATTGCATTTACTAGTTTCGCACCTTTAACAAATTGTTAATAGCTTGTGACTCTAGGGTAGTGTTAGCAGAAAAGGTTTGAATTTTATCTACATATTAATTCACATAAGGTTGTTTCATTATCCATTTACAATATTAAAAATCAATGTCTTAATAAAAACAAAAAAAATTTAAATTAAAAAAAGTAAAAATGAGGCAGATTAGATAGGGAATCAATAGATGGATCTGGAACCTGGCAGAAAAACCGCCGCCATGAAGCACATGGTCTTTGGTACCCCCAAGATGGCTGCTGGAAGATCCTTGCAAGAACTCCCATTCGGAATGAGATTTCCTCCAGAAGCCAGAAAGGAGAAGCCCTGGATATTCTGATGGGTGGGGGTTTGATAATCAAAACAGCAAACAGCTGGGATTCCTCCTGTCATTAGCAAAGAGGTGGAATTATTAATAATAATTAATGATTAATGGCTCAAAAAGCATGTGCAAAGGCTGAACCAGCCCTGTTCTTGCTTTCTACCCCCATTCTAGCCTTCTCCCTCTACGCCCTGCCTCACCTGGATCAATATGCAAGTAAACCTGGGATTTATAATCTGTAATGGGAAATTGTGATCTTCAGCCCCTTCCTCTCTATCTGGGACCCATGATTGGAAATTCATTTCTTATAGCTTAGCCAAGAATCTAGAGAAAATCCAACAACAGAAAGATAAAGTGGTCCTCACAGCACAAAAATGTTTCATGAGTAAGCAAACTGGAACCAAGACTGGACACCAAAAAAAAAACCCTGATCCATCTTTTTGTTTTTAAAATATGTCAGTGTGTTAGTGAACACTTATGAATGCCAGATAGAGGGTATAGAATTCTTATCCTAGAGTTTGGATATAAGATTGTAGGGAAGAAAAAAATAATTTTAGCATATATCTACTTGGAAGTTATAGACATTTAAGTAATATGGCTTAAAACTCTAGCCTGCTCTGAGTCAATACCGCATATATTAATATGAGATAAAAATATTTTAAGAATGTTCTAAGACATTACTTTTTTATGTATATGAATTTTATTAGTTATAATCTGTGTACAATAAGATGCACTACAGAATGTAAGGGTCCAGTTTACAGACAGGTAATTGTACCCACTTGTGTAACCATACCCCAAACAGGACATAAAACATATCCATCACCCCATAAATTTGCCCATGGATCCTTCTAGTCAATAGTCCCCTTGCTTTAGGCAACCACTTTCTGATTGCTATCCACATAGACTTTATATAAGTGGAATTATGCAGTATGCATCCTCTTATCTCTGGCTTCTTTTAATACATATAATTCTTCCATGAGATTTATCCATGTTGTAGTGAGTTTTTGTGTCCTGGATCGCAGAGATACACAGAAATTAGAGCACATAGAATAAGAAATATTTTAGAACCTCTGCCCTGACTCACATCCAATTTGAGAGTCTCCCATATGATGTTATTACTACCTGGTACTCAGGCCTTTGGGGAACTTCTCCAATAACAGAAAACCAAACATTTCATGAGACATCTAAATTATGGTGAGTTAAGAGTTTTAAAAAGATTTAAGCTTAGACAGAGGCCACATTTGAGCAACAAGGAAGCTTTCAGGAGGTAACTCTTAGGCAATATTTAATACTAGGCTAAGTTTCAATTTCACAAGAACAAGGTTCATAATATCAATATCAAGGGCCTGGTGTAATGGTCTGTCCTCTTTTGCTAGCACTGCCCATGTTCTCTAAGAACTCTTGTCCCTCTGTTAGAAAATACAGCAGGACTTCCCAGGATGGAGATTCAATACTCTTTCAGTTATTGTGTGGGTCTCCACCCATCTAGACAATACCCTATGTCTACAACTTCAAGTAAGCCAGTTCCATCCATCTGCCCCATGGGACCTAAGCCCCCTCTTAATCAGAAACAGTGGGCATTACCATCCTAAAATCCTCAAGATTGAGGAATGACAAACATGAGAGGGGAATGCAACTAGAGTAAAGTAGACTTATTATTATTCTAGCAATGGAAGATCTCGTAACATTGATATAAAGTCAGTGATCACCAGAGGTTCTGAGGGGAGGGAGAGGGAAGAATAGTTATGACATGTGGCATTTTGGGGACATTGGAATTGTTCTGTATGATGTTGCAATGATAGATACAGGCATTATACATATTGTCAGAATCTATAAAATTGTGCGGGGCTAAGTTTAAACTATAATGTAACTATAGTCCATGTTTAGTACCAATGCTTCAATATGTGTTCATCAATTGTAAAAACTGTACCACACTAATGAGATACGATGTTAACGGGGGAAAGTGTGGGAAAGGGAGGGGGTAAGGTATATGGGAATTTCCTATATTTTTGATGCAACATTTATATAATCTAAAGCTTTTTTAAAAATAAAAAATTAACTGAAAAAAAGATTTAGGAATATTATTTGTTTTCCTATATTGAGAAATGATACTTCATCATTTTTATGTATATAAAGGACTCTAGTGAAGAAGGAAGGGAATTTCCTCACACAAGTATATCATGAAAGTTTTAGTTTAATTTCTGAGTTGGAACATCTGCACCCTAAAAGAGGGAATCTTTCAAATTGTTTTCCTCCTGTGAATTATTTGTAAACCCTAATCATATTTTCTCAGAGGTAGATTTCTGTAATTGATGTAAGGAAGACTATATAAAAATTCATCAATTTTACGTATTTTCTAGCTCCTTCCCTATTTTACAAAGTTGTAGAAATTGCTTTAAGTCTCAATTTATGAGCCAACACTCTGGGTTTATACCTAATCTTCCCTATGACCAGTAAGGTACTTCAAGTTTTGTTTCCTTGAGTAAGACAAGAATTAGGATTATTAATGGTACCAGTAAATCACACTCAGTTTTCTGGTTTCCCAAGTCTAAGGTAGCCCTTAAAAAGAAAATCCTGGTGTTCTTATTGTTTAGAGTTATATTTACACTTGACTTAACTTTCTACTAAATAATAGCAACGTAAGTTATGATTATAAATTAATAATTGAAACTTGTCAAAGATTATCTAAACACTTATTTTAAATGGACATAAGAAATTTGAAAAATATCCAAAAGACAAAGACTTTTAGAAATAATATTGCATATTACTATTATATATTATATTAAGATATATGGCATCAAATCAAGACAGTGTTTCTTAAAAAGAAGGGCTTCTTCTTTCTTCTCCTCTTTCTTTTCCTCCTCTCTTTCCTCCTCTATATACTTCTTCTTTGGTACTCAAAATGGAAGCTCCATGCCTGTCTTGTTCTCTGCTATATCTCAGCTCCCTAACATATAATACAATGGATGCTAAGTAAGATATGTTGCCTGAATTGGTCACTGGCATAGCAAGAAGTTTGGCTCCAGTCTAGATCTCTCACTCCTTGTACCAAGTCAATTACATTTTGCAGCTAAGTCTACTGCCTCTTTCCCAGCATCATCATCTCTGATTTGTTCTAGATTCTACCTGGGCTATGCAATTTGTTCCTAAACTGATCTCTTTCACTTGACTCCTTACAATATATCCTCCACATGGTTCCCCAAGTGAACTTTGTAAATCGAACCACGCCACTTCCTGCTTAAAACATGTGATGGCCCACCATGAACTAAGATTAAAGACTAAAATCCTTAACCTAGCCTACAAGGTCCTGTAAAATCCAACCCATCTCCACCACTCCACCCTCATTTTCCATCTTTTCTATCTCTGTTCACTCCAGGAACTCAGAATTGCTCATATACATTAGACCCAATTCCTTTAATGTATGATATATTTGTTTTCATCCTGAAAACCCATCACCCTGTCTTGATCTGGCTGATTACTACTCCATCATCTAGGACCTCCATTCCACCCTTCAATTTTGGCCATGGTAGGCCATGCAGCACTCTGAGCCCTCTTCTATCCACACCTAGTGGTAAGGGCAAATCCTCCCAGTGGGCAGAACTTAGAGCAGTACCCTTGCTTGTTTATTTTACTTGGAAGAAGAAATGGCTGGAGGTACATTTGTTTATTTGTTTATTAAATTTCTATACCTTTCCCCCCGGCCCCCCTGTTGTCTGTTCTCTGTGTCCACTTCCTGTGTGTTCTTCTGTGTTCACTTGCATTCTTGTCAGTGGCACTAGGAATCTGCGTCTCTTTTTTGTTGTGTCATCTTGCAGTATCAGCTCTCCATGTGTGTGGTGCCACTCCTGGGCGGGCTGCACTTTTTTCGCATGGGGTGGCTCTCCTTATGGGGTGTGCTCCTTGTGCATGGGCCTCCCCTATTCAGGGGACACCCTTGCATGGGCCAGCACTCCTTGTGTGCATCAGCACTGCACATGAGCCAGCTCACCACATGGGTCAGGAGGCCCTGGGTTTGAACCCTGGACCTCCCATGTTAGGCAGATACTCTATCAGTTGAGCCAATTCCACTTCCCTGGAGGTGCATTTGTACACTGATTCATGGGCTGTTGCCAATGGTTGGCTGTGTGTTCAGGGACTTGGAAGGAACATGATTAGAAAATTGGTGACAAAGAGGTCTACAGAAGAGGTATGTGGATAGACCTTTCTGACTGGACAAAAACGAAAATATTTGTGTCCCATGTGAATGATCACCAGAGAGTGACTTCAGCAGAGGAGGATTTTAATAATCAAGTGGATAAGATGGCCTGCTCTGTGGCTCATGCTCAGACTCTTTCCCTAGCCACTCCTGTCTTTGCCCAATGGGCTCATCAACAAAGGGGCCATGGAGATAGGAAAGAAGATTATAGCAAAATGGACTTCCCCTCACCAAGGGTGACTTGACTACAGCCACTGCTGAGTGCCTAATCTCGCAGCAGCAGAGACCCACACTCAGCCCCCGATATGGCACTATTCCTCAAGGTAACCAGCCTGCTACCTGGTGGCAGGTTGACTACATTGGACCACTTCCACTATGGAAGGGGCAGCAGTTGGTTTTAACTTGAAAAGATACATACTCCAGATATGGGCTTGCATTTCCTGCACGCAATGCTTCTTCCAAAACTACCATCCATGGACTTACCCAATGTCCAAATTCAATAATGGACTCTTGTCAGTCCTGATATTACTTCATCTTTCTGTGGCCTTTGCTTCTAATGACCCCTCTTTCTTGATTTCTTTGCCACTATTCTTTCCTGGTTCTCCCTGATCTTCTTTTTCTAGTCTTCTTTGGGGATTTCTCTTCCATTCATTGATGTTCAAGGGCACTTCTCATTCCCTTGGCTTCAGCTCTGACATACCTGGATGGTTCCCAATACCTCCAGCTCAGATTTCTTTTCTGAGCCCAGATTTTCATGTACCAATGCCCCAAGCACTTCATTACAGGAAACTCAAGCCAACAAACCCAAGACTGAGTACATTTTCATCCTTTCAAAGCTTTGTCTTCCTCCTGTATTTTTGTTTTGTTTTGTTTTTGTTTCTAATGAACTGAATTGTCTTCTACCCAAGAACTTAACCTGGAAAGGCAGGAAAATTCATAAACTTCTGCCTTTATTTCATTCACCACATTGAATTAGGAATCAAGCCCTTTCTCTTCTATGTTATTACCACATCTCATATTGTCCCTTCTCCATTACCTCACTATGTACCATTCAAGCCCCACCATGTCTTGCAACAATTTCTCCAAGCTGATCTCTCTATCTCCCAGGTTCATACTCTTGTACTCCATTTTTTTCTCTTTGCATCCAGTGTGATCTCCCTAAACACAAATTTGGTATCTTTAGAATTCTAGGTCTTTACTTTCTGCAGATGTGGCCCTCCCATATCTTGGTTGCAGTTAGAATAACCCAAGGAAATGTTTTTAAAATACCATTCCCATAGATTCAGATTGAATTGTTCTGTGATGGGATTGGAATATCTGTATATATTTTTTATAGACCCCAAGTTATTCCGTTAGAAAGCCAAAGCTAAGAATGAATATTTTACAAACCAAAGACCTTTATTTTGACATGAAAAGCTCTACTTATTGCTCCATTTTTATCTTTTCTCTCTCATTCACTCTATGCACAGCATATAAAATGGTACCATTTCCTTCCTCACCTTAAAAGATATTTCAGAATAAAATGATGCTTGTTTCATAGTGATAAAAGGATCAATTCATCAAAAGGCAAACAATCCTAAACCTTTTTGGAATGTAGACAGGGTTTCCAAATACATGGAGCAAAAACCAATGACATGAAGAGAAATAGACAAATCCACATTTATAATTAGAAATTTCAATATCCCTGTTTTAGTTGTGCCTTACAAATTTACATATGTTTTGTTTTCATTTTCATTCTGCTCAGAATATTTTCTCATTCCTTTTATGTTCTTCTTTTTGACCTATGGGTTACTTCGAAGTATGTTGTTTAGATTCCACATATTTGGGGATTTTCCAGAGATCTTTCTGCTGATTTCTAATTTAATTAAATTGATTTCCTATTTAATTCCATTAGCAGTAAATGACTATATTAGATAACAAGAAAAGTCTCAAAACAATGACCTCAGCTTTTACCTCAAGAAACTAGAAAAAGAAGAAAAAAAAATTAAATACAAAGTAAGCAGAAGAAATAAAATAATGAATGTCACAGTATAAGTCAAAGAAATAGAAAACAGAATATAGGGAATCGATGAACCCAAAAGCTGGTTCTTCAAGAAAATAAATAAAATTGATAAGCCTCTAGGCAAACTAATAGATAAGAAAGAGAAAAGACACATATTACCAATATTATAATTGAGAGAATTGACAATACTCTATATCAGGGGTTCTTAGCAAGGAGTCTGTGAGCTTGAATTGAATTTCAAAATAAACATTATTCTTGTGAGGACATGTTGGTGTGTGTATGATATATTTATTAAATAAAACATGGTATAGGGTGGACTTAGTAAGGGGTTCATGACTTTCACCTGACTGATAAAGGTGTCCATGGAACAAAGAAGGTTAAGAACTCCTGCTCTAGATTCTACAGATCCTAAAAATGATAGTAACAAAATATTATGAACATCTTCATGCCAATATATTTGACAACTTAGATGAAGTGGAAAATTTCCTTCATAAATGAAAATTACCAAAGTTTACTCAAGAAGAAATCAATAAATTGAATAGCCTTCTATTTATTAAAGAAATTTAATTTGTATTTGAAAAGTTTCCCACAAATAAAATTCCAGGCCCAGATGACTTTACTACTGAATTCTGTCAAACATATAAGAAAGAAATAATACCAATTCTATACAAACTCTTCAACAAAATTTAAGGTGAAATACTTTCCAACTCATTCTATAAGGCCAGTGTTACCTTGATACCAAAATCAGGCAAAGATATGAAGAAAGAAAAATATAAACCATAATCCCTCATGAACAGAGTGCATAAAGTTCTTAATAAAATTTTAGCAAATCAAATCCAGTAATAAATAAAAACTATATTACTTCCAGACAAAGTGGGGTTATCCCAGGAATTAAAGGTAGGTTTAATGTTTAAAAATCAGTCATTGTAATCCACTATATTAACAAACTAAACCAGAAAAGCCATATGATCATCTCAATAGACACAGAAAAAAACATTAGGCAAAATGCAACATCCATTCCTGATTTAAAAACAAAACAAAACAAAACAAAAAGCTCAGCAAATTAAGAATAGAAGGTAGCTTCCTCAACTTGGTAAAGAGCATCTATGAAAAACCTAAAATATCTAACTGCTTTTTTCCTTAAGATCAGGAATAAGGCAATGATGTCTACTCTCACCCCTTCTCTTCAACATTGTACAAGAGGTTCTAGTCAATTCAGTAAGTCAAGAAAAAGAAGCAAAAGGGTTTCAGATTTTAAAGGAAGTAGTAAAGTTGTCTTTACTTACAGATAGTATGATTTTATCTGTAGAAAATGGGATGAAATCTATTTTAAAAATCTGCTAAAACTAATAATAAGTTTAGCAAGGTTTTCGGGTACAAAATAAATATATAAATATTAAATGCATTTCTATAAAATGGTAATGAAAACTGAAATAATTAAAACATTATCATTTATTGGAGAGATTACGTGGCTCAAGCAGTTGAGCACCTGTTTCCCACATGGCAAATCCTGAGTCGGTCCCTGGTGCCTCCTAAAAGCAAAAAAAAAAACAAACAACAAGGAAAACAAATGAAAAAGCCAACTCAGGGGAGCCAATGTGGCCCAGTAATTGAGCACTGGCTTCCCATATCCAAGGTCCTGGGCATATTCCCTGGCCCTGGTACCATAAAATAAATAAAAAATAAATAAATAAATAAGTTTTTTAAAATTATCATTTATAATAGCTTCAAAGATATAAAATACTTAGAGATAAATCTGACAAAATCTGTGCAAGACCTGCACACTGAAAAGTACAAAACATTGTTAAGAGAAATTAAAGCAGACCTATATAAATGGAAGATTCAATATGGTTGATTGAGATGTCAATTCTTTCCAAGTTGACCGATAAATTCAACGCAATCCCAAACAAGATCCCAGCATGTTTGCAAAAATTGACAAGCAAATTCTTCAATTCATATAGAAATTCAAATGACATAGACTAGCCAAAACAACTTTGAAATAGAAAAACAAAGTTCTTTAAAGTTTATTATTAAACTGCAGTTATCAAAACAGTGAGGCCTTTATGTCAAAATAGAGATGTAGACTGATGAAACAAAATAGAGAATTTCTGAAAAGGTACAAAGGCAATCTAGTGAAGAAAAGGTGGTCTTTTCAACAAATGGTATTCAAACAATCGGATACCATATGCTAAAATGTTGTGGGAAACTAGCTTACCTGTTCCCTACTTGTTGCACTTGCCCCAATTATTGTAAAAGTTGCCATGCTGATGAGGAACAGCTGCTTTGGAATTCCTACTAAATATGATGCAGAAACTAGGGTCGAGGCTCTCAGTTCCAGAAGCTGCAAGCCCCCTGGTTCCGTCCTTGGTTCCTCTCGCGTGTTTCTCTCTGCTCTTTATTTCGTAAAGTTCTGCATTGCCTTCCCTTGCAGCCAACCTATCTCTGAGCTGATCTCTGCAACTGGCACCCAAGGTGGGGCCGGAAGGGAAGAGTCTTGCTTGGAGTGCAACTAAAAGGCGGTGTAATGGCATAAAGCCCCGAGTGGTACAGAAAGCCTTCCAAGTCCTCGGTAAGTGAGGACACTCTCGGGTGTTTTCACAGGGTTACGATGGGAAACAGAGACAGTTCAACAAAATATCACCTGTATGCATGGGTCTTGAAACAACTCACAGCAAGAGGAGCTAAGGTCACTAAGCCTTGTATTTTGGAACTCTTACAGGTTATAGAACAATATTGCTCATGGTTCCTAGCAATAGGAAGTTTAGAATTAGACTGTGAAAAAGTAGGAAAAGTGTTAGAAAAATTACTTGTATGAGGTGTTCATTTTGCCCACTTTGATTATAATTAAATCTGTTTTAGAATCCTTGCAAACAGAAGAGGACAAAGATAGAGAATGTGGGAAATTCCTCCCATTGAATCTTTTGATGACAACAAATCTAAAGTTGTCTTGCTTTCAGCCCCTTCATTAACTGACTTTAGAAAATCAGTTTCCCCTCCACCAACTCTCTCTCCCTCTTCCCCTCCCATATTCAGAGATGCTCAGCCAAAGTTGTCTGCTCTACAACAGGACATCTTACAGGCTAGAAGGGAGGGTGATTTGGAGGCATTTCGAATGGCCTTTCTGGTTAACACACAAGAAAGAATAGCTCCCAGAGTAGAGCCTCAAAACTCGAGTGGAGTTTATGAGTTCACCCATGAACCTTTCCAATTAAAATCTTGAAAGAGGTAAAGGCAGCCGTGCAACAACATGGTCCAAATTCTCCTTTTACCTGTGGAACGTGCAGGGGCTCGCAGAAGGCTCTAGGCTGATCCCGGCTGACTGGTCTGCGTTAGCATGCATCACTCTAGGGTCTGGAGAATTTTTACAATTCAGAACCTGGTGGATGGATCATGCAGAGACTCAGGTTGCTCACAATCAGAGCTCATAATATCCCCATTTCCTTGAATCAATTAGTGGGGGTGGGGAACTGGGTGGCAGTAGATCAGCAATTAGTGATAATGATAAAGCCATCGCACAGGTTTGCTGCTGTTGCTTAAGAGCCTGGGAAAAGATTAAGGTTAAAGGCCAACCTCCGGTGTCATTCCGAAAAATATTACAGGGACTGAAAGAACCCTGCCCTGACTTTATTGCTCAGTTACAAGAAGCTATCAAAAAACAGGTAGACCAGTTTCCCACAACACTAAAAAATATATTTTAATCCGTACTTCACACCATCTACAAAATTAACTCAGTCCTAAATGGAAAATCTAAAACTATAAAACATCTAGAGAAAACATAAGAAAATCTTTGTGACCTTGGATTAGGCAAAAATTTCTTAAATACAACATCAAAAGCATAATCTATTAAAGAAAAAAATGATAATTCACACTTTATCAAAATTATAAAATTCTATTTTTGAAAGACACTTTAAAACTCAATAATAAGAAAATAAGCTTCCCAGTTAAAAAAAAAAAAGGATAAAAGATTTTAATGGCCCATTAAAGTTAAATGAATTGCAAATAAGCACCAGATAAGGTAAGCTACTCAACATCATTAGTCACTAAAGAGGTACAAATTAAAATCACAGTGAGATATTACTACATATCTATTAGAATAGTTAAAATTTAAAAGACTGACCATACCAAGTGCTGATGAGGATGTGGAGGAACTAGATGTCTCATACACTGCTGCTGGTGATATAAAAGAGCACAATCACTTTGGAAAAGAATTTGACTGTTTTTAAGTTAAATATACATCTGTCATTGGAACCAGCTATTCCACTCATTTCCCAAGGGAAATGAAAGCATATGTCTATACAAAGACCTGTATGTGAACATTGATAGTAGCCTTATTTGTAGTGACTGAAAACTGGTAGTAACCCTAATGTCCAGCAGCTGGTAATTGGATGACAAACTGTGGTATATCCCTGCAATGGAATCCAGTCAGCAATAAAAAGACTCTCAAAACAATTATGTGGAATGAATAGGATCCAAGCAAAAATGGTACATTCAATTTAGTTCCATTTATTTAAAATTCTAGAAAATGTAAACTAATCTATAGTGACAGAAACCAGATCAATGGTTGCCTAGAAGAAGGCCTGGGGCAAGAGGAAACTTTTGGGTCTGATAGAAATGTTCATTATCTTGAGTGGTGATAATTTCACATGTATATATATATGCTAAAACTTATTAACTTGTATGATTTAAATATGTACAGTTTTTTGTATGTCAGTCATACCTTAACAAAGCTCTTTAAAAACGTATTTATGTATAATTACATAAGGAATGAATAAATAAATTCTGGTTATCATAAATGTAACTTTAGAATGCTAAGATCTACTTTATTCAACTTCTCATCAATCATACAAAAACACTTGCACATGTGGCTGAGGACACATGAACAAGAATCTTAATTAGGTCATTGTACAAGATAGCAAAGAAATTGGAGATATAGTTAACTCACAGATTATAACAAGTACAGTATGATTTTGCATTTTTAGACCAAGTATTGCATTGTAATTAAGAACATGGACTCTACAGTTAAGCTGCCTGGTCAAATCCAGTTGCTACACTGCTAGCAAAGTGACCTTGTACAAAGGCACTCAATCTTTCTGAAGCTCAGTTTCCTAATCACTACAATGAGAGTAAGAGTGTCTACTTCAAAAGAGGATTGTGAAGATGAAACGAGATACATAGGGAATGCACTCAGCAGATCAGTATTATCATTTCTGATTTGATCTTCCCCCAAATAGGAATACAGTCTATTCCTACTGTTTATCTGATAAACAGACTGCTGGTGTCTTCAACTAACCTGGAAGTAATTTTTTTTTTAAGTGTGAGGGTGTTTTGGTTGTCAGGGAAAAGTGTTATTATCAAGCACATACCCTATATTCACTAACAGAGTGTAGCTCCATACATGCAGCCTTACCCAAGCTCTACTAGTTAAAAAGGGTGTCTAGAATATTTCACATAGAAACAAATAATACTAGCATGCAACAAAATAACAGGTGTTCCAAATGAGAGCATTCAGATGAAAAAGAGATTTTAAAGACCATCTTCTTATGGACCTTTATTTACAGATATAAAAGAATTAAGGACCAGAGAGTAAAATGAATCTCTAGGTCACAGGCCTACTTTTTGCCTGAGCCAGGACTGGGTCTGTGGTTGTCCTGACCCCATGTTCCAGGAGGCTTTCCCTACTCAATTCTGCATCTCGATCTTAATTTTGTATCATAATATTCAAGAAGCCAAAGATCTGAGTAATGCAATTTAAATAATTTTTCATTAAAGAGCCTGAACTTAAAGGAAAATCTGTGTCTTTGGGGCAGCTTGCATTTTCTGGGGAACTGACATCTCCAGAACAGTTGGTTCCCTGATGCTGATGAATAAATGAGGCATCATTGCTCAAGAGCTGATTTGCAAATGATTCTATAGCAGCATAAGATGTAGAACTGTTCTCGATTAGTTATTCTTTCATGTTTACTCAATCAAGTGTTAAATCTTCCCAAATCATGAATTTCCTTTGGGAATGAATCTTCTGGTTTTGATAGATCCCATTATAGGAAAGGTTTAATTGATTTTTGACCTATTTTTTTTTCTTTCCTTCCTTTAATCTCACTTATCCTCCTTATCCTGTTTGGATCAGGCCACATCATTTTCTCCAAGTTCTCATGCTTTTCATGTAAGTTATGCCTCATTGCAAGTCATCATTTAATGAACCTCTCCACGTACACTGCTTCAGTACTGTTATGGACCTTATTCTCTTAACTAGAATACATCTCCTGTAAGGAGATACAATGCTTTAAGTATACTATCACCTTACTTGTAAAGAAGAGGGACTGTCTTGTGTCTTTGTTATTAAATGCCAAATTTTAAAAAACAATAAAAATCTTTTGTTTTCCTTTCACATTACAGAGTGCACTTCTGCTAACTTTTAGCACACTGATCTCTGTGGGGGTTTTTTTTGCTCACAAAATACCTACTATTCATAGACTTTATTTTTCAGATCATACTTAACCAAATAAATGAGGTGATACATTGTCAGTATTCCTACTTATATTTAACATCTTTGGATATTCTTAATTTCCTCATCTGTTAATTGGAAATACTCCCTAACTTATAGGGTTACTGTGTGTGCTAAAAGAAAATAACACACAAAAGAGTCTAGCATAATCCTTTGTACAAAGTGGATGCTTAATAATTATTAGCTCCCTCCCCCATCATTTCCATTTTTACTTCCCACGAATGCCTTTTTCTTTCTTAAATATTCCATGTGCTACCTAAACTATGCCTTTATTCCCTAAGGGATGTTGTTGATTGATGCCACAGCTCTTGCATTAGCATCTTCCCTTGATCCTGTCATTATTTCTTTTTGTTTACAGACTTTCAGCCCTATTTTTCAAACATGTGCAGTTTCTCTGATCCTAACAGATTTAAATTAATTTTGTCAGTAAAATCTCAGGAGACTATATTAGGCCCTTTGCTAAAATTACAATATAACATCTGCTGAACCTTACAGATCAAGCCAAAAAGAAGCTATTAAGTTTGTAGGGTTTGATTTGTTCTTTGTAAGTTCTGGCCATGTACTACTAATGTTTTGGTTTTCGATTAGCTGTTTAATATTCCATCATAGAATGCTTTTCTTTTAGAACATGGATACAAGTCTACTTTAAGATAATATAATTTTCTAATTATAAAATTAGCACTAGTTCTTTGTAGAAACTTTGAAAATTCAAGACAAGTATAAAGAAAAAAAAAATACCTGCAATCATGTAGCAGAGATAACATTGCTAACATTTTGATGTATTTTGCACCCATAAATTTTTTCTAAGTTGAATCTACAAAATTGTATGCAGATCTTTTTAAAAATATACAATGCATTTTATGAATTCTATTTTGTGTTTTAACCCATCTACTTTTCCTCAAGTTTTTAAAATAAGTCAAATATTTTACCTCCTTAATGCAACATAAATTTAAATCATAACTCAACAGCCAATGTAAGCAAGTATTTGTAGCTCAGTGGTCTTCAAGAGAAGTAGGGCATCATTTTAAGTTTTAAACAGAAATATGATTTGGGGTCTTTATTTTCAAACATTTCTGCTTTCATTAGCAGCTGCCCTTGAAACTCATCATTACATCCTAATAATTCTCAATTTCTTCATTGCTTTTCTCTGTTTTAAATCTCTACAAGGTGTAGTACATAACAGAAAATCTAAAATTAGATCACATTAGGAACAATTTTATTTTCATTGTTTTTCCATGATCTAACTTATACTAATTCTCTTTACTTCTAATACCAAAGACCCTCCTAGTCTTATGGCAACAACCCATCCATATTTTGGTTTGGCATTAATCACTAGCTTGTTTCCACACGGCCTGCTCCTACCCCACTCAGTAATTCTTAAGCAAAGCAATGCTTTTGTTAATGAGTCTTTATTATGCTGAGCATGATTGTTCTGCGTTGACAGATAGTTTTCCTAATAATTTCATAGTTTCAATAAACTCCATTTAGGATGACTGAATACAGATGCTGCTTTTTTTTTTTTTAATGACTCAACAAGTTGGCCTATGTATAAATTTGAAACATTCTTGAAAGTCTATATTTTATCTCATAAAAAGAGAGATAGTTCTAATCTGCCAAGAGTGTCCCTATTATTGCAAGATTTAGTATATCTACTTTTAGTTGGAAGAATGCTGTTCCATTTTTAATTGGTTATAGGTTCTGAGGGAAATGCCCATTTCAACACTCCATTGCTCATTTTTTGAGAACTTCAGTACTGTGACCCTTCCACTCCTATGGTCTTGAACTTACACGCTGATGTTCTGCTTTCAGTTGTGCAGATCCTATTAGGCTTTAAGCTTCATAAGTATAGTGATTACATTTTGTTCTTTTCTATATCTGCAACATTTAACCCAAAGCATGACATCTAATAGGCTCTAGAATCAAAATGAACCATCAGATATGGTAAAACTCACACTGTACCAATCTCCTTCATTCCATACAAACCATTTCAAATAACCAACCTAATGGTGGGAATTAGTCTACTCAGAGTAGATTCTCAGCTCCACCACCTAACTTTCTTAGTGAGCATGGGCACACGACTGAAACTTTATGCCTCAAGTCTTTCATCTGCACAAAAAGAATAACTCTAGTGCTGAACTCTTAGGATTGTGATAAGTTGCATGTTTTACAGAAGAGCACCTTGCATGTAGTACATGCTAAATAAATGTTAATAACAATTATTAGTATGGAAGGTCTATAATATAGTGCAAAGGAACTCAAATCAGGACTGTATCCAATATACATCAGCATAGTCTAAATGTGACAGAAATGAAAAGAAGAGCACGAGAATCTTAAGAATATTTCAGGGCATATACATTTTAATATAGAAAGAAATGCTCAAAGAGTTCTTTTCTGGATAAGAAAACAGAGAGGAAGACAAGATGGTTGTGTAAGACAAGATAGGGTGTCATTCCTCCACAGAAGCCAGCCTGCACTCCCCCTGTGGGTCCCTGGCCCTATTTTGGAGGAAATGGAGTAACCTATATGTGCATAGTGTAATACCTTTCTGTCTATGTCCATCTGTAAGATAGCAGCCTGAAGGACTGAATTGAGAAATTCATCTCTGGCTTTCCCTTCAGGAACTTGCCCTCCAGGTAGAGACAGCTTGCTGACAGCTAAAACCATAAAGGAAACACTTAAGCAAAGCAGCCCTGGTGCAAAGGATTAACAGATTTAAGTCATACAATACTGCACCTGGAAGGAGGGAAAAGTCTATTTCATAGGGATTAGAGAGATCATTTGAATTACTGTAAATAGGAGAATTCCTAAGGCCACAAGCAAGCACAAGCCCAAGACAAGTCTCAGACTCAGAAAAGACAGAACCCTGTACTTCACATTTACTTTAGATTGGTTGTCTTGATAAAAGGGCTAAGTTCTAAAAGAGAGCACAAGCCAGTGCAGACCAATTTTCAAAGACTGGGAAAGGTGCTTTCGGCATTGGTTTGTTTGTTTTTGTTAGCCCTGGCGCTCAAGGAAATTTCTGTCATACCACTAGCTAGATACAAATGTAAGGAACAGACAGTTCAGGCACTAAATCCCAGAGTTAACACTTTAAAATATCAAAATAGTGTGCAACAAAGTTTATCAGACAAACATAGAACATGATGGCTCATTCAAAGTAACAATATAAAAATCCAGAAACCATCACAGAAGAAAACTAGACTTTGGGCATACCAAAGACTTTAAAAACAAGTCCTCAATATGCTCAAGAAGATAAAGGAAAACACAAAGGTAGAACTAAATGATATTATGAAAACAGTGAATAAACAATGTGATAATTTCAATAAAAACATGGAAATTTTTTAAAGGAACCAAATATTAAATACTGGAGTAAAAGACCACAATAACTGAAATTAAAAATGCCCTAGAGAATTTAAACAGAAGATTGGAGCTAGAAGAGAAAGACTCAGTGAATCCTAAGACAAGATAGCTAGAATGATTCAGGCTAAGAAGCATAAAGAAAAAAAGAATGACAAAAAAGTGAACAGGGACTAAGAAACTTGTGGGAAACCATCAAGTGTACCAATATACACATTAGGAGATTTCCAGAAGGATAAGAGAGAAAGCAGCAGAAGGTAAAGTTGAAGAAATAATGATAGAAAACTTCCCAAATGTAATGAAAGACATGAAAATGTACGTTCAAGAAGCTGAGAAACTCTAGACAGGATAAACTCAAAAAGAACAATACCAAGATAGGTATTGGCCAAACTGCTGAGTTCAAAGGACAAGGAGAGAATTCTGAGCACTGAAGAAGAAAAGCAAAATGTTATGTACAAGGGAACCCTTATAAGATTAAGCACCAATTTCTCCTCATAAACAGTGGAGACAAGAAGACAGTGGGGCAAAATATTTAATGTATTGGAAGAAAATTTCCAGTCAAGAATTTTATATCTGGTGAGACTGTCATTCAAAAATGAGGGAGTTAGTAAACCATTCCAAGATAAACAAAAGCTCGGAAAGTTTGTCACCGCTAGACTTGCCCTAAAAAAAAATGGAAGAGAGTTCTTGAGACTGAAAGGAAAGAACACTAGACAATGGATTGAAGAACTATAGAGAATGGTATGTAACTCCACTCTTTACTTCTTACAGGTTGTAAAATGCAAATGGAATGATTAATCTGTAGTTTTGCATATGCAATAACTAAAGATAAATTTGTAGCAGGTGCAACAAAATAGTGGGGAGAACAAGTGTATGTATATGTTATTGAAGTTGTTATCATATCAGACATGATTTTTATAGATTTAGAATGTTAGATTTAGAATGTTAGAATGGTAATTATAAGAAATTCTAGAGAAGTATATAGAGATAGAAATAAAAAGTGACTCAAAGTGGTACAATACAAAACATCAAATAAATATGATAGTAAGTATTAATGGAAGAATTAGGGGACAAAAAAATACATAAGTTGTACAAAGACCAAATATAAAAATGACAGAAGTTCCTGCATTATCAGTAGTTACTATAAATGTAAATGATTAAACTCTTTGTCAAAAGGCAGAGAATAACAGAATGGATAAAAATGAAGGACCCAACTCTATAATCAAGATACTCACCTTAAATTCAAAGACATAAGTAAGTTGAAAGTGAAAATATAAAAAAAAATAGATGCCATGTAAATAGTAACCAAAGAGAGCTGGACTAACTATACTAACATGAAATAAAATAGACTTCAAGTTAAAAACTTACAAGGGACAAAGCAGGCAACTATGTACTGGGAAATATCTGAGGCAAATGAAGATGAAAACAAAACATACCAAAACTTATGGGTTACAGAAAAGGCACTGCTGAGAGGGAAATTTATAGCTCAAAATCCTTACATTAAAAATGAAGAAATACCTCAAATAATAGACCTAACTTCATAATAGGAGGACTATAAAATGAAGAGCAAACTAAACCCAAAGTGAGCAAAAGAAGGAAATAACAAAGATTAGAACAAGGATAGTTCTAATAATAGTTTTTATTAAATATTAATAATTTTTAAATTAAATAGTTAATAAAAATGGAGTATGGATGTGGCTCAAGTGGTTGAGCTCCTGCCTCCCACATGGAAAGTCCCAGGTTCAGTTCCCAGTGCTTTCTAAAGAAAACAAGCAGACAATGAGAAGGCAATGAGCAAAGAAAGAGCAAAAGCTAATGAATAAACAACGAGCAGATGAGGGAGCCAACAACAACAACAAACTCAAAACTTGGTTATTTGGAAAGATCAGTAAGATTGACAAGCCTTTAGCCTCACTGATGAAAAAAGAGGACACAAATAACTAAAATCAGATATGAGCGAAACAATTGTGAGAGACAAAGAAGGATACTACATTTTAGTGAAAGGGACAATCTGTCAAGAAGATCAAACAATCATAAATATTTATGCTTCTAACAAGGGTGCCTCTAAATACATGAGGCAAATGCTGGAAAAACTAAGTGAAAGAATAGATGCATCTACAATTATAATGGGGGATTTTAATACACCACTATCAACTCTGGACAGAACATCTCAAAAGAGAATGACTAAAGAAACAAAACATTTGAACAGTATATTAGAGGAGCTGGATCTAATAGACATATACAGATCATTACACCCAAACACAGCAGGATATACATTTTTCTCAAGCACACATGGATCATTCTCCAAGATAGACCATATGCTAGGCCACAAAGAAAGGCTCAATGAATTCAGAAAGATCAAAATCATACAAAATAATATCTCTGACCACAGTGGAGTGAAACTGGAAATTTGCAAGTGTCAGAGGCCCAGATTTCACACCATGATTTGGAAATTAAACAGAACACTCTTAGAAAAACAGTGGGTCAAAGAGGAAATCTCAAAAGAAATCAATGACTACCTTGAAACAAATGATAATGATAACACAACATACCAAAATTTATGGGATGCAGCAAAAGCAGTACTGAGAGGGAAATTTATAGCCATAAATTCATATATTAAAAAAGAAGAAAGAGCAAAAATTGAAGAACTAACTGCACATTTGGAGGAATTAGGAAAAAAACAACAAAGTAATCCAACAGGAAGAAGAAGGAAGGAAATAACAAAGATAAGAGCAGAACTAAATGAAATAGAAAATAAAAAAGGACTTGAAAAGATAAACAAGACCAAGAGCTGGTTTTTTGAGAAGATCAACAAAATTGACAAACCTTTAGTGAGACTAACAGAGAAAAAAAGAGAGAAGATGCAAATACACAAAATAAGAAATGAGAAAGGAGATATCACCACTGACCCCACAAAAATAAAGACTATCATAAGAGGATACTTTGAATAACTATATTCCAACAAAAATGCCAATTCAGAGGAAATGGACAAATTCCTAGAAACACATAAGCAACCCATATTGATGAAAGAAGAAATTGATAATCTAAACAAACCAATCACAAGTAAAGAGATAGAATCAGTCATTAAAAACCTCCCAACTAAGAAGAGCCCAGGGCCAGATGGCTTCACAGGTGAATTCTACAAAACATTCCGCAAAGAACTAACACCAATCCTACTGAAACTATTCCAAAAAATCGAAACAGAAGGAACATTGCCTAACTCCTTGTATGATGCCAACATTACCCTAGTACCAAAGCCAAAGACACCACAAGAAAGGAAAATTACAGACCAATTTCTCTAATGAACCTAGACGCAAAAATACTTAACAAAATACTTGCTAATCGTATTCAACAACACATTAAACGAATTATACACCACGACCAAGTGGGATTCATTCCAGGTATGCAAGGATGGTTCAACATAAGAAAATCAATCAATGTAATACACCATATAAACAGATTGAAGGAAAAAAATCACATGATTATATCTATAGATGCAGAAAAAGCATTTGACAAAATACAGCATCCTTTCTTGATAAAAACACTCCAAAAGATCGGAATACAAGGAAATTTTTTGAACATGATAAAAAGTATATATGAAAAACCTACAGCCAACATTGTTTACAATGGAGAAATCCTAAAAGCCTTCCCTCTAAAGTCAGGAACAAGACAAGGATGCCCATTGTCTCCCCTTCTATTTAACATTGTCTTAGAAGTACTTGCTCGAGCACTGAGGCAAGAACCAGATATAAAAGGCATTCAAATTGGAAAGGAAGAAGTCAAAATTTCATTATTTGCAGATGTCATGATCCTATACATAGAAAACCCTGAGAGATCTACAACAAAGCTTCTAGAACTCATAAATGAGTTTAGTAAAGTTGCAGGTTATAAGATCAATGTGCAAAAATCAGTGCATTTCTGTACACCAATAATGAGCAAGATCAGGAGGAAATCCAGAAACAAATACCATTTACAATAGTAAATTAAAAAATCAAATATTTAGGAATAAATTTAAAGATGTAAAAAACTTATACACTGAGAACTATACAAGACTGTTCAAGGAAATCAAAGAAGACCTAAATAAATGGAAGAATATTCCTTGTTCATGGATAGGAAGACTAAATATTATTAAGATGTCTATCCTACCAAAACTGATCTACACATTCAATGCAATCCCAATAAAAATCAACACAGCCTTCTTTAAGGAACTAGAAAAACTAACTATGAAATTTATTTGGAAGGGAAAGAGGCCCCGAATAGCCAAAGACATATTGAAAAAGAAAAACGAAATTAGAGGAATCACACTACCTGACTTCAAAACATACTACAAAGCTACATAGTGAAAACAGCATGGTACTGGCATAAGGAGAGACACACAGACCAATGGAATCGAATTGAAAGTTCTGATATAGAACCTCATATATATAGCCATATAATATTCGCCACCAAACCCTCTCAACTGGGAGAGAAAGGCCTATTCAACAAATGGTACCTGGAGAACTGGATATCCATATGTAGAAGAATGAAAGAGGATTACCACCTCACATCGTATACAAAGATCAACTCAAGATGGATCAAAGACCTAAATATAAGAGCCAAGACCATAAAGACCTTGGAAAGCAGTGTAGGGAAACATCTACAGGACCTTGTAATAGGAAATGGCTTCATGAATATCACACCAAAAGCACGAGCAGCAAAAGAACTAATAGATAAATGGGACTTCCTCAAAATTAAAGCCTTCTGCATCTCAAAGGAGTTTGTCAAGAAAGTAAAAAGGGAACCCACACAATGGGAGAAAATATTTGGCAACCATATATCTGATAAGAGACTTATAACTTGCATATATAAAGAACTCATATCTTGAAAATAAAAAGATAAAGAACCCATTTAAAAAATGGGAAAAAGATTTAAACAGACACTTCTCCAAAGAAGAAATGCAAATGGCTAAAAAGCACATGAAAAAATGCTCCAAATCTCTAGCTATCAGGGAAATACAAATCAAAACTACAATGAGATACCATCTCACTCCCATAAGATTGGCAGCTATGAAAAAAACAGAAGAATACAAATGCTGGAGAGGATGTGAAGAAATGGGAACACTCATCCACTGCTGGTGGGAATGCAGAAGGATACAACCATTCTGGAGGACAGTTTGGCAGTTTCTCAGAAAACTAACCATAGACTTGCCATATGACCCAGCAATACCACTGCTGGGTATATACCCAGCAAATCTGAAAACAAGGACACAAACCGATATATACACACCAATGTTCATAGCAGCATTGTTCACTATCGCCAAAAATTGGAATCAACCCAAATGCCCATCAACAGATGAGTGGATCAATAAAATGTGGTATATACATACAATGGAATACTAATCGGGTTTAAGAACAAATACACTACAAACACACATGATAACATGGATGAATCTTGAGAACCTTATGCTGAGTGAAGCAACCCAGGCATTGAAGCACAAATACTACATGACCTCAATGATATGAAATAAGCAAACTGCCTCAGAGAGCTAGAGACTGGAAGATAGGCTTACAGGAAATCGAGGGGTGGAGGAAGGATGTGAGCTGACGTCTGCAGGGGTGGAATCTATGATGAGCTGGCGGTAAGTATGAGCAAAAAGAAGAGATAAAATGGGGGCAAGGGGTTGCCTTTGGGTGGGGCTTTGCGGGTTTGGGGGGGCTGGGGATGGGTGGATGGGTAATAGTGCCCAAAAAATTGGGGGGAGGGAGGGGCAACATACGAACACAGGAGAGTGTCAGGTGTTGGTTGAGAGTAAAATGCTGACAAAACCATATCAAAATATAATTAAGAGGGTTACCTGTTTAGGATGCTCAGAGGGGATGGTCTGACACGGGATGAACTCCTGGGGAATATCTGAATGCTCATTTTGCCAGGGTGGGTTGTACCATTGGGTAGAGACCCAAGTAGTGAGAGTGGGGGTGGACTCACATCCTGGGGAGGACTAATGCCATCAAATAGAGGGAACTGTATCTCTCGAGAGAAAGGGTGGCTCCCAGGGCATGAGGGCAGTTGAGCAAGTCAGGCCCTGAACACTGTTGCAAGTATCTCTGGATGTGGCTCCTCAGGAAATGGAGATTGGCTTTCGCTGTGGGCCCCAAGGGGAGGGGAAAATGGATGTTGAATGGATGGAACCAAGGTAAATGTGGGGTAAGAGAGGAGTTTCACGAGAGTACACAAGGATGGATATAAAACATGTAATATTACACCAGAAACATATAGGGGACGACAAACTAATAATGTAAACCATAATGTAAAACATAGGATAACTAAAAATTTAGAAAACTGTATATCCTAAAGTATGGACCACAATGTAAGCACAGATGTCACCTTGTTTGAAAGCTATCGTCTCAGAGATTGTACATCAGTTTAAGTAAATATGATATGAATAAGTTATAAGAATATCACTGTGGAAGGGAAAAGGTTTTATGGTGGATGTGTGGGAGTACTCTATATTGTATATATGAATTACTGTGATCTAAGGCTCTTGTGAAGAGAAGCTCAATAATTAGGAAAAAAGAAAAGAAAAAGATAGGATGTAGAATTTTTCCAAATCAATACGTATTCTATATCTAACCTTTAAACCCATCGCTATATTCCATTTTACTAGTAAGGGATCCTGACATTATATTGGGCTTCACTTTTCAGGAAGTTTTGGATCACAGAGTGGTTCAACAATGGCAGCAGAGGAATACTGGTATAGGATGTTATTGACAGGTGATATATGGTTGACAGGGAGTTATACAGGGCATATGTCCAGGGTGCATGGTAATGTTTGGGCATACTCATAGTGGCAACAATTAAAAACAACAGCTGGGGGGGTACTGGGTTCCTGGCCGGGAGTGCTCTGTCATGGTCCCTAGGGGAGCAGCGGCAGTCCCCCAGGTGCAATGGTAAGGACCAGGAAGGAATGAGGGTCCAACAGTGAGCCCCTGATACTAATGACAATGCTTGTGAGCCTATACGCCTGAAATAAGAACAAGGCCTAGAGCAGCACTGTGCCTAAGAGTTTCCTCCTGACAGCCTCTGTGTTACTCAAATGTGGCCAGTCTCGAAGCCAAACTCAGCATGTAAATGCAATGCCTTCCCCCCCAGCGTGGGACATGACACTCGGGGATGAGCCTCCCTGGCACCGAGGGATCACTACCAAGTACCAGCTGATGATGCAACTAGAAAATGACCTTGAATTAAAGGTTCAACGCAGACCAGCAGAATATCCCTGTCTACATATAATAACAGGAGTTTAAAATGCTGTTTGACCTAATGTAAGGGGGAAATGGAAAGGAGAAATGAGTTTATATGGCTATGAGTCTCTAAAAAAGAGTCTGGAGGTTGTCAGAAGGATTGCCTTTATGCACACCTGAGCAGAGTCTCAGAGACAGATAAAGTAGATACAACCCCAGGTATTGGTCCTTTTGAGGGCTAAAGAGACCCACAGTTCTATGGTCATGGCAGATGGGGTTCACTGCCATGTCAGTTGGCCATTCTTTGGAGCTGGTGTTTCTGCGTGATGGAGCTGGACACAGATGGGATCTCTTTTCACAAGACTTTCATGCTACTTTACTGGAATTGTAGTTGGTGCTGGGGTTTGCTAATGACTATGCTTGTGAGCTGATAAACCTAAAATAAGAACAAGGCCTAGAGCAACATTGTGCCTGGGAATTTCCTCCTGTCAGCCTTCATGTTACTCAAATGTGGCCAGTCTCGAAGCCAAACTCAGCATGTAAATGCAATGCCTTCCCTCCAGCGTGGGACATGACACCCGGGGATGAGCCTCCCTGGCAACGAGGGACCACTATCAAATACCAACTGATGATGCAACTGGAAAAGGACCTTATATGGAAGGTTCAATGCGGATCAGCAGAATATCCATGTCTACATAAAACAACATGACTTTAAAATGCTGTTTGACCTAAAGTAAGGGGGAAATGGAAAGGAGAAATGAGTTTATATGGCTACGAGTTTCTAAAAAAGAGTCTGGAGGCTGGCAGAAGGATTGCCCTCATGCACAACTGAGCAGAGTCAGAGAGACAGATAAAGCAGATACAACCCCCAGATATTGGTTCCTATGAAGGCTAAAGAGACCCATGAGAGTTATGGTCATGGCCGATGGGGTTTACTACCAGGGCAGATGGCCCCTCTCTGGAAATGGTGTTTATGTGTGATGAATCTGGACTCAGATGGGATCTCCCTTCATAAGACTTTCATACTAATCTGCTGGAGGTGCAGTTAACGTTGGGGTTTAAGATATAGTTAGGGGATTTGAATCTCTGGACTGATAATGTGATAGCCAGGTCCTGAGCCTCAACAGACTCCAGCACCTACAATCTGATTTATTGGACTTACCACACTCAGCTAAGATGGAGTTGAAGAAGGACAATCACCACACCATGGAGCCTAGAGTGATTACAACTGAAAATGGGAGGATGGCAGCCAGCATCCATGTGGAATCTGAGCCTCCTCTCGACATAGAGGTGCAATGGACACAACCAATCCAATGTCCACATAGAAGAGGTGGCATTGGATTGGGAAAAGTGGACATGGTGGACGATGGGTATGGGGAAGGGCAGGAAGAGATGAGAGGTGGGGGCGTATTTGGGACGTGGAGCTGCCCTGGATGGCGCCTCGGGGGTGATCACCGGACATCGTGGATCCTCACAGGGCCCACTGGATGGAATGGAGGAGAGTATGGGCCATGATGTGGACCATTGTCTATGAGGTGCAGAGGTGCCCAAAGATGTACTTACCACATCCAATGGATGTGTCATGATGATGGGAACGAGTGTTGTTGGGGGGGGAGAGGGGGGGTGGGGGGGTGGGGTTGAATGGGACCTCACATATATATTTTTAATGTAATATTATTACAAAGTCAATAAAAAAAAAGATAAAAAAAAAACACATGAAAAAAAAAAAACACATGAAAAAAAAAAAAAAAAGATATATTTGAATCTCTGGACTGACAATATGATAGCCAGGCCCTGAGCCTCAACAGACTTCAGCTCCTACACTCTGATTTATTGGACTTACCCCACTCAGCTAACATGGAGTTGAAGAATGTCAACCACCACACCATGGAGCCTAGTGTGCCTACAACTGAAAGCAGGAGGATTGCATCCAGTATCCATGTGGAATCTAAGCCTCCTCTTGACATAGATATGCAATGGACACAACCAATCCAAGGGCCACAGAGAAAATGTGGCATTGGTGTGGGAAAAGTGGCCATGGTGGCTGCTGGGTGCGAGGAATGGGAGGAAGAGATGAGATGTGGAGCCGTTTTCGGGACTTGGAGTTGTCCTGGGTGGTGCTTCAGGGACAATTATCGGACATTGTAGATCCTCCCAGAGCCCACTGGATGGAACGTGGGAGAGTATGGGCTATGATGTGGACCATTGACCATGAGGTACAGCGATGCCCAGAGATATACTTACCAAATGCAATGGATGTGTCATGATGATGGGAGAGAGTATTGCTGTGGGGGGGAGTGGTGGTATGGGAGCGATGGGGTTGAATGGGACCTCATATTTTTTTAATGTAATATTTTTAAAAAATGAATAAAAAATAAATAAAAAGTAAAATAAAATAAAATCAGATATGAAAGGGGACATGGTTACTGACCCCACAGGTATCAAAAGGATTAGAGGATGCTATGATTAACTGTATGCCATTAAATTAGATAACCCCCATGAAATGGACAAGTTCCTAGAAAAACACAAACTATCTGCACTCAAAAAAATAAATAAAAGATCTCAACAGACCAATAGCAAGTAGAGATTGAAATAGTAATCAAAAACATCCCAACAACAACAACAACAACAAATAGGACCAGATGACTTCACTGGTCAATTTTACTAAACATTCCAAGAGGAATTAGCATAAAGCTTGCTCTAATTCTTCCCAAAATTTGAAAAGGAAGGAAAACTTCCTAACTCATTCTATAATACCAACATCACCCCTAAAAAAAGCCAGATAAAGATACCACAGGAAAGAAAATTATAGAGCATTATCCATTACGAATATAGATGCAAAGATCATCAACAGAATACTAGCAAACCAAATACAACAGCACATTAAAAGAAGCACATATCATGATGAAGTGGGATTTGCAAAAGTGTTTCAGTATAAGAAAATCAATCAATGTAATACACCACCTTAATTAAACAAAGGAAAAAAAAAACATGTTCAGCTCAATTGTTGCAAAAAAGATAATTGACAAAATACAACACCACTTCTTGATAAAAACACTTAGAAAACCAGGAATGGAAGGAAATTTCCTCAACCTTAGAAAGGATGTATAAGAAAAACCCAAAGCTACATTATACTCAATGTTGAAAGACTGAAAGTGTTCCCTTTCAACAAGACAAAGATGCCCATTCTCATAACTCTTATTCAGCATTGCACTGGAAGGTCTATCTAGAACAGTTAGGGAAGTAAAAAAATTAAAAGCATCCATATTTCAAAGGAAAAAGGAAAACTTTTGCTTTATGCAGAGGGCATCCTGTACAGGCATATCTTGTTTTATTGCTCTTCACTTTATTGTGCTTCACAAGTATAGCATATAAATTGAAGACTTGTAACAATCCTGCATCAAATAAAGTCTATAGGTGCCATTTTTCCAACAATATGTGCTCACTTCATGTCTTTCTGTCACATTTTAATTAATGTATGAACATTGTTTTTTAGACATACTATTACACACCTAATAGACTAAAGTATAGTGTAAACATAACTTTTATATGCACTGGGAAACCAAAAAGTTCATGTGACTCACTTTTTTGCAATATTTGCTTTTATTGCAGTGGTCTGGAACTGAACCAGCAATATCTTTGAGGTATGCCTGTATTTAAAAAAAAAACAAACTGAAATACCTACGACAAAAGTTAGTAGAGCCAATAAATAAATTCAGCAAATTGGTGGAATACAACATCAACATGCAAAAATTAATAGTGCTTATATACAATGGTAATGAACAGTTGGAAGAAGAAATCAAGAAAAAAAATCCATTATCGATAGCAACTAAAAGAATAAAATATCTAGGAATAAATTTAACCAAGCATGTAAAGGACTTATACATGGAAAACTGCAATTGCTAAAAGAAATCAAAGACCTATATAAATGGAAAGGCATTCTTTCTTCATGGATGAAGGCTAAATATTGTTAAGCTGTCAATTCTCCCCAAAGCAATTTACAGATTCAAAACCATCCCAATGAAAATTTCAGCAACCTTCTTGGCAGAAATGGAAAGCCAATCATCAGATTTAATTGAAAGGGTAAGGGGCGCTGAATAGACAAAAGCATTCTGAAAAGGAAGAGTGAAGTTGGAGGACTCACACTTCCTGATTTAAAACTTTTTACAAAACTACAGTAATGAAAACTCAGCACGGTATTGGCACATGGGCAGACATAGAGACGGGTTCAGTCAAACTGAGAGTCCAGTAATAAATGCTCACAATTATGTCCAGCTGATTTTTGACAAAGCTACCAAGTCCACTCATTGGGAAAACACAATGTGAAACACTTATTGAGGAACAAATGGTGCTGAAAAAATTGGATACACATATGCAAAAAAAAATGATGATGGACCTCTACCTCAAACCATATACAAAAATTATCTCAAAATTGATCAGATTCCTATATATAAGAACTAAAACTATAAAATTCCTATAAGAAAACATAGGGAGGCATCTTCAGGACATTATTGTTAGGCAATAGTTTCTTAGTCTTTGAGCCAAAAACACAAAAAACGTAGAAAAATGGACTTAAAAACTTTTATGCATCAAAGGACTTCACCATGAAAATAAAAAGACAATCTACAGAATGGGAGAAAATATTTGGAAACCACATATCTGATTAATGTTTAATGTCCACAATTTATAAAGAAAGCCTACAACTCAACAACTCAGAAACAAACAACCCAATTTTAAAATGGGCAAAAGACTTAAATAAAAATTTCTCCGAAGAAGATATACAAATGTATGAAAAGCACATGAAAAGATGCTTAACATCATTAGCCATCAGAGAAATGCAAATCAAGACCATGAGATTTCGTTTTACACCTACTAGAAAGAGTACTATTTAGCAAATTTATTCTTGGTGGAAATGTAAAATGGCGTGGCTGCTGTGTGGAACAGTTTGGCAGTTCCTCAGAAAATTAAGTGTAGAATTACTACATGACCCAGCAATCCCACCTCCAGATATATACCCAAAAGAAGGGAAGGCAGGGACCCAAACAAATATTTGCACACTGATGTTCATTCTGGCATTGTGCACAATTGCCAAAAGATGGAAACAATCCAAGTGTACATCAGTAGATGAATGTATAAACCAAGTGTTGTATATTCCTACAATGATATATTATTCAGCCATAAAAAGGAATGAAATTCTGATACATATGATAACATGGGTAGACCCTGAAGCCAGACAGTTGAGTGAAATAAGCCAGACAGAAAAGGATAACTATTATATGAGCTTGCTGAAGTGAAATAGTTAGAATATGTAAATTCATAGAGTCAGAAACTAGAATACTGGGCAAAAGAAATGGGGAGTTTATGCATATTTGGTACGGAGTTTTTCTTTAGGAAAGCCTTGGTAATAGTGGCAATTGGAGCAGAACACTGAATATAATTCACACTACTAAATTATATATTAGAAAGTAATTAAAAGGGGAAAGTTTAAGTTGTATGTATATTACTAGAATAAATTTTTTTTAAACCTAGGACTGTACAACAAAAATGATGAACTCTAATTTAAACTATTGACTATAGTTTATAGTGTAATTACTGTATAATAATATTGTTTCATCAGTTGCAACAAAGATTCCACACTAACGCGAACTGTTAATAATAGGGAAATTGCTTGTGTGAAGGGGTATATATGGACACTCTCCATTTTTTGCACAATTTTTCTATAAACCCATAACTTCTATAATAAAAAATTAAAATAAATGAAAGTTCTATATCAAAAAGAAAAGACAGAGAGATCATACACATACACAAAAGTAATTCTCTTAATACCAGATTAATTCTGTTTTGAGTTTATTCCATTGTATCTCAAGTATAAGTCCATTCTCCCCAGCAAAGTTGTAGGAACTTTGGTTGCCAGGTCTGGCTTGTAAACTAAATGGTGACACAAAGTTGTTGGTTAATAAATAAAAACTGGATGGACTTCAATTACTCTCTTAATTACATTGTACTTTTTCCATACAACTGTCTTGTATTAAATTAAGAAATAAAAAGTAGATTGAAAGATTAAGGATACTCTCAAGATAACCCTAATATTTTCATTCATTCTTGAATGAATTCACTGGCTACCTCCCCCACTAGAAACCCAACTGGAATCCTGTTTGAAAAGTAAAGGTTTACTTCCTGCCATTAAGTTTCAGTTTTTACTTTCTTTACCTGGAAGACATCACAGACCTACAACTATAGGAACATTTTAAAAATCTTCAAAAGTAGGAGAGAACTCTAGAACAGAATGAATGATCTATTGAACTAACTTAGTTGTCTTGGTCTCCATGATGTCTGAATGAACTCTATTTGGTTCAATAAATAGTTATGGGGGAAATGAACATTTTCATAGATGTCTCCTGAAATGCTATTGTTTCTATAAAAATGGACACTAAGACAATATTTTTTAGATGGATGTCTGATTTGGTGGGTCTGGTAAAAAAAAAAAGATGTTCTGTCACTAAAAGCTCAGTGAATTAGAAGCTCTATCTTCTTTGAGAGTAACAGGAGTTAAAGACTCTAAATGGTAGCAGAGGGTGTAGGTTGGGATGTAATAAATAAAATTTAAACTGTCAGATTTGAAAAGGATTTTTAGGGACTGCCAGGGTAGTCTCTTCTGTGGAGAGTTTTACTGGGTTTTCTCTCTTGAGCCAGGAACTGATGGAAGAGTAAATGGCTTTCTAAACGGTTTTCCTTCAATTCAGCCAAGATGCACTGGTTGTTGTGAACAATTTTTCCCTATCCTACTCTTTTCTCTAATTTTTCCATTGTCATGTAAAGACATCCTTTTTTCCCCTATGGTTATTTATGCTTTTTTTAATTTTGAAAGAAGCTTTAGATTGCATAAATGTTACATTGAAAATATAGGGGGATTTCCATATGCCCCACCTCCTCCCCTTCCTACACTTTCCCACATTAACAACATCTTTCATTAGTGTGGTACATTTGTTACAATTGATCAATTGATGAACACATATTGAAGCATTGCTACTAACCATGGTCTAAAGTTTGCATTATAGTTTACACTTTGCACTGCACAATTTTATAGGTTCTGACAAAATGTATAATGGCCTCAATCTGTCATTACAACGTCATGCACAAAAATTCCAATGTCCCCAGAATGCCCCATGTTGCACCTATTCTTCCCTCAAGGCATCCTTTTTTTTTTTGTAATTTGAATTCAGGAAGTGCCCTGGCATGTTGTGAGTTAAATTCACTAAAGGCAACCTTAAATCTCCTCCCATGTATAAATCCTCTCTGTATTTTGGAATTTTGGTCCACTTTTTGCTCATCAATTTCACCTGACTTGTGAATCCATGTTCTCCTTAGCTGTAATTCATTAAATGGACCCATTTTTCTTCTTAAATAGATCAAATTATTATTTTTCTTTTATGAAAAATGGTCATCCAGATGAAATGTCCATTGTGTGTTAGAGGCTAAAGCCACTGGCAAGGGAAGTGCGGCGGCTTGCTCGGTCGGTAGAGGTGGGGTCTGGCTGTGGACGAGGGGTCAGTCCAGCTTTGGACCAGGGGTCGGTCCCACTTGGGACGAGGGGTCGGTCCGGCAGCAGACGAGGGGTCGGTCTCACAGGGGTTGCGCAGTTCGGCTGACGGGGTCACCCAGCGAAGCCGGCGACGAGGGGGTCACCCGGAGAAGCAGGCGACGAACTGGGGACAAGTGAGGCCAGGCCCTTGTCGGGGGCTCTCAGGACTGGAGGGCGCACGGCAGAAGAACTACAGCGGAGACAAGGTAAACACGCAAGTCCACTTTATTGAGGGAGAGGCAACAGTTTTATAGGGGCTGGGGAAGGCTGATTGGTCGAAGCCACGCCCTGTTCTGATTGGTTGCCGGAGAAAGGTCAGTGGGCGGTACTGGACGGGGGAGGGGTGGTGATTAGGGATTGGCTGTTGCTGTTGCTGGGGGAAGTGGCAGGGTTTAGTGATTGGTGGCTGCTGTTGCTGGGGTAGAGGGCAGACTGGAGTTTCCCGCCCACGCCTGGCTGTTGCTGCTGTCGGGGGGAGGGAAAAGGGCAGACTGGATTTTTCCGCCCTGCGCCTGCGCAGGGAGAAAGAAGAAGAAGGGTGCCGCCCCACAAGGCATCGTGTGGCGCCATCCGGGAGGAGGGGCGGCCGCGGAAGCATGGCTGCCGAGAAGGGGAGACCCGAGGGCACTCTGCGCCCATGCCGAGCTTCCTTCAGGGGTGGCGGTGAGTTCGACCAGCCACCCTATTATGGGGGCAGCGGCTTGGCCTGCCGCGGCCGCTCCCCCGCTGGGCCAGCAAACCACTCTTCAGCCCGAGGGGTGACTGCAGGAAGTTTTGGTCTTTGCTCCTTGCATCTTCAAGTCCTTGGGCCCTGCCAGGAGGACTGACATAGAGCCCTAGTGCAAAGTTGGGGCCAGAATAGAACTTCATGGGTCCAAGTCTTGGAGCTTCGTCCAGGACAGGGCTTCAGGGAACATGGCTAGAAATTAAGAAATATAGGGCCAGAAAGCACTTGTGAGTATACACATTTACCTAGTTATGATTACTGACTATGGTAGGACTTACTTTATAATTCCATGGAATTTTATCCTAGTAAATCAAAGAAAATTGGGTGAGATTATCTCAAAACTGAGATCCAAACAAATCCACCCCATTAGATAAAAGTTTTAAAACATCATGCTATACTTTTTCTACTTTGTCCGTGCATACCCTTTAACTCCCCTCCCTTCCAATCCCCCACCACCCACCCCTCACATCCCATCCCCCCATCCCCTCCCTCCACCCTTCCCCCCCTCTCAGCCCCACTCCCACTCCTCTTTCCTATCCCACAGTTTCATTCAGTTTTGGATTGGTCCCTGGTTAGTCAGTATACATTTCTCTACATTTGAACCCAAATCTTTATATGTTCTGCCTAAATATATATTTTTTCTTTTTTACTTTTTCTAGCTATAACATTTACATATTGTGCTTTAAAAAAATAATTTCATCCATTCCCTTCTGTTTCTCAATTTTTAGAAGATCTGCACTTCTTCCTCCTTCCGCACTTCCTCTAAATTTGGATTATATTAATAGGTCATCCCCAGTGTAAAACATTCAGGCAGATGTTTTCTTCAGGGCCAGGCTGTGTAGAAGGAAATCTTTGTGATTCTTTTCTCTATCTTTCTCCCTCTTACTCTTTCCTGCTGCCCTCATTCTCCCTCCTTATCACTTTTTTTCATAGCATATGGGAAATGAGAATTCAGTAGCATCTTTTAATGTAGTCAGTAGAAAATCTAAACAGGATAATCCAAGCCCCACAGAGGAGACAAAAGTGAGCTTAGATAAAATATGGAGAGATTGAATATGCAACATAAACTTGGAAGGAACCCTGATTCTTCAGAGACTGGCCCCTTTAGTTATGGGTAGTAAATCTTTTATTTCCTAGAAGAGGACCGCTGTAAAATGAATGGGAACACTCCAGTGAAACAGAGATGATCAAAAATCTTCTGATACTAATTCTGTTATTATTTAGGGGGTACCAGGGATTGAACCTGGGACCTCATATATGAGGAGCAAGTACTCAACCACTGAGCTATATTTGCTCCCCTCTATTATTTTGATCTTTTTAAAAAAAGCCATCCGTTATTGTAAAGTCAGAGAATATTCTAGCTTCATTCATTATTTATTCCCCCTTTTTCTCACTGAGGCCAAATATGTAATATGAACAACTACATTTCTAAGCTTAATGAGTATTTAAGAGTGTTTCTTTATGGTTCTTGTGCTAGGGTACAAATTATGATAGTGAATTTTTTTCAGATATGTACAGTATTTGAACTGAAACACGGATGTTTTAATCCCATCAGGATCCCACTGTGGGTTTACTTTTATCTTTATCTAGAAATAATTCAGAACAAAGAAGTTTCAAATAGATAGGGCAGAAAAAAAATAAGGAATACATTCTGCAGAATCTGATTGACATAAGGGCCGTCTCTTTATTTTTCATTTCGATTAAATGCCTCAGATTTAGAGTGAATTCCTCATAATAATAGTCTTGCTGGTAATTTACAGACTAAATTATTTCAGATCTTAAAGAAAAGTCAGATCCCCGTGCTGTTGGGAATATTACTACTACTACTACTACTACTACTACTACTACTACTGTGAGTTGCTTCTCAAGAAATAAACTTTGATTACCAAGCTACTTTTCCAAAGACCTTTATTTTTGTGAGCGAGGAATGAAAATGATTGAACAACTTGTCTTTCTTCCTTTCATATAGGATTCTCCACTATAGTGGGTTTTTTAGGATTTTGCAGAAATGATGAGCCCTTGTTAATTTATGTTCCTCTAAAACTAAGTCAGTTGTACTAGAAGGCCTATAAAATAATAAAATCAATTGGTATATCTTTCTTCTGTGTTTGCTTTTAAAAAAAAAACTGCCAATAAACATTAAGAGATTAACTTTGACTCTCCCTTTTGGACCTAAATCCCCTGAAATTCGAAATGAGCTATTTGTTCCAATAGAATTGGACCGAAAATTGGTAAGCATTTTCCTTTCAATTCTTTTTTTTTTCTCTTAAATTTACGAGGTCTTTATATCTGCTCTGTTTTCTTTCCCTCTTTCTATAGTGCTTGTTTTTTTACCAGTCCCCAAAGAACTTCTGTTATCATCATTTAACATTTGAATGGCAATAATATTTTACAAAATGCCTTACAATTGTTTTTTACAAGTTATTCTCATGCCTTCAATAAGTCTGGGGCTATTATTGGCAGTTCAGCATAGGACTTTGCTGTTTGTAAGTACATAGCCATTCCTCTTGATCTGTCTTTTTCCTGTAGGTTTGGAAAGCTTTCACAGTTTTACGCTGTACAAGTTTTTGAATACATTAGTTGTAGGAGTCTTAAACTTTCTTGTGGCTTTTTGTTCTTACATAGGAAATGCCATTTTAGATCAAAAGGAAACTATTTTGTCTCTTCAAACTCTCTGAAACATATAAGATTATGGAGTAATTTGATGCACACAATATTGACCCTGGAAAATGCTCAAATAGTAGATGATGAGATAAAAAGTACAGTCGTCCCAAGAAATATGAGTTATTGGAATACATGTTTAAAAAGTCAGTCCTATTCCTGTATGTGATCTTAAAATAGCTTATTTTTTAAAATGATTCTTTGTGTCTCCACAGTTGACAGAAATTCTGATATCTATACCACTTAGTTGAGAAATTTTTTATGAATGTTAATTTACTGATGTACATTATTTTAATAGTATGCATATATACTTCTTTGCTTCCTGCCCCCAGATAATCCTCAGAAGAGTGAAGCTTTGAAGTATTTTCACAAATACAAAATGCTCTTGAGTTGTGTAAGATTTGGTCATTGATCACCATTTCATACAACCTATAGGAGGTCTTTATGAGAAACCACAATAAATGCCCAGTACCATTTCCACCATGAACACTTTGGGAGCCCCTCTATAGAAACTTGAAGGGGGATCAGTGCCACCAGAATGTTTATCTTTATACTCTGACTTCTGAGAAGATAGTATCCTTCTCACACAGCTTCTTTAAATCTCATAAACCAAGAACAACTTGAGCAAGGTCAATAGATTTTTCTCCTTGGTAATATACATGACTTCGGGTTATTTCAGGTTCATTTCTCATTTACTTTACTGTGCTTTACCCAACAATTAAATTTATTTCCCTAGGGCAGTGCTTCCCAACATGTTCATATCATGTCACATATAAAATTATCGTGTTTGTATAGCACACCAGGGTAAATTAGAGAGGCTTTTGGAGATTTCTACATGGGACTTGGTGAAAAAAGTTATTCTATTTTCTTTATCTTATATAGTTATAAGAAAAGTAAAACACAAATGTTACAGAGAATGTTACATATTGAATTTGTAAAAAGAACTTCAAATAAAATAATTTCAAATTTTTAAATGAGAAACTGGAGCTTGCTTCAGTCTACATAACTTTTTATTATATAGCTATATGGTTTAACTGGCTATATATATCCTGATCAAAATATTTTTAATGATGATTTCTTCACATTCTTGGTAGAGATCATCTGTGAGAAACTTTGTTAGCATAAGTAGAAGGTAGCAAACAGCAAAAATGTATTTATCACTTTTCCTCCATTTGATAGAAACTCCTTCATAGCCATTCAGCAGAATTCAAATAATTCAAACTCTTTAAAGTTAAACACAAGTGGCATATTCATGTTTAAAATCTAACTCTACCTTTTCATTCATTGATAAATATAATATTTGAATTTCTTGTCATAAAGTAAATTTCAAGTCCAATTAATATTTTAAAAATTATTATAAAATACTGATGAAGAATTTCCTCAACATTACACAGATGTTGCTTGGTCTTAGGTTTTTATAAAGATCTAAATTACTGTATTGACTAAACATCACTAGCAAGTAAGTTTATGTGTTCCATCAGTACATATTAATATTTTTCCTACAATCTTTGCAAATATTGATCAGGTAAGCAAATTTTAATCCAAAAATTATATTTCAATAAATCAGAAAAGTGAAAAACACCCAATTTCTTTCCTTTATTTTATTATATAAACTGCTGACAAAACTCTTCTCTTGGACTGCTAATGCAATTAAATAGGAAACAGCAGAGAGTAAAATTCTGATTGTATTTTTTGCAAAAATCTGAAAATAGATGGGACTGTGGAGGACTTTATTAGTTTACCATTTCGACAATATTATCATATGTAATTCAGGTCTGTAGACTGACATATATACATGAGGACTTCTTTACAAATAAAATATTATTACTATAATATGTTACTAGAACTCAGGATATTCAGAAGGAATCCTTGATGTAAAGCCTTCCTGCCAGAATACAAACTTATTCGATTTTACTATCAAATATTACTTTTTCAAATGAATATTTTGACTCTAGTGTTTGTTAATTTTTTGCAGAGCAAATATTTTTCTCCCTATTATTTTTTTTCAGTGTTCTGATGAGCACTGTTATTAATACTATTATTACTCTGCAATAAGAACATTTTTTATTATAATCCTCTGGATTTTTGTTGTCTCTGTGTCATTTGACACATTATCAGTGACTCTTCAAATATTATTCAAAAATAGATGCTTTTTGTTTCCTTTGTCTCGACTTACTACATGACATGGGTATGTTTTCTGTGGTGGTATAGAATAATTCTATGATTATGTGAGAAAGTTTGACTTTAGTTGTTAATAGTACAACCTTGTAACAAGGCCTCTGAACTCTATTTGTTGCTACTATCATAACTATTCTCTTTTTACAAGTCATACACTTGTTTTGCACCATATAATGTTCAAATTGTTTTCTAAGTTATTTAGTTTGAGGAAGAGAAGAATTACCAAAGAACATGAATTTATGTAATTCTCATTTTATTAGTTTGAAAATGAATAACTTAGAAAGTTAATCTATTTGAATATAAAGTTCTCATGGGGACAGTACACCTTTATGAGTCATATATTTGATTTTTTCAACCTACGAATACTGTTTTAGGTTGTCTATAATTTTAGGAAATTTTTTAAAAAATCACATGGAAATTATGTAAGTTTTAAAGTAGTGAAATTTTATTTCATTTAATTCAGATATTAAAACTAAAAAATTTAAAATGCAAATATCACTTATTTTAATTTATAACAAAACACTTTTGAAAATTTGATATTCTGAAGCTGCAAATTCTAGAGTTCCCTTAAAAAGTTGATTTGATGGAAGTACTTAAATAATTACCTAAGAAACAACCAGTTTCTTTTTAAATCTAAAAAAAAAAAAGCCTCATTTTGAAATCCATTTAAAAAAATCAGGTCTCACCTAATTGTTTACACAAAAGCCAAGTTTAAAAAAATAATGAGAAAATTAACAAATCCTTTCTCTGCCTCTTGCTCTTTCACTCCTGAGCTATAGAGAATTTTGTTGGCTCTATTATTCTAAGGTAAGAAGTTCCAAAAACCCTTTGAGAACCAATATGGTATTAAATAGTTAAGAATTTACTGATTTTTCTGCCCC
This sequence comes from Dasypus novemcinctus, assembly GCF_030445035.2. Taxonomy (NCBI): domain Eukaryota; kingdom Metazoa; phylum Chordata; class Mammalia; order Cingulata; family Dasypodidae; genus Dasypus; species Dasypus novemcinctus. The sequence goes on along the minus strand of NC_080683.1, from coordinate 58,232,493 downwards.
CTCCTCCACTATTGCCACTACTATTACCCAGGGTCAAGTCTTCAAAGATCCCTACATGGTTTCTGAACCCCAAGGAATCTGTCTGGGCAAAGCCATCCTATGTGTGGCTGCCGATTTGGTATTAAAGTTCATCTCATGGCAAACCTGGCCAGGCTCCACGCTTAACTTGGCACACGAGACCATCCACAGTGTGGCTCCATTTTAACTTTCCAGCCTGGCTGCCTGCTATTCCTCTATTTCTTCTCCCCATGTAAATATGCTTGGTGGCCTTTCATAAAAACCTTGAAGGGTGAGGGCAACTAGCAGCAAATGGTAAGGGGAACTAGTTCTAAGCGGAGGTAGTACCATCAGGACAACCTGGGCCAGGTTCTGTGATTCTGACATGTCTTTATCTAGTCATGTCCTTGAGGCACTCAGAACACTTTGTTCCCATATGATTCCCTGAAAGGGTATACTCCCAGTTTATTTCAATCTCCTTCACCAGCCACCCCAGGTACATACTACTATCTTTGACTCTTGGAACCTTGTATTTTGACATTTATTGAATTCTGCCTTGTGCTATGGCTGTTTTAGTTTCTTTGCTTTATCTCCAAGTATAGTTTTTGCTTTGCCAACCATATTTTTTGCTTTAAGAGCTCTTTGTTATGTCACACGATGCCTAAAACAATGTCTTTTCCACAATAGAAGCCTTATTATATGTTTATTGAATTAAGTCAATTTTTTTGTAAAATCTATTCAAATTTTGTTATGTTTTGTTAATACAACCCAACTCATATTGGGCAGTTTATGTATACATAAGATGGTACTTAAAGCAGCTGGTGTTTTTCAGCAACTGTAAGGGGGAAAATTTACCTCCTTTTTTTTTAGGGAAAATATTTGGTATCCCATAAAGTTTAATAACAATCTTGATAAAATGTACAGAGAAAACAGCGCCTCCTTTATTCTCAAAATAAAAGTGTGAATTTATTTAATCATAATGCATTCTGTACTAAAAATTTCAGAAGGAGATCAGAGTTGGGATGGAAACCACTTTTCTACTGTTAAATATCAAATGCAAGAAAACATTTATAAAGTTATAGGTCATCAAAGGTACATTAGGAATCACAATCAAAATTCTCAACAATCTTTTATAAAAAAGGGTCAAGTAGATTTTGTGTTTGATCAGAAATTAATATTTTTTTATTCCAGATATTAATACTGATTTTGAATATGTATAAAACAGTCAAATAACATATTTGACTTGCACAGCCATATCTGATTAGATGCTTAGTCTAAGGAGCAGGAAACCAGATAGATGGAGCAAGTGTACACTGGTTTGCTGTAGTAACACTCTATGATTTCATTTTCAATTTACCTTCCATGAATTTCTATAAATGAGTTTATTGCATAATACCTTGTTTTTATAGTAAATGAGCCCTCTGGAAAATTTTTTTTTTTTAATAACTAAAGCACATACCTTTGGAGAAACTCTTTTCTTTTTCTTTCCTATGCAGGAAACAGTCAAAAGTATTAATATGCAGGCTTCCTAAGATAGCCTTCACAGGTATTTTTATGAAAATATTGGGTGGCAAATTTTGTGTGGCCCTTGGTGATTAAACAAAATACACAAATCGGGTTTTAATCATTGGATATCATTGACTGAAAAGCTTTGTCTTACTAATGGAGGGAAGTAAACATATTTTTTAAAGATGTTAAGGTTGGTGCAAAAGGAATTGCAGTTTTGGGCTATGAATTTTAAATCATTATAACTAAACTCAAGCACATCTTTATTAATCAAAATAGGAACCACTACAATCAACAATTTTGCCAATGAGAAATAAGTTTGTTTATTCGTATAGTGTAAAAATCCATGCTTTGGGATTTGACAAACTCTTGGAAAGCATTTTTCTACATCCTGCTAGTTGTGGAAGCGTTTTCCCTGCAAAAAGTTGTCGAGATGCTCAGAGAAGAGGTAGTCAGTTGGCGAGAGGTCAGGTGAATATGGCGGATGAGGCAAAATTTCGTAGCCCAATTCATTGAACTTTTGAAGCCTTGGTTGTGTGACATGTGGTCAGGTATTGTCATGGAGAAGAATTGGACCCTTTCTGTTGACCAATGCCAGCGGCAGTCATTGCAGTTTTCAATGCATCTCATCGATTTGCTGAGCATACTTCTCAGGTATAATGGTTTCACCACGATTCGGAAAGCTGAATTCAGACTGGCAGCAGACCGCCAAACAGTGACCATGACCTTTTTTTGGTGCAAGTGTGGCTTTGGGCAATGCTTTGGAGCTTCTTCTTGGTCCAACAACTGAGGTGGTCATCACCGGTTGTCTCGTAAAATCCACCTTTTATTGCACGTCACAATCCCATGGAGAAATGGCTCGTTGTTGAGTTGATTAAAAGAAGACAACACTTCAAAGCAATGATTTTTTTAATTTTTAGTCAGCTGATGAGGCACCCACTTATCGAGCTTTTTCACCTTTCCAATTTGCTTCAAATGCTGAACAACCATAGAATGGTTGACATTGAGTTCCTCAGCAACTTCTCGTGTAGTTTTAAGAGGATCCGTTTCGATGATTGCTCTCAGTTGGTCCTTGTCAACTTTCCATGGCTGACACTACACACCTCATCGTGAAGGCTCTCATCTCCTTTGTAAAACTTCTTGAACCACCACTGTTCTGTATGTTCATCAGCAGTTCCTGGCCAAATGCGTTGTTGATGTTGCGAGTTGTCTCCGCTGCTTTACAATCCATTTTGAACTCAAGTAAAAAAATCACTCGAATTTGCTTTTTGTCTATCATCATTTCCATAGTCTAAAATAAATATAAAATAAACAGCAAGTTATGTCATTAGCAAAAAAAAAAAAACATAAAGCGAGAAGTGCACATTGAAATGATGCATAGCATAACCACATTTAAGAATGATTATTAAGAATGATATTGGCAATACCCAACGGCAAATTTCAACAATGCAAAACCGCAATTACTTTCACACCAGCCTAATAGTTCTGTGACCAGATTCAGAATCACAAATCACTAAAGCTGAAAAGGATAGAGCTAGCACAACTCCTTTGTGTTTTTCAGAGAAGGCTCATTAAATGACTAGTTAAATAACAAGGTTCATTGATGAGAAAGAAGACTGTAGATATACTCACTCATGGCAGAGCATTTTTCCCACCATCCTTACTTATTTCAAGTTTGATAATAGCATTCTGGTTTTATTTGTAATGCTTGAGAGCATGAGTATTCCACACTGTGTTTTACAAAACTAATAAAACTTCAGCAATATGAGAACCTCTCCATAGTTAGCTGCTATTAAATTTTTAATGAGGAGGGAAAAACAGCTGGGAAGGAGTGGCAAAGATAATTGTGGGAGAACTATCTGAAAAAGGAGGCTCTGTGAGGTTTTAATTGAATTGTGTGAATTGTAGGTGTAAATCAGGTTACAGAGTAAAATTGCTGTAATTTCCAGCTCTCATGTCTGACCACCTAGGTAATTTGCCCCAAATTATGACCAGGCAGAATTTTGCTGGCCTAATGAATTAGAGACAAGGTTCTGATAAGAGTTGGGAATCACATGATATGAAGTCTAGTTTACAGATCAGAACTCCATCAATAAAGGATAATGCCTCTACCTCTGTTTCCCAGAGCAAGTACAGTTATCAGGTTATTCTAACATAGTTCGTTTATCACAAAGCTCAGAAACAATCCTTTTTTTTTTTTTTTAATGCATGGGAAGCAAACAAAATCATTCTATTCATGGAAGAAGTATCCCTTTAACTTATAAATTAAACCTGAACAAATCTTCACCCTTTCCCAGGAATACCAATAAAGAAAAAAAAAAATCATTTTTCATGACTGATAAAGCTTCTGTTGACTGGTTGTCAAAGCACTATGCCCCAAAGGTCGAATTCAACTTAAAGAAAAACTGTCACACTGAATAGTCTGGGGAAATGCTTCCATTTGCAGAATAAATATTGTGCGAGTAAATTATGCCCCTCTAGAAGAAATAATTTATGCAAGTTAATTTATGTCAGTGTCCTTAATATAGATCTTTGTATGTTTTGTGTGTTTGTGATTTTTCAAATTTTCAATAACAGGTTTACATCAGACATTAACAGAAACAACTAATTTTAACACTGTATAAGAAAACCTTTTCTTTTTGAGATACTGAAACGTCTTCAACTTAGTGACTCTTTTCTCACATATAAATTGAACCGTTCACAATGTGCCATCATGGTAATCAACCTTTCACATGCACTTCCCATAAATATGCACACAACCACTCTTCACATTAGTTTATGTTTCAAGTTAGAATTCTGAGACAAACTGGCATACACACATACACACACAAGCCCAACTAAATGGTTTTTATCTTTAATCCACCTTGTTTCTCCTCAGAATTATTTAAAATTCAAAATGAATTCCCTTAGATATCTAATATGTTTCTCTATGTCTCCAAAACTCAGCCTACTTTTAATAAAGGTAAATACTTCTGGTATAATTATATTTGCTGAAGAAATTACATCATATTCTGCAAAGGCAGTAGAAGGGTTTTGATTTATTTATTGCTTGTTATTCATATTTCTTTGGTTAATTAAGATAGTCAAGAGTAATTGTGTTTAAAGCTATGAAGTAATGCTTGGTTAGAGCTTATGTTCTCAGGAGATACGTCATACAGGAAAAACATTATCCAAATCTCCTCTTGAACCCATTTCTCCAGACCCAAGAACATTTTAGGAAAAAGTCTCTTAAACCAATCAATAAGCACTGATAAAACTGTATATAACAATCATACACATTTTAAATGTTTCCCTTTTATATTTGTTAATTGTAATTTTTTAAAAATTAAACTGCTAGTTGCAGCTTTGAAAAAAACAGCCCCAATGCAGCATTTTAAAAAAAGAAATTCTAAAAGGTGGTTTAAAAAATAAATTAGCATTACCCTATCAAATTTTTATATACGCCCTCATGTTGACGCTGCGGTGAAAATAGCATTATCATATATCCCTGTTAGAAATGCATATTTGTAAAAATTCTTCTGGAAAGCAATATACATAATAAGAACCAATACCTTATCATAAGAAAGCTGTCTTAAATATATACCAACAACATGGGCTTCAAAAATATTCTTTGTAGCATTGTTTTGTGAATAATTTTATTCAAATAACAAAAATAATATATATTCATTTTTTAAATTAAATAAAGACTGAAATAAAGAAAAGTAACCTGTACTCCTGCCATCCAGAGGATTACGATTACACTGGTTACACATTAATATATCTCTTTCCAGTTTTTTTGTTTGCTGTATTATTTGTTCATTCCTAAATTTGAAATGCATTCCATATAGGGATTTATAACTTGATTTGAACATTAGATCCATTTTCATATCACTAAATATTGCTTCACTAGTTAATTTAAATTTTAACTTTTATTATTATAACCAGTCCTCTGTTATTGGGCCTTTGTGTCATTTCCAAGTTTTTGTTATCTAAAACAATACAATGAGCATATCCATAATTATTCCCTTATGAAATGTCCTAGGAATAGGATTTCTGGGTCAAAGATGATTACATATTTTAAGATTTTTAATACATATTGCCAAAGTACCTTCCAAAATCATTACATTAATTTATCCTCATATTTTCTGTTAACAAATGTCCCCATTTCTCCCAATCTATGGTAACCTCAATTATTATCATTTTTCATTACTCTTTAGCAATTTAGTTGGTGAAGAAGGTATTTGTTCATGGTTTTAATTTGCATTGTTTTATTTATTAATGATGTTAAATTCTGTATCATGTAGCAACCTGCTAGTCATACTACTTTTGTCATTTGCCTCCTCGTGATCTTTTACTCTTTATTTCCTTATTGGTATGTTTACCTAACTTGATTTATAGTTGCTCTTAAGATATTAACCCTTTGTCAAAGATGTGGCAAATCTTTTTCTTTAGTCACAATTTGCCTTTCAGTTTTATTTTTGGATTTTTGGTGGAGTTTTTTGTTTTTGTTTTTGTTTTGCTAAATGAAACTTAAAAATAAATTATATGATTGAAGTTAGTTATCTATTCAGAGGAAAAAGAATATTGGAATATTGGATGCGGAAAACAGGAATACACATAGGTAGATACAAGAGAGGCCATTTCCCTCATGGCTGGTCTCAGTATTTCTTTATCTTCTGCTGACCATGCTCTTACCCTTTTGAAACCCCAAACATGTGTTACCACACCATTTGGCATGGATCCACTTTCTGTCATGTATTATTTCTGGGATAAAATCTGTAATCGTTCATGGATTCTCAACCAGATTGAAGGTAATTTAAGGACAGGGACAGGAGCACTCTTATTTATTTATTTTTTAATCTTTATTTTTGTAGTTCTAGCATCATGCACAGCAGGTAATAAGGCTTGAACAATTACTTGTTCATTGATTACAGATGTGTTCCTTCCCTTGGGTTCTAAAGTCAAATCATTTTGCTTTGCTTTCCTCCCAGATTTTAAGGCTGTGTCTAGGTGTGAAAATCACTGAGCCATTTTAAATGGAGTAATTTTTGTTCTGGCAAATTATTAGTTATACCTGTATTCAAAATAAATGAGTTCCCCAAGTGATGGGTAAATTCATTCAAAAAAATTATTTAATCCTTTGAGTTGACCAGCTTATACTTAACCAGAGAAAACACATACAGCACGTAGAACACAGTGTTTCTCTGTGAGCCACAGCTTGCTTAGTGAATTGTAAGGGAACATGCTACTGTTTTTTCTCATAGAACAATATTAAAATGACCAAAGAAGCTATGCAAGAATAGATCTAAAACTATTTCTAGACAATCCTTTAAAAATATATATGGTCTATATAGTTATGTGTTTGAATTTATTTATAATTATGCATGACTCTTCCACAATTTTATAATTTTCAAATAACCTTTATCAATTTTATGCAAGAGTCCATATTTTAAAATTGAACATTTTGGTGTATTTAAATCTTTTGAGAGATTATGATTCAAGATTGTCAGTGGAAATCTATGCACTACATGGTAAGATTTATATATGTATATTTGTGTGTATATTTAAGCATATACACAGTCATACATGTTTTACCACATAGTCTTAAAGAAGTTGCAACTTCAAGAAAAATTAGCTTCTATTTCTTTTAAAATGTGGCGTATGTGGCCCTGAAAGTGAAAAATAATTTACAAATATACTATTCATTAGGTATGGGTCAGTTTTCTGGTATGCCACTCATGTCCAAGTAATATATTTTAAAGAACGTTAAGCTTAAATTAAAAAAAAAAAAGAATTTCCTACTATTTAACTTAAGAGAAGACAAACTTTGAAATGCCGGAATTTGAAACTGACAATGTACGAGTTAGTGCATAAGCAGTAGTGGAACCTTGAAGCTTAACATTTAATCCTTTTTAGATCATCAAGAACTTTAGTATGTTCATGTCTGTTTCTCATAAATGAACATTCTAAATACAATCTGTCATCATCCCATGAAGTGTGGTACAGTTGACAGTTTTAGTGAGCAAGAAATCACTTTGGGGTAAAAGTCATTCTTGAAGATTAGCGATAGAGCCTGCTAAATGGAGGATGCAATGGAGAAATTGGCACCACAGGGCTCATGAATTACACAAACACTGGGCTGCATTCTTTGATACCACCTATTACTAACTTATTATGTGGAGCTCTTTTTTTTTTTTGAAAGGTAGTTCCTAATACCACCCAGTAAAAAATGTACTCTTCAATCTTTTCTTGTTTTGCATATGATTGGTAGCATACCTTTTAACTGCTGTAAGTAATAAAAATATATATACGTGCAAGTTGGCTATAAGAAATGCCAAAGTTTCACCTAATAAAATTTTGGTATGCCTCAGTTTTCAAAGTAAATTTGATTTATTTGAGCCACCAGCCGTCCGATGACAGCCCTGTGTTTTTTATATGAGTCATGTCCCAAGGGATCTAAATATGCCAATGGTGTACCTTGGATTGGATCCAGTGTCCGCAAACAGGTTTTCATTAGACTTTGATGCCAGTTGCATTTGGGAGCAGGGAGGCTGCTGAAAACCAGCTTTACTTTGGGATCACTTCTTTCTTTTTAGAAAAAACAACAAAGATATTTTTTAGCAAAGCTTTGCGCCTCCACATTGTAGGTGTATGGCAGTATTTCAGAGAGCAGTAATCTGTTATTGCAGGTGGTCGGGCTTCAAGCACTTCCGTATTTTGAGAATAGATCAGACGAAGTGCAACAACTTTTATTGAAAAATTGCCGAATTTGAAAATTAGAAACACATTTTCTGTGGCTAAGATTAAGTTAGCATGTATTACAGTCACTTGGTCTTTTCTGCAGCTCTAAGGAGAATATAATTACATAGGTTATTCCACATGTCATGAGTCTGTAACCTTAATCACACCTAGAAACCTTCATCATGCTGACGTTGACCCTTACACTTTAATCTCTTTAATAAGTGGAGGACTTTTTATTTTATATTAAGACTATAGATTATGCAAGTCAATGTGAAATAAAGCAAACCCACTTTTCCTTTCATTCAGTAAAGCCAAGTTTTATCCCTGATTTTTAAAAAATACTATATTCTGTCATGCGGTCAGAAAAAAGTTATGTGTGAGGATGGAGACCAAACTTATTCCTTAAAATCTACTTTCAAATACACATGTATTCATGTGAATGTGTATGTGTATTCACACACATAAATGGAACTTCATTGAAACATGAGAATTAAGACTTTCATTCCTTAAACCAAAGACCAGGAAGGCGAGTGTAGACCGTTTCCTCCATGGCAATAAAATCTGAGTTTACCAAATACAAACTGATTACCAACAGAGAAATCAGATCAGCAAGAAGCTTCAATTATTATCAAAGGCCAAGAAAGTCCCAGGTGACCTAAGTTAACAGAGATTTTATTAAACACTCAGAGCATAAAAATGATATGAGGCTGTCCTCCAAGAATTCAATGCCATTGTCTTCTGACTTGAAAACTTTATCCCATTTCATTTTACGTGAGGAAGAAATATTTTATTGCTCTTCTTCCCTGTGGTATAGACTAGGATGCTATGTCTTTTTGAGAGGAAAAATATCTGTTTTGAATCCCTGGTCTGGATCAAAGTCAGGCATATGATAATTACTTGAATTAATTAACCAACTTAACAGAATTAATCTCTGATAAATAACTAGAAAAATAGAATTTATGATCTCAAATATAATAGAACATTGCAGAATAGACTATTATATAATTAAGAGTGGTGAAGTTGATAGTAATTTCCATCATTTTTGATTGTGTCGCCCCTACTTTTTTTTAATTAGCTCTGAGCCCCTCCTATATATTTTGGTGTCAAAATTTTCAGTATTATTTTAAATAGATATATATGTTCAATGTAATTTCCAATGCATTGCAAATACTAACACTTTTCACTATTTTCAATGTGTTCATTGAAAACTAAATACCACAGCAATTTGACACCCATCATCATCTATTTTAAAAATACATAAACAGATTGAATGCAAATATGCTCAAGGCTATTTCTGAAATGATGGAAATGGCCTAAAGCGGGATTGTGAAGATGTTGCACAACTCCATAAATTTGCTAAAAATATGCACTTGCACAGTAGCAATGGATGAATTTCATGGTTCATAAATTATACCTTAATGAAGCTGTTAAAAAGTATACAAAATTTTCCTTAAAAGTTGGAAATTTTACATTGTCCTTTTTCCTCTTTTGGCCTTTATTTCTATCCTTCCTCCCCTGGGGAATCCTAGGTGTAGTGTATTTTCAGGTTTTAAAGTCTTTTGTTAATGATCCTGTCATACCTCTCTGCAACAAAAATGTAAATGTAAGTTTTAATTTAAATAGTTTTTAAAAATCTTATGACTCTGAATATAAAAATATTTCTTCAGTATCAGGTTATCATAATTATTAGCAGTACACAACCAATCACAAAAACATTAATATCCACTAAATGTTTCTAACTAATTAAACATGAAATAAAATATTTTAGCCATGCATCATTTAATAAGATGGATGAAACTGTTTCTTTTTCATGCAGTTATTTCTTTTTAAATTGCTCATTGCTAAACTGAAACAGAATTCAACGTCAGTTTTATTCTAGTTCTTTTATAGATTTAAGCACTGAGAAACTTTCTTCACATAAATCACAAGACGGGGATAAGATGAGTTTTGATAAAACAATGTGGCTCAGATTTCTGAACACCTTCAGAGTTAAATGCCATAAAGTGATATATTACTAAAAATATTTAAATATTACTAAATATCTAAATATTACTAAAAATATTTAGATATTAACTATCTAAACACAATTAGGTCCCTTTTAATCTTATTTTAAAGCAAAAAATTGAAAACCACCAGAATTACAAAGGTCAGTCATTACAGTAGATCACTTTCTTAGCCCTTACATCATATTTTGAATTTTTCCTTTCTTTGGCACAGTGGAGGTTTTTACAATTCTGTAAGATTTAGGATGGGTGAGAAGTATATCTTTCTTTTGTAAACTGGGAGGAGGTTGATTATTAAAAGGAGCATCTTGAGCCTAAATGGGTTCTCTGGCAGATCATTATTATAATGGAATACTATTGAAAGTGAGGATCTCAAAATTGGCTTCCTTAAAGGCAATCTTTACTCTACATCCCTTGGAAAGTTTTCATCTGTTTTCAGGGGTACCCATATCCCATTTTGTTGTTGTTGTTGTTGTTTTTAGGAGGTACTGGGGATTGAACCTGGAAACTTGTACATGGGAAGCAGGCACTCAACTACCGAGCTACACCTGCTCCCCCCACTTTGAAGACTGTGATGTCTTCAAGGTTCATCCGTGTTGCTTCAGGTATCAAGGAGTCAGCAGGTTAGAAAAAGTACACACTGGGGGAGGGGAAGGAAGCAGATGCACCAAGGCTTTTGGAACTGAGGACGACCTGCAAAAAGAGGTAGGCTTCAGATACTTAGAAACAGGCAGGGAGGGCATTTCAGGTGAGAGGCTCAAGCAATGGCATGGAAGCAGAATTGGCATGCTCCATGTAAGATAGACTAAAGAGACTACATATGTTGGGTGGGGCCAAATAAAAATCAAGTTCTAAATGCAAGGAAACTGGACCTAATACCATGAGAAAGACCTTCAAGAAATACTCTAAGTTTTATCTCTAAACTCTGATTCCACCAATTCCAAATGGTAACAGACATATATAGTTGATAAGACCCTTTTTTAGTTAAAATCAGCATGTGCATTTAACTTAGTGTCTAGGAAAGTGCTTTAGAGAAACCAGTTTACCTTCAGTGTAACAAAGTATACATGTGGCTGCAATTAATTCATCCATTCAACATATTTATTAAAGCCCAGCTATCTCCAGTGTTATGCTTTGGTGTGGCCTTATGGACATCTTTTCAGCCTGTTCCCCCAAATCTAGACCAACCATCCTACTCAACTACCCACTATGCTTCTGCTGGTAATAATGCTAGATTTAGGATTCTAAAGTGGCACCCATGAAACCCCCTTGATGTTGCATGCTGTTTATGGGCCCCAGTGCTTCTCCAAAGTCTATAGTTCCTTCCCACATAGTATACGTGTCACCTGGAAAGAGTAAGAGTCCGTCCTTCCTGAGGTAACTGGTGGCTCTAGTTGGTATCCACAGTGTAAAGCTCTTCACTTTTTTAATCTTAAACATACACACACACACACACATTGACACACAACAGACAAGGATATCTGTATCTAAATTTATTTGCTAATATTTGGTAAAATAAGCCACATCTAAAATACAGACTTTCTGGAAGAAGAATTTCCTTTCACATTCTTTCTGTCAGAAATAGTTGTCCAGTGGCTTGTTGTTACTGATCCTGTTTTTAGGGTGACCCATACTCATGTTAGCCCTAAGCCTATTTTACTCTCTTTAGAAGGAGGGAAAGTTTATCCCTGTAAGTCACACCAACTTCTGGAAGGATTTTGAGTTCACTTTTCTTCTGTATGCAGTACTCTCGCTCTATAGGCCTCAGTCTTTCCCTCTTTAACTTCCATTTCACAAGCCAGCTCTTTTGTAAGAGGCCTTGGTGCTTTCAGGACAATCCCTTTGGCTGCTCTACCTGGAAAACCCTGTCAGCACTCAGCTCTAGCACTAGTCTTCTTGATTTCCCAGGCCGGCAGTGCTCTATTCCTCTTGTGAGGAGATGAAATGGACTGCAGTGATCTGTGAAAGCCTGTTTCCCCACATTACATTGTTAAAGACTGTGTTTTATTCATCTTGGGAGCCCATAACAGCGTTTAAAGCCCTTAGCAGAATTCTTCATATATAAGTGTTGATCAATAGCTCTTTCATAAATGAATGAATGAAGTAATAAGACCCTGGTACACATTACGCAAATAATAATAAGAAAAATAACCCATTTGCAAGCATGAGTTGCAGTTTCCCTACAAGTATGTTCTTCAAGATTCATAAGACATAGTGGACCTATGACATTTAAAGCAAGGTTTTATTTGTTTTGTGTTTCCTTGCAGCTATGTATATGCAAATATGTATGTATGTATACATATATGTACACATAGTGTGGACGAGAGAGCCTTGACTGCTACCTGGAAACCTTAGAGTTAGATCTTATCTTTCTATCTCTACCCTTCCCACTCACAATTTTCTATGCTCTTACCATAATTCACTCCCTGCCACCAATACCCACACACCCATACACTCACCTTTCTGGGGAAGGTAAGAACAGGAGATAAAATACAGAAATATGGAAAGCTTAGGGTCTCCCTTCACTTTTCAGTGATTTGTCTTACCAACTCTGCGTGAGATTTGCCATTTTAATTGCCTCACCAATAAGCCTCTTTTGGTTTCCTTGATCTTCTGGGGTAGCTTTGTGGGTTTTGGGTGTTGGACCTTAAAAGCAGCAATGTTGGAGGTAGAGACTAAGCAGGATAAACATGAAGGACCCTCAGGGTTCTTGGGGATATGGAGACCCTCTGTTGGAAAATGAACTGGCAGGTCTAAGATTCCTGCTGATGTGAGTTGGGGGCTAAGTAATGACCCTGCTTGTGAAATCAGCCCTCTGGGGCTGGCATAGAGTCATAAACCAGGCCAATTAAATGCTTAGAGGAAAATATAATTGTGTAAACTTCAAATGTTGAGTTGAACTCTTCAATAGTGAGCCATTCTTTTAACTGCCAACAGTGCCAGAGCCCACCTTTTCCTGTTAGGCCAGCAACTAATGACAGCTCCAGGCTCAGGTGTCTGGGTGCTAGAAATAAATTTTGTCCAGAGTTTTAATGTCCTAATGGACAAAAATTGAAGTATAAGTGGTAATACAAATGAGGAATAAGACAGTGAATACTAACCAACTGACTATGTGTGAGCTACGGAGATTTTACTTCTTTTATCATAGTTTAAAGAAGAAAAAAAAAAGATTCCCAAGAATACTATTTGCCATTTTCACTTAGCTAGTATTTTATGGCTCTGCATAATAAGTGAAATTTTATTTTGATTTGGCGGCCAAATGGATACAAAAATAAATTAAAGGTTAAAATTGAGGTCTGTGTGCATTTCTACCCAGCTTGTTTCTGTTCTGTCTTAAAGTGAGTATTGGATGTGGCTGGAAGTGTGGGGGAGGGAGGGTGGGATTGATGGGAGGTCCTGAATATTTATTATTTCTGTCCCCTAATTGCAAGCTCTTAGTTAACTTCAACCAGCATTATCCCCGTCAATAGATAAAACCTCTCCATAACTCCTTTGTCATATGCCCACTACAGAGATGTGGAGCTGGCTGGAGTCTCAGGCACAAGCTTTGCGCTCCTGAAAAGCATCCGAGAAGCAGTAAGATGTGAACCTAGCAGTGCAGCACAATATCAGGAAAGAGAGACCTTTTCGTAAAAACCAGGCCTACTGCAACAAAACCACGTTTGTCCTTCTCTTAATTACTTCTGAGAAGATAGTACTTTGAGGACATCAAAGACGATAAAATCAAAATTACTTGTGTGCCTTCAAATATTTTATGTACTCTCTTTCCATGATTTTAGAAAAGTAAGTATTGCTTAGGGTCACCTAGTCCAGGAAATATTTTATCCTAAATCTCCTTGTTTTCTAACACAATTAGCTCTGTAAGTATCGAATTGGTATGAAAAAGAAGAAGATATAACTTTTGAGGGGCTTGAGGCTTATACAAATTTAGAGAACCCCCTCTAGAAAAAAAATAGGTAAGAAAATAAACATTTATTGAATACGAAATGAAATCACAACAAATTTACAAATTGTGAAGTGTTGACAAATTCAGAAACACATGACCATGTGAGCACATGGCTCACTCAGCCTCTTCCAGAGGCTCTTCAGGGGAGGCCCTGAGGCTCACACTGGACTAGGGCCACAGTCAATTGCCTCTGGCTGCTTGAAATGATAGAAAGTGAATGGGTTCTTCCACTGTCATATTTTCTTCTTTCCATCCTCTTGCTTGTTCCATCACAGAAGATTTTTAAACAGGGTTTCTTTCTCATGAGTCTCCCCTGGGCCCTTAATTTATGTTTTTGGTCTAGTCAAATAATTTTTTCATCCAAATACGGTGCCTTATGGAAGAATCCTTGCAAATACCCTGCCCTGTGTAGTAATTAGTCATGGTCAGTTACTCTTTTCAGCAGCATTTTAAGTAGATCCCTGGAACTGGACTTTCTCAGTCCTGTCAGCTGCAGGTGATGGAGTAAAGAGTGGGTGTTGGTACACTGGTGCAAAGAAAAACTTCCCTGCAGTTGCACAGAAAAACTGAGAATTTGGGTAAAAATTTTTAAATAGATTCAGAAATTACTGAGTCCCAATTCAGACTGCCAATGCTGAGGTCATTTGCATGACCTCCTTTCCGTTTTCACAGGCCAAACTTCCCTCTTGCTCAAGACAAAAAAAGTCATAAAACTGTGCCAGAGAAATATGATTTTTTTTCACACTTCACAAAGCTGTCAAAAAGTCTAGGTTCTCCAGTTTTGCTTTTAACGTGCAAAACCTTTCACATGGCTCCAGGCACAACCCAGGATCTGGTGGCAACCAGTTAGATTTCCTTCCAAATGAAACAGTGGAAGCATTGTTGGAAGAAGAGCATGGCGTTGGCTTCAAATGTAGCTGGCAGGGGTGGTGATCACATTCAAAAAGAGAAGCACCAGCTTCTTCAGGGGTAACCTTTATTTCAGAAGTCAGTTTAAGAGTACACAGACATCGTGGGTATGTGTGTGTGTGTATGCATGCGTGTATGTGTGTCTTCACTCATCCACAATAATTCCATTATTAGCTCCTGGGATATAGGCCATATTTTTCATTTTCATTTTTTAAATGGAGAATCTGAAGAGCCTTGGGACATAGGGTGATCAGTCCTAGAACTTCTTCACACTTTCTTTTTTTATATTTTCCCATACCCAATCCAAGGACATTTGATTAGCAATATTCCATTTTATTTGGCCATGCATATCCTCCCTTCTTCCTTCTATTCTCTAAACCAGTGATTCACAAAGTGTGGCCCCTGGGCAAGCAGCATCACCATCACCGTCACCTGGGAACTTGTTAGAAAGGCAGATTCTCACTCACCGTAGACTGACTGAATCAGAACCTCTGGGAGGGGGGTTGGTAGTAGTCGGTGTTTTAACAAGCCTTCTAGGGGATTCTGATGCATGCTAAAGTGTGAGAACCACTGCTCTACATCACTTTTATCTCCTCTGATGGAGTTGGTCTCATCATAACCATCAATTCAAGGCTGGGCAAAGGCACCTACAAATAGTAGGGCACCTACAATTCGCCAGGCACTGTGCTAAGTGCTTTAGTGCACATTAACTCTCTCAAGGAGCCCATGAGGTTGGTGTTATTATTCAGCTTCTGCAAGTCACAGGCCGGGGCTCAGCAAGGCTGCACAACATGCCTAAAACCAGGAATGGTGGCAGGAGGTGGCTTAGAGGAGTGTTAGCGGTTGCTGCCCACCCCACTCTCAATCAGATACTCCTTTGCTTACAATGCAGAGATACCCAGACTTAGCCTTCTGACTACATTACTCCCTCTTCAGCAGCCCTTTTTACTAAAAATTCTGGAGATATTACCTCCAAGGGCACACAGCTGGTAAGCGATGCCACCAAGATTCAAAGGCAGTTATGCTTAGGTTTAGCCCCTTATGTTCTTCTACATCAGGCTGCTTTCTCAGAACCTCCTCTTCATAAGGTACAGGGCTAGGCTCAGTAGAAGATACAAAGTTAAAGAATAGGGGGGTCCCAACCCTTAAGAAGATGAGCGTTTAGCTGGGAACTCTGGTCCGTGATTTGACTCATTCGTACTAGGGCAGAACCAAGCAGTATAGAAGGGTGTCTGGAAAAACTGAGGACCTGAAGTCAACAGCTCTGGATTTGAGAGCTGACTCTGACAGCCCAATAGCTGTGATGATAGGCAAGTTCCTGAACTTCAGCTTCAACATGAGCAGAATGAAGGCAGAGATACCTCCCTCATGCGCTTGTTGTGAGGATATATTGGGATCGTATAAACTAAAGCTTTCACACAGTGCCTGGTAAAAAGGTAATGAGGTATTAGCTTGTTATTATTCATTGCCTACCAAATAAGGTTGTTAGGAAAGTGAGCGATAATAAAGGTAAAATTCCAGGCAAGTAATAGGAACTCAGGAAATGCAACTTTTTTTTTTTAATGAAATGCTCCAATATTCATGAATTCTGGCTTTGTCATCACTTCACCATGCAAGTCCATTAGGTGGAGGCTGGTAGAGCTAGAACCCAGGAGGAAAGGATGGGAACATAAAAGGGCTGTGAAACAATCCATGCATTCAGCTATATTAAAAGCAGTTCAGTGAGCATTGAGTTGTGTCTTGGGTTTGATCACTGGAATGTTGACATTTCAACCTCCTTCTAAACACTGAGTTTGGGGAAACAAGTTCCATTAACAGTCACAGAGACCAAAGCTTTCTTGGATATTTTGCTAAAAGGGATACAACCAAAACCATTAATGGGGTGCACACTGAATTTGTCACCTCAAATCTTTTTTAATCATGTCAGTCATTTGTTGAATGCCCTTGGCTGGAGGTGGGTTCCTGACCATGGTGCCTAGTCACAGACTGTCCAAGGGAACTTCAGCAATCTTACAACACCTGCAACTTTGGGTCCATGCATATACTTCACTGCTTAGAGGTTTCTTGTACTTTTTTAGTTTTGGGAAATTTTTGCTAAAATTCAAATCTAAGCCTCCTAGCTGGACTTTGAAGAAATAGTTTGGAGTACAGATCTTCATAGAAATAGAACCTTTTTTTTTTTTTTTACTGAGTCAGTTTACTTTCCAGTGCCCTTGAAAAAAATACATTCTGTAAGTCTGGAGTATTTTAAAATTTGAGAAAAAAATATATATATATATACACACACATATATATATATTTAAAAAGGTATGGAATATATAAAGTACCCCATAATCTCTAGAGAGAAGAGGCAGGAAATACCAGCTTGAAGTATACAAAAGTGGCAATGACCAAATTTCCCAAGAAAGTAATCATACAACATTTTATGGTAATCACTTCATTTTACACATGAGTAAACAGTGATAAAAATGAAGTGATATATATCAAGTTTATAACAAGCTGTGCCTTTTATAATTATATACATGCCCTAACTCTTGATAGAGCAGGAGTTAATTTTCATAGTTTAGAACAACAATTATCACATTTGTTCATGTAATTCTATTGCGAGGGAACAATCCTGTGTCAACTAAAGAGTTAATGTGTAAATATTAGCTGCCTTTTTCAGATTGGCAGAAGCAGTTGTAGAACCAGGCCATTGAACTTCAAAATACCCCTAAAACAGCTAAACACAACTTTGTCCTGGCTGCCCTGTTTGCTTCCCAGTTTCTCATTCTTTGCCAACCCTTTAGCCCTTGATTTCAGTTTGACCATTCTTGCGAGTTCCTTGCTCAGGTTTGGCTACTCACCTGCCCACAACAGGTTTTTGACCTTGGCTTTCTTCTCCCTTCACCTAATCTCATGGGTAATACTGTCCAGTTCATTTCCTGGCACCCATATCCCTCTTTCTGTTGTAGCTAAACTTAGGCCTTGCTATATTGCACCTTAATTTGCTGGTAACCCCCAAACCCCAATACACACACATACAAACAAACGTGCACACACACACACGCACACAAACACGGTAAGATGCGATGTTTGCCATAACTACCTAAAGTAGGCAGCTAAGTCTAAGTATAAAACACTCAAGTTTATGATTGGCAAATGTGTTAGTAATATTTCCTGTTTTAGGATATTTAGAATTTCTCAACATTCAATATCATATGTATGTATGTGAGTATGCTGTCTTTATATGCTGTGGGAATATAATTACCATCTCATTAATTTGGAAATGAGAAAAAACCAGTTTATTTTACTGAAAAAAAAATGTTTTAAGGATTTCTCCCTATTGATTGCTAAAAGTTACTATACCTGCCTAATTAATATTAATCTAATTTATCTGTTTCCACATAATTCCTGGCCTAAAATGTAAAGTAAATCTGTACTATGTTCTCTTAAAGTTAAATAAGCCCCTTGAAATCTCTTTTTTTACACTATTCAATTTTTGCTAACTCTATTCTTATAAATAGAATAAAGATAAACTTGGATCAAAGAAGCACAAATAGAATTAATAAGCAAATTTTGCAATATATATTTTCATACACAGACCTACAATTTTTTAAAATGTCTACTTGGCTTACCTTCATCATGCCACTATTTATTCTCCTAAGGAAACTCACCTTTTCAACTACTAGTTTGAGTAACAACAGTGAGAATGTCTAATACCTGTGACGACCTTACCATGCTTAGATACTGTGCTGGGCATGATATACGTGGACTTAACCCTAATAACTATACTCAGTAGGTCCTATTGTTATCCCCATTTTGCACATAAGGAAACTGAGGGACAACATGTTAAGTAAATCATACCAACTTACATCCCTTCTAAGTGATCAAGGAAGAATCAAATCCAGTTTTCTCCAGGAGTGAATTCTCAGCCTCTCTGTTTTATGGCATCCTTAAGTTGAGTTCAGAATTTCACCACAAACATGGACTTCAGAGAGATGGCAGAAAACAAAGGAAGAGACAGCTGGGTAAAGACAGAATTGGATAACTGTATCTCCCTCAACCCCAGTAAAAATAGCTGTAAAGGGATTTATTTTAAAGACATGTTCAAGAAGAAGTGAAAACAGGAGATGAGATGGCAGTCATAAAATTTCAGAAGCTGGAAAGCAGATAGGTAAGTAGGGACTTAGTAACTGACCTGAGATGCTGAATCCTAAACTAACAGTGGGAAACCTAATTACAACTAATTAACACCCCAGATCTCCTGAATAGGTAACACCAGGAATCTCTCTACTGAAAGACTGGGAGTAATGGAGGAATGGCTGAAATCTGTGGAAAAACAGATCCTTAGATTCCTGTTTCCACTTTATGGGCAAAGGGCCTCTCCTTCCCCAGCAGAGACTGGAGATTCATTATCGGCGAGAGTAGATGCACTGGGTTACTATATTAAAATAGGGAGATAAGGGAACAAATTCATGTTGGGTGTACACAGGACACAGTGTTAGTCTCTTCCCCCTATCTACTTCAAATACAACTTTTAATTACCTACTGCCTTTATAATATTTCGTTAGGTGTTAGGAGAAAAACAAGGTAAAGAGAAGACAAACTTAAGTACTCAGAGCTTACAGATATGTTCACAGAAAATTAAAGAATGATTCCCAGTATGCACATATTCATCTCCCTGAACGCTGGACCAGGTATCTATCTACCCTGGAAAATCTCTGATCAGCTCAGATGATGGCATCAGGGGCTCCTCAACTGAGAGATCTAGCCAGAACTCCTGTAGTGAAGCCCACAGGTAACCAAAACAAAAAACAAGAACAAGTGCTTAGCATTCTCAAACAGCTTTTTTGTCAGATCTTTAAATATAAACAATAAAGCAAGAAATATCAGTCATCTGTGGAATGTCTTAAAAGATTTTTGCCAAAGCAATAAATAAACTAAAAACTACATGAGGGAAACTGATTGTACAGGGAGAAGGAAAAAAATGTAAATGCCATTTAAATCTCAGACAGATAAAAGATGGCAATCATATAAAAAAATAGAATACTATTAAAAAGGAACATGCAGAGAACAAAAAGTACATAGTAATTAAATTATTATAGTAGAAAGTCATTGGGTTGGAAGAAAAAGTTGAAGAAATTTCAAATCCCAGAAAATAAAGAAAAGACAGCAATTGGAGCTTTAAAAAGAAAAAAAAAAAGATGAAAATATTAGAGAACTATTTCAAGGGATCTATATCTGGAAATAAAATTTTAATTTTAATAGGCTGTTGACTGTTTAAAGCAAAATTAATAACAATGTATTGAAGGGTTTATAGCATTGTAGCAATAAAGCCTTTGACTACTAGAATACAAAAGAGCAGGGGTGGGGTTCGAAATGGCAAAGCAGTGTTGTAACATTCTTACATTGTTGAGAAGGAGCCTAATATTATTTAAAAGTAGATTGGGGGGAACAGACTTGGCCCAGTGGTTAGGGTGTCCGTCTACCACATGGGAGGTCCGTGGTTCAAACCCTGGGCCTCCTTGACCCGTGTGGAGCTGGCCCATGCGCAGTGCTGATGTGCGCAAGGAGTGCCGTGCCACGCAGGGGTGTCCCCCGCGTAGGGGAGCTCCATGCGCAAGGAGTGCACCCCGTAAGGAGAGCCACCCAGCGTGAAAGAAAGTGCAGCCTGCCCAGGAATGGCGCCGCACACACGGAGAACTGACACAACAAGATGATGCAACAAAAAGAAACACAGATTCCTGTGCTGCTGACAACAACAGAAGCGGACAAAGAAGAAGATGCAGCAAATAGACATAGAGAACAGACAACTGGGGTGGGGGTAATAAATAAATAAATAAATAAATCTTTAAAAAAAGGAAAAGTAGTTTGGGACACTATAGTGAGGCATACCCCTAATAAAGAATACAAACAAATACAGCTAAAAAGTCGATAGAGGAGACAAATGGAATACTAAAAATTATTCATTTCATTACACAAATTCCAATAAAGGACCATCCTACAAAATAACAGACCAAGTACTCTTCATACCTGCCAAGGACATCCAAAACAAGGAAAAGACTGTGAAACTGTCAAAGTCAAGAGGAGGCAAAGAGGATAAGAAAATAATTAAGTGTAATTTGATATCCTCAATGGGATCCTGAAACAGAAAAAGGACATTAGATAAAAATTAAGGAATCTGGGTAAACTGTGGAATTTAATAATATCAATATTGGCTCATTAATTGTAAGATCTTAACAGTGGGGAAAACTGGGTACTAAGGTAATTGGAAACTCTTCTGTATTACTTTCTCAATTTTTCTGTAAATATAAAACTGCTCTAAAAAATAAAGTCTATTTGGGAAAGAAAGGCTTACCTATTAGCAGTCACGTCCCATCTTTCTGACACCAGTCGTTGGAAATCATTAATCTACTTTCTTTCTCTGTGGATTTGCCTATTCTGGCCATTTCACATAAATGGACTCAAAAAAAAATTTTTTAATGTAATTCACCATAAAGAAGGCAGGAAAGTAGGAGACAGGGTAATTGGAATTAGTATAAAAATAAATACAAAATTGGTAGCCTTAATTTCAACTATATAGATAAGATCATGAAGTATAAATGGACCCAAAACACAAAACAAAACAAAATAAAACAAAACAAAATGGCAGACAGTATCAAACTGAATAAAAAAAGGAAAGATCTGACTACATGCTATTTCCAAAAAACATACTTTAAATATAAAGGCACATGTAGGATTGAAACAATAGTGTAAAAATTATACATGATACAAACATTAATTATAAGAGAACTGACAGGGCTATATTAATATGAGACTAATTTGACTTCAAGATAATTGACATACCAGACAAGAAGAAGGACATTTCCTAATGATAAGATGATTGATTCATCAAGAAGACACAATACTTCATAACAGAGATTCAAAGTCAAGGAACAAAATTCATAAAACTAAAGGGAAAAATAAATGTGAAAAATAAATGTATCCACAATCATATGAGATTTTAATACTCTCTCTCAGTAAATGACCAAAAAAGTAGAAAGTCAATAATTAAATAGAAAATTTGAACCAAACAACCAAATTGACTCAATTGCCATTTATAGAATGTTATACCCAATAGATGCAGAATACACACATACATGAAGTCTTCAATAACACAGACCATATGATAATTTATAAAACAAGTGCCAGTGAATTTCAAAGGAGAGAAATATTTGAGCATAATGAAATTAGAGATAAATAACAATGAAAAATTGAGAAAATCTCCAAATGTTGAAAATTTAGCAACACACTTTATGTTATTTTTTTAAAGATTTATTTTTACTTATTTCTCTCCCTTCCCCCCTCTCCCCTCCCCCCTCCTCCCTCCTCCCCCCAGTTGTCTGTTCTCTGTGTCCATTTTTGCTGTGTGTTCATCTTTGTCCGCTTCTGTTGTTGTCAGCGGCATGGGAATCTGTGTCTCTTTATGTTGTGTCATCTTGCTGTGTCAATTCTCTGTGTGTGTGGTACCATTCCTGGGTAGGCTGCACTTTCTTTCGCGCTGGGTGGCTTTCCTTACAGGGTGCACTCCTTGCGCGTGGGGCTCCCCTACGCAGGGGACACCCCTGTGTGGCACGGCACTCCTTGCGCGCATCAGCACTGTGCGTGGGCCAGCTCCACGCAGGTCAAGGAGGCCCGGGATTTGAACCGTGGACCTCCCATGTGGCAGACGGATGCCCTAACCACTGGGCCAAGTCTGCTTCCTTAGCAACACATTTTAAATAATCCATGGTTAAAAAGAGAAATCATAGGAAAAATGAGTAAATATTTTTTAACTGAATGATGAGCAATATGTATACAAATTTGTGGGATGCAGCTTCAGCAATTGGTTTGGGTGGAAAAGGTATAGCATCAATTGTTTGTTTCTACCTTAAGGAGTTAGAAAAAGATGAGCAAATTAAACCCAAAGGAAGTAGAAGAAAGGAAATAAAGAGCAGAAACCAATGAAATTAAAAATGAACAAAGAATAGAGAATACGAACACAAAAATTTTTTTTTCTTTTTGGAGGTACTGGGACCAGGGATTGAACCTGGGACCTTGTATGTAGGAAGCTGGCTTTCAATCATGGAGCTACACTGGCTCCAAAAACTATTTTTTTGAACATATTAATAAATTTTTGATGTTAAGAAAAAAAATCCCTCATATTGAGAGGAAAAAAGGATGAAATACAAATTATCAACATCAGAAATAAATGAGGGAAAACACTAGAAATGCCATAGATATTAAATGGTTTATAAAGAATGTTAAAAATTATTATATGTAAATAAATGTGAAAACGTGGATGAAATGAACCAATTCCATGAAAACCACAACTTACCACAATTGCTATCAATTTGATTTAAAATAACAACAGGGAAACGAACTTGGCCCAGCGGTTAGGGTGTCCGTCTACCACATGGGAGGTCCGCAGTTCAAACCCCGGGCCTCCTTGACCTGTGTGGAGCTGGCCCATGTGCAGTGCTGATGCACACAAGGAGTGCCCTGCCACGCAGGGGTGTCCCCAGCATAGGGGAGCCCCACGCGCAAGGAGTGCGCCCCATAAGGAGAGCCGCCCAGCGCGAAAGAAAGTGCAGCCTGCCCGGGAATGGCGCTGCCCACACTTCCCGTGCTGCTGCTGACAACAGAAGCGGACAAAGAAACAAGACACAGCAAATAGACACAGAGAACAGACAACCGGGGGAGGCGGGGAGAGGGAATTAAATAAATAAACAAAATAAAATAAAATAACAACAAAACTCTATGTTCCAGGCACTTGGGCTTTATGAATGCAAATGAATTCAGTCCTCAAAATATCCCAATGAGCTACCACTATTATACAAAGTTTACAGTTAAGGAAACTGAGGCTCATAAATTAAGAAACTTGCTCAGAGTTATACAGTGAGTCAGTGTTGGACTGGATTTGAACCCAACCAAGCACATGACTCGAGAGCAGGGGTTCTTAACCTTTTTTGTTCCAAGGACCCCTTTGCCAGTCAGGTGAAATGAATTCTATTGGAGTTTATTTATTGCAAGCATTCATAAGTGAAGGAAGTGCTAGATTTCAGTTAGAGGTCAGAGAAAATAAAGATAGTAAGTTGATTTTTTTTCAATTCAAACACTCAGACCCCCCAAAATCTTTCCAACACCCCCCCCCCACCTTGGGGATCCGTGGACTCCTGGTTAAGAACCCCTACTCTAGAGCCTGTGCATCTAATTACTATTCCATGCTGCCTCTCAATAGCTAAAAAGAGAAAGTGGGTACTGGAGAAAATAAGGTAGAGAAAAGTGATTCTTAAATAACAAATCTTCTGAAAATGAATCTTCTTTAAATAAATTTTGCTCTAGCACAGAGAAGAGTGTGGATGGCTCTTTGGGGCTGCACAACTATGACATCCAGATAGCTGGTAAGAGCCATGAATAGATGGCAGAGAACTCCTCCCTAAGTAACCTGAGCGTATGCTGTGTTATTTCTACCTCTGGTTCAGAGATTCCAGTGCAGAATATATCACTGGGAAATGTGCTCTTTTGAAACACAGGTGTAAGTGTACATGCATCTCTTTTCTGGCCTGTTGCAGTTTTTCCTGGGTATGGGCATTAATTACACCATTCGCAAGTATGGTTTCAATCATTCATGTGTGAACGCTTTATTTCTGGCACAGTTAGGATATATATTTGACAGCTTTTCAGTTCCTATGCACTTGTTGTGAAGACACTTGAAGGATGAGGCTATCCTTGCCTTCCCTTTTATCAAAGCCAATTTGTTTGGTATGAAATAATAGTAAAGCAAATAGATGGTATAATTTAAGCTATTACTCTGCTGATGAATGCTCTTAATGCTTTACATAATCTGGCTTATTTAATACTCACAAAAATTCTTGGAAGTGGCACTGTTATTATAAACATTCTATGAAATCAAGGCCCTATTAGAAATATTTTACAAAAATGAGGCAGAGTGATTAAAAAATGCTGTAAGTGGAAGAGTCAGGATCTTCTAGCAGGCAGTCAAACTGCAAACTCTCCTAACCCTATTCAGGTACCATACTTTCAACTGCTATCCGAAGGAATTTAGAGTCAGAAGTGATCACCAAGAATGGAACTACTTAGTTGATACACAAGTAAGTGCATGTGTGTGCTGTGTGTGTGTGTGTGTGTATGAGAGAGAGAAAGAGAATAAGAATTGAGGATGGAGGGTAAGATAAAGAATTTGGGGGAGGGGATAAGGTAGAAGATTGTAAATAATAAGAGGAATTTTAAAAATATTCACTAAAGTGAGAAATTAAAATGTCCTTTTGGAACATCTAGTTATGGTCTGAAATTAAAAATTGATGAACATAGTCTGAGATTTCAAAGCCAAAAAGAAAGTTAAATGAAGTTATCCTCTGATACTGTATATTTATAGAAGAAAGAAATTTAGAGATCCATAAGACATAGAAAATAAGATTTTACACAGAATGTTGCAAAGAAAATATGATTTATTATTTAAAAAGAATGAATTATTAAATGAATAGGAGATCAAAAGATAAGAATCAGATCAATAATGTATCTATCACAATATGAACAATTTGTTTCTGTACTTTAGGATAGATAAAAAAGGAGTGAAAGTTGCTTAAGTACAAGCAGAATTTAAATAATAATTTAAAACCTGTGCTGTAAGGGACAATGGAAACCTTGACTTTATATTATATCTTGTTTCAAAATTGGAAGTAAATGGTAGATTAACTTATCTAGATATATGGAGCCCTTTCAAATGGAAACAATGTTTAGAAATCATTTTTAAATCTCAGGTTTGAGCTTTCTTTCAGTTGTTTCAGACTGTTGCATCATGTTATTTCTGGTTAAACATTTATGAAACCATAGGTATACAGGATTAGTCTGGGAAAACAGCCGTGCAGTCGAAGAATCAAGAGGAAGGGTTGCAGGGAGAGGGATGGGTTTTGGCTGCCAAGGTCAAAACTGGAAACTCACGAGGGGATGTTGAGATCTCATCTAGAAAAGCAGAGCTTGCAAATATTGCAGGTAGTTTTCAGAATAACCCAAGTGTCTTTCAATGGGCGAATATACATATACCTGCTTTTGCCAGATGGTATCTTAAATATTGTCTTGACAGATAGTAGAATTTTGACATTAATTGAACAATTCCATTGGTGTTGTAAAAGTAATTGTTGACATTCTACACCAATTCCTAATTAGAAAACTAGGACTAGACTAGAAATATCAGCATTATTTTTTTAAAAAAAGGATCTGTATTAAACCTACAGGTAATACTATACTTAATAGTGACGATCTAGAAGCGTGCTCAACAAGATGAAGAACAAATAAGATCCTGCTCACTACTGCTATTGTTTAATTAATATTGGTATTGAGGTTCTGGCCAATGCAGTAGGATGAGAATAAGAAACAAAAGGTATGAGAAGGAAAAAAAGTATAATGTGCATGTAAAATTATTTTAGTCTTAAAACTAAAGAGACACATCTGTAAATTTTAAAATAAGGAAAACAATTCAGCAAAGTGGTAAAGTACAAACTAAATATCTAAAATAGCTTTTCTTTGAGGGAATAATAACCAAGTTAGAAAATTTCTTTCACAGTAGTAACCTAAAACATGAAACAATTAGAAAAACAAATACAAGTATGTTACTTTTATGAAGTAGATCACAAATGTAAGTTGGAAGATTTGAAAAAGAAGAAAGATGTCATATATCTGAATAAGAAGATTGAATATCAAATAATTTGTTTACCAACTGAAATGTTAAAAAAAATTTACATTGACAAAAATGTTTCTAACATTTAGATCATAAAAATAGAGAGATGAGAATGGCTTATAAAATATTGAACAAAGGAAATATTAAAGTCAGACTTACACTACTACATAGTACTATATAGAACTCCGGTAATTAAAACCATATGGTGTTGGCAGAGAATTGGCAGATCATTGGAACAAAATGGAT
Organism: Dasypus novemcinctus; assembly: GCF_030445035.2. Taxonomy (NCBI): domain Eukaryota; kingdom Metazoa; phylum Chordata; class Mammalia; order Cingulata; family Dasypodidae; genus Dasypus; species Dasypus novemcinctus. The sequence continues at coordinate 58,205,465 of NC_080683.1, read as the reverse complement.
AACTTTGAAACAAACTCTAGTAAATAGAAAAACCTGTTATATAATAAAGGAAATGTCACAAATGAATGGGGAAGTCTTTTTCATCAAACAAATACGATTGAGAACATTAATAAATTTCAGAGAAAAGAAAGAACCTCAGAGAAGAAGAAACATGAATAGTGAATAAACATATAAAAAGATATATACTCAACTTGGATAGTAATTCAGAAAATGTAAATTAAGGGCACCTTGATTACCACTTAATACCCACTAGATTGGCAAAAATGAGCTGTCAGACAACACTGGAAGAAATGTGGATTAAGGTAAAATCCTTTATGGTGCTGATGATAAATTGATAGAGCCACATTGAAATTTGCATTATCCTATAAACTGGAAGGCTCACGTTCTCTTCAGTCTAGACATTCTAATCCTAGATACATACTCCACAGGAATTCTTGTACATGCATACCCATAGACGTGCAAAAATGTTCTTAGCAGTGTTCATATCAGCAAAAAAATATTAAACAAATATTCATTGACAATAGAATAAAAATGAATTGTGGCATACTCATGCAATGAAATGTTACACACCAGTGAAAATAAATGGGTACAACTGCATGCAGAAATCATAAATGGTTACCAGAAGCAAACTGTTGAGGTGAAAAAGTAAGCCATAGAATTCTACGTACAGCATAATATTTTTATAAAACTCCCAAACCAGTAAAAGTATGTGACATATTATTTAGGAAATCATACATATGGGACAAAACTATTTTTTAAAGCAAGATCATGATAATCCTAACACTTAGAATAAAACAGGCTTTCTTTTCCTGGGCACTATGGACATTTTGAATCAGATAATTCTTTGTTGTGGGGGCTGTTCTATGCCCTGTAGGATGTTTAAGAGCATCTTTGGATGTTTACCAGATGCCAGTAGCGCATGTCCCATTGTGGCTAGTAAAATGTTTCCAGATACTGACAAATGTCCCCTGGGAGGATAAATGCCCCCAGATGAGAACAGATGGGACAGAGATTTCCCTTAAAATTGGGACTGGGTGGCAAATCTGGCAGACAATGAAGAAGAGCACACGGGAAGGTGCAAGTTATTGATAACTTACTATTTCTGGTTTGAGTGGTGGGTTCAGGAATGTTATTTTATTATGATGCCTCCTGGTTTATATGTATATATTGCATAAATTTCATATTAAAATGTTTATGACAGTATGTGGTAATATACTAAAATAAAATATCACAGAGGAAAGCAGATGTGGCTCAAGTGATAAGGCCTCCACCTACCATATGGGAGGACCTGAGTTCAATCCCTGGGGCCTCCTGGTGAAAAAGAAGAAGAGAAGGTATGCCTGTGCAGCAAGCTAGTGCCCACGTGACAAGTCGAGTGCCCATGCAGTGAGCCAAGTGTGCACGCAGTAAGCCAAGTGCCCACATGGTGAGCTGAGTGCCCACACAAGTGCACGCATGGCAAGCTGAGTGCCCACGTGAGTGCTTACATGGTGAGCCAGTGCTCACACGGTGAGTCAGATGCCTGAGCCAGTACCCATGCTGCAAGCCAGTGCCCATGGTGATTCAAGTGCTTGTGCGAGTGCCCATGTAGTGAGATGAGTGGCCATGTGGTGAGCTGAGTGCCCACGCCACAAGCCACGAGCCCGCACAGTGAGCCAGCACCTGTGCAAGTGAGTCACACAGCAAGATGACACAACAAAGGAGAGACGAAGGGGAGAGTCAAGGTGAAGCACAGCAGAGACCAGGAACTGAGGTGGCATAATTGACAGGGAGCCTCTATTCACATTAGAGTCCCCCAGGATTGAATCCTGGTGAATCCTAGAGGAGAAAGAGAAGACAAAAAGAAAAGTAAATACAGAAGATCACACAGCGAATGGCACAGACAGCAAAAGCAGCAGGACGGGGAAGGAAAAGAAAAATAAAAAAATAAAACATTGCCATTAAAAAAAAAAATCTCCAAATTAGCAGTTGACATTATTAGAGTTGAAGGTTACTGATGGTTTCTAGGTTCTTCTCTGTATTGTTTGTGTTTCCAAAAAGAAAATAAAAGAACATGCATTAGTTGTGTTAAAAAATACGTTTTTAAAATCTCTGCAAGTGAGATTACATGACATTGCTTGATTACCATGGTACAATATAACAAAAGTAGAGTCATTGTAAAGGTCATGGAAAAATTCATTTCTTCGTTTTTCTTTTATATTTACTATACATTTAATTTTAAAGAACAATGTTTGATCTGATATGTGTTCCTTTCTTTGTTGTTCTATGCCTAAGAGAGTGTGTATTAATCTACTGCATAACTAGCTTCATTTTTATAAAGGATAATAAAAAAGAATTTGCAATTATTTAAGAGTTTGCGCTATTTGAAACTGCTGTTGTGGGTAGTCCCAGTCCTGAGATAAACCCTGGTGTTTGTTTCATCTGTTCTCTACCGACAGCTGATGCACAGCATGCTCTGCTCTTTGTATTTCTAATTTTTGTGAATGCTTTGATCAAAACCTGATGATGTAAAAAACAAAACAATAGGATCAGTGGCAGTGGCAGCTAAATGAGTTCAAGAGGTTTTTTAAAGCATTGTCACAGTTGAAAAAAAAAGATTCCTTTTCTTCTACCCAGATCGGAGTGCTGAATGTTAAAGAAGAGAGAATCAAATATTATTTTATATATTCCTGGTGAGAACGTGCTGCCACAGCCCAACTGATAAGTATTCAATGTGAGTCCATGGAGTCCACAATCCACGGGTCATCTCAGCCAACACATACTGGAATTTCTTCCTGTATTAAATGGAAGGAGATACTTAATATTTTTATGGTATAAGCATATGCCACCTGTCACTATTTAAACTTTGTTTTAAAAAGAGGCAGAGCCTGGATTTGATCCAAACACTTCTTATATAATCTAGAAGAAATCACCTACACTTGCTGAAACTCAGCTTCCTCAGCCATGAAATGAGAGTATCCGGAACACCTGCCCATCTTACCTTACAGGATGGTTGAGGGAATCGCTTAAGATTTTATCCGGGAAAGTGCTTTGGGAACTCTTCAGAAGTCCACTTATATCTGTAACTCGAGAGAGACATAGTGTTTAATAATTAAATTGATGGGCTTAGATTATCTCTGGAGCATTTCTATTCAGGGGCAAACCATTCATTTTCATGGGGTCCACAAAGAGTAAGTGGAATAGTTTGTGGGTTGTCTGTTTGCTTGATTTTTGGTAAGGAGCCCCATCACACATAGCTATAAACACTCACAGCCCTCCTCTTGTTTCCTAACAGGCAAGAATTCTAGCCATCCCTCCTGCAGTTTGCACAAGAAGTAAACGGAAAAGAGAGTGCACTTGGGTCTCAAAAAATACAGATGCAAAGATTTAATCCAATCTTATTCAAGCTCTTCCAAAATATTGAGCAAGAAGGAATGCTGCCAAACTCATTCCATGAAGCCAATATCACCCTAATATCAATGCTAAAAAAATATATTACAAAACAAGATAATTACACACCCATTTCCCTAACACAGATGCAAAATCCTCAACAAAATACTTGCTAATGGTATCCAACAACACATTAAAAGAATTATTTATCATGATCAAATGGATTATATACCAGACATGCAAGGTTGTTTCAACACAAGAAGATCAATCAAACCACATTAATAAATCAAAGAAGAAAAATCACATGATCCTATCATTTGACACAGAAAAGGCATTTGATAAAATACAGCATCCTTTCTTGAAAAAATACTACAAAAGATAGGAATTGAAAGAAACTTTCTCAACGTGATAAAGGCCATATATGAAAAACTCACAGCTAGCATTGTACTCAATTGTGCTGAAAGCCTTCCCATTGAGATCAGGAACAAGAAAAGGATGCCCACTGTCACTACTGTTCTTCAATATAGTGCTAGAGGTTCTAGCTAGGGCAATTAGGCAAGAAAAGAAATAAAAGCCATTCAAATCATAAAGGAAGAAGTAAAATTTTTGCTATTCATGGATGATATGATCCTATACCTAGAAAGTCCCAAAAAATCTACAACGAAGCTGCTAGAGCTAATAAAAATTTCAGTGGAGTGTCAGGATGCAAGAGCAATACTCAAAAATCAGTGGTGTTTCTATATACTAGTAATGTGCAATCTGAGGAGAAAGTGAGGACAAAAATTCCATTTACAATAGCTACTAAAAGAATCAAATATTTAGTAATAAATTTAACCAAGGATGTAAAGCATTCTTATTCAGAAAACTACAATGCATTGCTAAAAGAAATTTTTTTAAAAAGACCTAAATAATTGGAAGAATATTCTATGCTAATGGATTGGAAGAATAAATATCTTTAAGATGTCAATTATACCCAAATCGATATACAAATTCAATGAAATTCTGATAAAAATTCCACCAGCACTTTTTAAACAAATGGAAAACACAATTATCAAATTTATTTGGAAGGGTTAGGGACCCCGAATAGCCAGAAACATCTTAAAAAGGAAAAGTGAAGTTGAAGGACTTATACTTCCAGACTTTAAATCATATTACCTAGATTCAGTGATAAAAACAGCATGGTACTGGCATAAAAATAGACACATAGATCAATGGAACCAAACTCAGAAACAGACCCTCACATCTACGGTCAAGTGATTTTTGACAAGCTTGTCAAACCCACTCAGCTGGAGCCAAACAGTCTATTCAACAAATGGTGCTGGGAGAACTGGATAGCCATAGCCAAAAGAAAGAGGACCCCTATCTCACACTTCGTACAAAAGTTAACTCAAAATGGATTAGTCTGAGTCCTCTAGGGAAACAGAATCAACAGGAGATATCTGTCAATAATATGAGATTTTTTGAGTCTCTCGCGTGACCATGGGGATGCACAAGTCCAAGTTCTACAGGCAGGCTGCAAACCAGGGGCTCCAATGAAAGTCCAATGAGGTCCTTGATGAGTTTCCAGGAAACGTTGGCTGTCCAAGGATGAGCAGGGAAATTCTTCCCGAATGCGGAAATCACTTCCCCTTTTAAGGCATTCAACTGATTGGATAAAGTATCACGCATTGCTGACCACAATCTCCCTGACTGACATAGATTTAATCAGACATCTATGCAGTAAACTCACTGGTGACTAAAGTCCATAAATGTCCTTGTATTACAATAATCCCAGTGCTTGCTTGACCAAACACCTGGGCACAATTACCTTGCTGAATTGACACATTAGCCTAACCATCACAGTCCACCCCTTGTCAACTCAGCAACCATGCACATTGCCTTAAACCATACTTATTCTCTAAGTAAAAACAATAACAGACATGCATGTATATATTTCTGCCTAACAATGTTCAACTCTCCTGCATACAACTGGAAATGCATTAATTCCCTACAAAATAGGGTGAAAGTTCTTGGGTAATATTCACTCTTAAGCTTGACATTCTTAATATTATGACATGAAACTAATACAATTTGTCATATGATAGGGGAAAAGGTTGGGGAAGAAAACAAATTCATTTTGTGTACATGTACAATCATAACAAAACAAGGAAGAAAGATGCATGACAATTATAGTCCTCATTTCTGTAACTGGTCATGTGGACAAAGTTTATATTTATCACTACCTTCTTCCACTACCCATTCCATGTTCCCGTTACCCTCAGCAAGCACTTCAGCTGGCCATGGTTCTTTGCCTGCTGGGATGACCTAAACTTTCATTCCTGAAGATTCTGGGCCATTGTTAGATTCTGGGCCATAGTCCTGCTTGGATTGGATTGTTGCAATTTTCCATTGACTTTAATCACAGGAATGGCAGTACCAGGAGATGCTCTGAGGAATCTGTCTTCCAACCCCTGCCTAAAGAGATTAATCCTACCTCAACAGAAGAAAATATAAAGGAATGTCCCAAGGTCAGAACCTTTTCCTTACCCACCTCCACCACCCCTCTTGTCTTCGAGACCTATTACTAAACCAAAATCACAACAAGCCCGCAAAGGTGAAATACAAAGTGTGACCCATGAGGAAGTACACTGTACCTTGAAAGAACTGCATGAGATTTCCAAATTATATAGACAGAAATCAGGGGAATATGTGTGGGAATGGATACTAAGGGTATGGGATAATGGTGGGAAGAATATAAAGTTGAAGTTTTGATGCTGGAGTTTTGAGCTGGAGCCCAGGAAGTAAGCACACAGAGGAGCAGAGCAGCTGAGCCTGGAGAGAATCGAGCCCTGGGTAGAGAGACAGAGCTGGTCACTTGATAATCTAGAGCTGGCCTTGTGGACAGAAGCAAAGCCTAGAGAACCTCATAGTCTACAGCTGGCCTTGTGGAGAAAACAAAGGAGCTGAGTCCAGAGAGAGTATTTTCTCCCATTGAGTGAGCTGCCTTTTCACCTTCTTGACAAAGTCCTTTGGATTACAAAGGTATTTAAGTTCAATTGCAAGAATGTCCTTTTATTAATTAGGACAGATGTACATCACTATTGTAAGGTGATGGAAATGTGGAGAAGCATGGGAAAAATACAGTAAATGAAGCCTATGGACTATAGTTAACAGCAATATCCAGCTATATATAATATTCATGCATCAATGCCAAAGATGTACTGTGTTCATAATAGGGAGTTACGGAAAAAATATGCCAAATGTTCACTATGGACCATAGTTAGTGGTAATAGTTCTGATGATATTATCTCACAATCTATAACAAATGTTCTACAGTGGTGTGGTGTGTTGGTGAAGGGGTGTTGTATGGGAACTCTACACCTGTGCATGATTGTTTTGTAAGTTCACAACTTCTGTAATAAAAATATATTTTAAAAAGAACTGCTCCCCCCCAAAAAAAATACAGATGCAGATTTGTCTAATTTAGTGGTTCTCAACCAGAGACAATTTTGTCCTCTCCTCTTTCTCAGGGACATATGGCAATATCTGGAGTCATTTTGGGATTTCACATCTGGAGTGGGAATATTACTGGCATCTTTGTTGGTTGAGGCTAAGTATGCTGCTATACATCCTACATGCACAAGACCTGTACTCCCTCTACAGAGAACTGTCTGACTCCTAATATCAATAGTGCCAAAACTGAGAAACCCTAAAATAACTCAGTATCAGGTAATTGTGAAACAGTCCAATTGTCCTGAAGTTTATCCCCCATCTCACTTGTACAGAGTAACTGGACAATTTTAATGGAATTCAAATGGTCCTAATTGCTTTGGCCTATTTACACCATTGTATCACAAGGCTCAAAGAGGCCTATGTCAGTCTCTTTACATTCTGTTAGCCAGCCTCCAGGGAACTGAGCCAAGTGAACGTTTTCATGTTTGGTTTCAACTACAGGCAGTGAATAGAATTCCTCTTGGTATAATAAAAACATATCTGATTTTCACTATGTTAAGTCTCTGCAGTTGGTTCCCCACTTTTTGGTCTGGTTCTGGGTGATTTGTTTGGGGCCTAGCTAGAAAACCTTCTACTTAGGGTTGAAACCCTCTACTCTGTTGTAAGGGCATTCAACCAGACATGCCACCCCATTAATTGCAAGGAATTCTAATCTGACAGAGGGCAGGAAACTGAGCAAAGAGCCAGGGATGTCAGAGAGTTTTCTAGGCTAATGAAGAGGCTATTAAACTAGATTGGCAAGAGGAAATGGGCAGGGGGGCCAAGAATACCAGTATCAATTTGACACTATAGACTAGAACTCTAGTGGATTATCACTTTCAGTAATTTTGCAAGGGAATACTCCCTGCAATTGGCAAAATACAATAAAGAGTAATGGAATAATTAAGTGGATTAAAGCTATATAGCCAATAAGTCAGCTCTCATAGTATTCTTCATTATATTCTTATTCTTTAATTACATAGTAATGATTTTATTAGACTGACACTATGGTGCCACAAATTGATCTACTGGAGATGTCAATCTATATTTTAAGATAGCTTTATTAAATTCCACTGGAATTTAAAAATCAATTTTAAAGAAATAAATTGAAAAAATATTACTGATGCTTATATGAAGATACTATGCTTTATTTATTTTTCTTTTTTATCTTCTTGACACTGACAGTGTGACTAATATACTTGGTGGTATGGGAAGTCTGCAAGGCAATGACATCACAATATGTAATTTGTCCCTTGTGTATGTGGGGAAGTCAGAGTTCTCTTACACACTTAAAGAATCAAAAGGCCTAACTTGAAATGGGAATAGTATCCAAAATAAACAAGTTGAAATGTTCTTCCCCCTCCCCCCGCTTAACCCAACCTTTTCCCCTGCAGTTTTAAAGTTTGGGATTAGGTTGTCATAATAGTCTGACTTTCATTTTTAATTAGTCAGTGTTTAAAAAAGAAAGAAGTAAAGAAAGAATGAAATAAGAACCTTGCTGTGCATTAAAATCATCAATGTGTAGTTTTCTCTGGATTCTTTTGTTTGACGGAGTTTCTTCCACTGATTTTTGTTGCCAGTTACTGAAATACCTACTAATGGTTTCTGGCTCTAAAAGAATTGCACAGCATTGGCTACATATGTTTACCATTATCCACAGAACTGTCAGACCCTTTATTCCAGTGGAGGCATGCATGGAAATAGGCCAGAACTGAGGGAACACAGTTCCGGTAGTGAAATTAGCAACTGGTCAACATTCCCAGGGAAGTGGTTGAGTTCAGTTCTGGCAAAAATCCCATTGCTGCTGGTATTAAAAAAAAAGGGGGTGGGGGGGGAAGAAATACAAAGGATAAAATATATTTGGGAAAACTAAAAGAAGGTGAATATATGTGAATATATATAGCCTATTATAAAATAGTCCTGATCTTTCTTTTCATTTATGATAAAATTTTGATTACTGAGTAACTTATGATTTTGAAATGGCAAAATGCTTTCCTGGATCTGGATTATACATGAAGGTTTATCACTTGAAGACTTGCAACCTTTGACCTTTGAAGAGAATTTTAAGAGTTTATCCTAATATTGTGGTCACAGAATTTGAAAGCTATCATTATAATTTAATTAAATTGCAGCTGTTATTTTTATTTTCTCCAAATTGTATCAAGCCACCAAATCAAATATGGTAAAATAGGGGGAAAAATCAGTCATATTTTCAGTGTGATCTGTAAAAGTTTGACAGTGATAACTTAAAACATGCACGATCATTAGAAGATATATTACTAAGTTATGGTATTTCTTTCATGTTCAATTAGATTGCTAGATAGCATGGATGCATTTGTATATTATTGCTGAAAATTCAAAATATCAAGGAGGACATTCTGACATCACAAAGCTTAGTGGAGACTAGGCAAAGTATCTGGCCCTTTCAGAATTAGCTAGCAATGCTATTTGTTCAGCACTTGTACGCTCATCATTCCATCTAAGTTTAACAACAATTTCTGAGGTAGATTTTATTAACCTTTAAAAGATAAGGAAATTGAGACATTGAAACTCACACAAGAATATACTGCAGAGCTAGGATTTGAATCCAGATTTGTGTGACTCTGAACCTACATTGTGAGATCACCAAACCCATTTCCTCTTCTTCCTGGACTGAGAGCTAGACTATATTTTCCAGCCTTCTGGCCATGTGATGTGGCCATGTGACTAAGAATGTAAAAAAGGTGATGAATACAATTTTCAGGACTGGTCCATGAAATCCCGCATGCAGAATCCTCCTTTCTGCTATTTCCCTTTGCACTGGCTTGAGGCAAATATGGACAGACCCCTTGGATATGTTAAATATGACAGAGGCACAGGAAAGAAGGAACCTAGTTTGCAGAATCACCACTTGAACAAAATGGCAATCAGAAACATCTATTTTGGAATTTATGTGAATAAGAAATAAACGTCTATTGTGTTTGAATCATTATATATTGGGGATTAGTTTGTTACAGCAGCTAGCATTGTTTTACCTATATATTAATTGTATGTTATAATATAGGTCTTTCTCCATACTGAAAAGACCTAGAAAAATCCATACAAGGGAATAGATATTTATTTGTCCTGGGAAGCCAGTAAGTAACTTCTGAATAGTTATGGATCTGAAGAGGAGAGATTTGAACAAACCAGAAGACACCTCATCAACTTTTTTGAAGTAACTCATCATTCAGAAAGGAGAACTGTTTTTCTAAGTTATCAACCAATACTTCAAGAATCTGGTTTAGAATCACAGAGATATGAAACCCACTAATGGATATTTTTAAATGGATATATTGTGTATAGATAAGTACTGTGTACAAAGACATGTTTAATAACTATTTTTTATTTCATAGGTTTATTTGAAAAAGTCAGAATGCAGAGGAAAAGGGAAACAGAAAGTCTTAGTATTCCTCAATGGGATTATTCAGTTTAGAGCAAATGAGAGTTGGTTGCAGTCATGTATATTTTTCAAAGTCTTAAGATTATTAAACTTTACTTCTGTAAAGCCTAGTGATCAGGAATGAAATTGAACTCCTCTAAAAATCAACCAAAATATGAGGAGGTTTCAGGGTAGTTATCGGGTGTTGTATGGAAAAACAACTGTACAAATCTACATTTTTGTGCATCTATCTTTTCTCATATCTGAAAAGAAATATTTAAGGAAGCATTTGGGATGATGTTGACTAAATCTTTATAGTCATAAAAACATGTTATCTAAAACCAAGTCCTAATGTCTGCCAGGAGACATTAGGTTCTGTGTAGAACTGAGTCTGCTGCTCTCCTCATTGTCCAAAGCCAAGTCCAGTCTGGTCTGGCATTGATATCTAGGGGTCCCATGTGGTGATGAGGCATATCCTCTGGCATCTCTGGAAGAGGACATCTTTGAGATTTGTGGGCGAATATTCTCAAAGTTCTAGAGAGGAGTTAGTGAAATATGGCAGGACAGTTATAAGCTCTGGAATTAGAGACACATGTCCCTTACACATTTTAGTGGTTTACCTTTAGTTAAGATCCTAGATATCTCTGATTCTGAGTCATGACATATCTGCAAAATGGGGCGATGTTAACTGTCTTCAGTGGTTTTTGTGAAAATTACCAATAATGTACATAGGGCCCCTGGCAGAAATAGATACTGAAGAAGTAGTAGTGATTGCTATCATTACTATATCATGGTTTAACCAGAGAACAGTATTTAGTCTTCAGGGGAAGTCAGTAGGCTAGAAGGTCCCAAACTATGTCTAAGCATCAAAGCAGTCTCTAATTCAAATGGGAAAACACTGGTACCCAAACACACAGAAAACCAAGACAGATGCCCAGTCATAAAGATGGAGAGAAGTTTCTAGTGAGCACGTGGAGGCCCTCCAGGATAACTAGATACTAGGCTTGTGACAACCTCCAGACTTCAGTCGCTGAAAGACTGAAGCTCCCAATATTCTGACGAACACAGCCAGGATTATTTCAAAAACTGGGCAAAGTGAGCTTTTAGGAATAGTATCATCAACCATATGAGATTGAGGCAGCAAGGACTAAAAATTGATATGGAAAATTATTTTTGCTTTATTTTATATCACATTCAACCATAAACTCTTCCAAACTCTTGTTTGCAACAGTGAAAAGAAAGAATTGTTCAAATGTGTAGGCCTATGTCATAAGAATTGAACCTTCATGTCTTCTAGTTTCTAAATTATTTGTGTTTTTGTTATATTTCACCTTGAAGGAATTTTGTGTATTTATCTAACGTACTTCACCCACCCACTCAAATAGATCCTTGAGGGTAGAAATGTGTATTTCATTATCAGTCAGGGTCCCTTTAGGAAACAAATGGTGCTTGCAAGTAGTATAATTGAGTAAAATGTGTAAAGCAGCTGTTTACAAAGATATGGACAAGATTCACAAAAGCTAACGCGATGGTGCAGTACCCTGGGACCAGCAATATTGGGAAGCTGGTGCCACCCCTAGGCCTAAAGGAACAGAGAAGAAGAGAGTAAGAGTGGTCTTTCAGGCACTACGGCCTTTAGCAAAGAAAGCTTCACAAGCAACCAAAGATAAGCAGGAAGGGAGCTGGAGGAAAAGATCCCTCATTTCCCCCTGCCCTCTCATCTCTGTCAGTGACTCCCATTGGCCAAATCTAACCAGAAACAAGAAGGAAAAGGGAAGCTGTTTAGACTGAGTCAGTCCGCAGGGCTCAGAGGGAGGAGGAGAGGAGAGACCAGTGAAGAGAGGGTTTATAGGGCAATCAAAAATATTTATCTTTTAAAAATCTCTTACAGATACTGAATATATAGTTATTGAATTGAATATTACATTATATCAGTTTATAAAGACAAGACAAAACAAAACCAAAAAAAACACACCAAGTTGCACTGCCAACCTGCTTCTTCATTAAATCTCTTCATATAAATCCCATATTCACCTTCCCTCTTTCCTCCCTCCCTTCCTTCCTTCATCTCTCTAACTGAAACTCAGTCTCAGGGTGGTCAGAGATGTAAACTGATACTACTCAATGTGCTGAGGCCTCGAAAAGAGGTGCAAAGAGCCACAGGAACAGAGAAGAGGGGTTCTAAGTCTTCCTCAGAGACTCAGAGAGATTGCTGCAGGAGCTGGCTCACAAAAGAGTATTCCAAGCCTGTCTGTATGAGAAGCATGGAAGACTGCTAAGATGCTGGCCAACCATGAAGACTTCACTGCTGCTTCCCCAACCCCAGTGCTCAATCTTGGACTCTGTCAGCAGGACAGAGGGACAGCCTCTAGAGACAATTCTTCATAAGCCTCCTCTTGCTCAAGCCAGAGGGAGGGAAGATATAGAGATGAGTGTCTTTAACCAGAGGAACCCCTGCTCCAGAAGTCTGCGTTCACTGCTGGCCTCCTAAGGTTGGATATGGATATGATTAGGGTCTACAATAAGTGACATCTGTTTGCTCTGACCTTTGGGTAATGTGGCATTTCTTTCTCTGGGACAGATGCTAGAAAGGTGTTTATTGTGAGTTGACAGGGGTCTTGGTGGGTGGTGAGGTGTGAGTCAAAATTCGACTATGCATTTTGGCATTTTGTCTGCAGATGTTTCTCAGATGTTTGTGGGCGGGCATGTCTCTAAATAAAGAAATACTAAATGTATGCTTCTTTTGTGGAGGAGGGGGAAAAACTTGCACTTAAAAATTTGGCCCTTTTGTGCTTTTGATGGCTCTATTGTTCCATGGTCAGATTGGAATTCGTTGTTTCATGCACTTTCTGAAGAAAAAATGTTCTCCTTTGAGTAAGAATCATCTGTAGTTTGAAATTAACACCCTGTTGAATTACTTGAATATGGCAGTGGAAGAAAGAAGTATCAGGTACTGGTTTTCTGTAGACAAACTTTTTTTCACCCTCCCAATTGGCTGTCTCCCCAGCCCAAGACACTGGTTTTTGGAAAGATCTTTCCTAACCCTAAATTTTCATTGCAATTGGAGTTGGGGGGGGGGAGGGGGGAAGGTCTTCATATTGCAAAATCTACACCCATTTCATTAATAATTTGTTATACCTTAGAAATCATGCTTTCTATTCACAGTCCTGCCTTTATAATGAGAGAAAAAGGGAAAGAGAGGGGGAGAGATTTTGAAGGGTAATCGGTTTTTCATCTCTTAAGAATTAAGTTGAAATGTAAAAAGTAGAGTTGCAAAGGAAAGAGAAAAAGCAAGCTGCACTTTTGAAATTATCTTCCTTTTGTTTATACTTTAAGAAAGAAAATAAGCCAGAAAACTTAAAACAGTCTATTTTGGTTTTGATTTCCAGAAACCTCCTAAAGTTTTTAAAGAAATTCTGTAATTTGGGTCAACTTTGAGAACATGTACCTGAAAAACAAAGAGATGGAAGAAACACCTTATAAATTTGATCAGTCTGATTAGTCAATAAATGGAAAAATTGTGATGATGGAATGAGCCTGGAAGCAAAGCTCTTAAACATTATGCATAGTTTCCCTGCTTTGTATCAAAACTTCATGAAATAATGTTTTTGACAGATCCTCACATTGACCTCCAGTTGTTAGCAGTTATGTGGAATTTACCTCAAAAAAAAAAAAGTTTGTTTTCGAAATAAGTTTGTTGCATTGGTTAAAGACTAACTTATTCAAATTGAGCCACTTAAAATATTTAAAAATGTAATGATTGTCTTAACAGAAAGTATTTATCTAAAATTGCTGCTTCAAAAAAATGATAGCCAAAATGAATAGATGCATACAAAATAAGATTTTTTTCTTTTTACATTTGTTAGTAACTATAATCTCACGGGAAAACAGAAGTATTTCTTTAACTCTGTTATCACGTATACCTAGTTTCTAGGCCTTCTCCAGTAATAAAACAGAGAAGCATGAAATGGGAGAATCCACGTAAGAGTGGGTGTGTACCCTTGATCTCCTCCCAAATTAGGATACTGCATTTTAGTAAACAGAAAAACCTTTACAATATTTAAGATGCACTGTTTCTTCATGCCAAAACCTTGGAGGAAGTGGACTTGGCCCAATGGATAGGGCGTCCGCCTACCACGTGGGTCCTCAATTCAAACCCCGGGTCTTCTGCACCCGTGTGGAGCTGGCCCATGCGCAGTGCTGATGCACGCAAGGAGTGCCCTGCCACACAGTGGTGACCCCCGCTAAGGGGAGCCCCATGCGCAAGGAGTGCACCCCATAAGGAGAGCTGCCCAGCGCGAAAGAAAGTGCAGCCTGCCCAAGAATGGTGCCACACACACGGAGAGCTGATGCAGCAAGATGACCCAACAAAAAGAAACACAGATTCCCAGTGCCCGCTGATAAGGATAGAAGCTGTCACAGAAGAACACAAAGAGAATGGACACAGAGAGCAGACAACTGGGGAGGAAGGGGAGAGAAATAAATTTTTAAAAAATCTTTAAAAACACAACAACAACAACCAAAAGAACCTTGGTACTCTAATGACTGACTTGGGTTTTCAACTTCTTATGGAAAAAAGGCCTGTCTTAATAATTTGGGGGTATTCCAGAGTCTAGTTAGTACCACCCAATAATTGTGGGGCAGTCGGTGAACTCTGTGTTAGTTCTTGCTTTCCTTATCTCCTTAGTCTTACCCATTCCCTCTATCCATTTCCCTACTCCTGACCTACTTGGAGAGAAAAGTGGTGGCAAATAAATCATTATTTTTTTCCTTACTCAAAAAGTATTCAGCAAAAGGTCCTGGGAACAGATGTCCTGGCTTTCATCCCTAATGTATAGCAGGGAGGCCATTAGTTTTTATGAAATGCAGTATTACATGTTGTTCTAGTACATTCAAGGCTAGTGTGTTAATCAGGATAGTCTAGATTGTGTTGTAGAAACAAACAATCCAACAATTTCAGGACCTGAAAGCAATGAAGGTTAATTTCTTACACACACTACATGCCCAAAACAGATTGATGGGAGGTTCTGTTCCCCAGACCTAAGCCTGACAGGTGCTCCCCATCATGTGATGCTGCCATCTTAACCTAGAGCTTTAGATGTTGTCACAGCAGGGGAAGAGAAAATGGGGAATGGAAAGCCATTGGCCTGGGAGAGACATATGTCTCTTCTCTATTGGTCAGAGCAAAGGACCTAGTGATGCTTATCTTCAAGGGGGCACAGAAATATAGTTCTATATCTTGGAAAACGTAGAGGAGACATAGTACCTACCACAGCAAGATTGGATATTTTAACTAACCCTCCTAGAAATGGGCAAAATATAGAATGATCTGAAATAAAAATTAGGGTCTTGTGTGTAGTAAGTATTCAATAAATAGAAAACAGTATATTCGTTTCCTATTGTTACAAAACAAATTATGCAAATTACCGCTACAAACCTAGCAGTTTAAGACAACACACATTTATTTTCTCACAGTTCTATAGGTCAGAAGTCCAGCATGGTATAGCTGGAGTATCACAAGGCCAAACAAGGTGTTGCCTGACTTAGTGCTCTTCTAAAGGCTCCAGGGAAGAATCACTTCCAAGCTCATTTAGATTGTTGGTTGAGTTCAGTTCCTTGCAGTTGTAGGACTGGGGTCCCCATTTCCTTGCTGGTTGTTAACTGTGGCTGCTCTCAGCTGCTAACCTTGAAAACCCGTCCACTTCAAAGCCACCAAGAGAGACTCTCCATTGTTTAGGATCCTTCCTGTGCTTCTTCTAGACTCATATAATATATTTTTTAAATACACTTTAATTTTAGAAAAGTTTTAGATTACAGAAAAGTTACCTCTAAAGTACAGAGGATTCCCATAAACCCCACCCCCTCCAACATTTTCCTCTATTAATAACATCTTACATTAGGGTTAAACCCATATTTTAAGGGCTCATGTGATTAGGTTAGGCTCATCCAATCTCCTTATCTTAAAGTCAACTGATTTGGGAACTTAAACACATCTGTAAAATCCTTTTTGCCATATAATGTAACAATTACGGGAGTAATATCTCATCATATTCACAGGTTCCACCCATACTCAAGGAGAGGGATTATACAAAAGTGGGGCCATTAGAGGTCATTTTAGATTTACCGCAGGCAGCCTGGAAATAGCAGAAAGAGTATTACTGAATTTAGAGCCAGATGATCTAGGTTCAAGACTTGCTTCTGCTAGTTATTAACTGCGTAATTTGAAGCAAGCCAGAAGCCTTTCTTCTCTCAGTCTCAGTTTCCACAGTCGTAAAATGGGAATACTGCTGACCCCATGGAGTGGTTGTGTGCATCAATGAGATTATGTGAAAACACTTTGTAAACTTTAAAACTCAACACAAATGCAAGTTATTATCATTGAGTTTTAATTTAATCTTACTTCTGAGAATCCATGAGCCCAGATCTTATTTAAGTAATGCTAAAACAGGAGGACAGCAGAGGGGCTAAGGAAAGGTCTTTAGAGACACTAAGCTTCTTGGCTTTCTGTCCCCAAAGAACACAAATTTGATGAGTTAATCATAAAATAAGTGAAAACATATGATACACATTTCTTTTTTAATGCATGAAATAGGTGTAAAAATTTTAGAGGCTCACTTTGGCAAGAAGTTTTTGGCCTCTGTTCTGGATAATGATAATAATACATTACCATATATATATGTGGCATTTTTGAGGAAACTGAAACATTTTATAGATAGTATTGTTGTTCTTCTGAATATCCCAGCGAAGTAGTAGCAGATGTGAAGCATTTATCCGTACATAATGTGAACATATAGACAAGATCATTCTAGAACACAGGACCCCAATGCTGCAAGTAAGTGTTATGTTTTGTTTTTTTTATTGGTTTATAATACATTCCACAGAATAGTTCAGGACGTTTATAGACCTCAAGCCAACCCTATTAGCACATGTCCATTCTGCATTTCTTTTTTATCAGAAGTTGAGCACAAAAGTAATTGCTGTTTCCAGTTAGACATTCTTATTGGCATTAAATAGATTAATTTAATGGATTCTACAAAGGTATCCCTTAATACTCAGTTTTTGAAGGGCTACCTTATGAACAAGTCCATGGATTGATTGTCAGACAGTCAGCTAGCTCTTCTCCAAGATAATTTCTTTGGTTTAAATCCATTACCAAGTACACAATTAAGAATGTTTGAATAAGTTCACCACTTATAGAAATGTTCTCTCACCATCACTCAAATTTTGTTTTCTCTTCAGTACTTTCTCCTGACAATATCAGATAGCAGTCTTCTTTTTTTTTCTGAGCTAAAACCTAGAAAGACCACCCACTTGATATCACCCTTAAAAGCCCTGTTAAAACACAGATACAATTCTGATGCTTTTTTTTTTCTTCTTTTAGATTGCTTTCTTACTTCTTGGAAAAAATTCTACAACAAATAATAGTGATTGCGTTTGTAGTTGTACAATATTTGAAGACCTAAAGATATTCTATACTGGGCAAAGATCAGGGGTATAATTCCATGATAACAAGAAAAACACAACAATAAAGAAAACCCGGAGTATTGAAGACCTGAAAAGGATTTTAAAAAAACCAGTGAATAATTAATCCACTCCTAAATTTTACTTTTCCTTAAATGAAATTCACTGCCAATCCCTAGTCCAATACATGTATACCCCCTGCCAAATATGTGTGCACATACACGTATACACACACACATTCCTACAATCTCCACATCTGGCCTTTACTCCTTCTTGTCACCTGTAGACTCTCAGCCTTCCAACACATGAACGTGTAGAGGAAGGAGTTGAGAAGGCTAGCATGGCCCAGGAAACCTGAGATGCCCAGCTCCTGAAATCCTCCCCTCCCCAGAACCATCTGAAAGTGTCTTCTCACATAAAGAAGATGAATGATAAGTAAGATTTCACCACATTGATGGCTTTTTAGCTGTGCTACACATTTTATTTTTTAAAATCTCTTTGACTTCTTCATATTAGTCCCCAGCATATTTAAGAATCTTCTGGGTCCTAAATGTTTCTATATTTTATGAGCTTGGCTTCAACTAACCTAAAGTGTTTTTGCTTTATTGCACTTCTTTTAGCCAAGTCAAAGTGAAGCAGAAAGACAACGGGATAAATTCTGAATCTATATAACTCCAGGGGCAATGCCACTGAGACAAGTACCTGGGCTGTTTTCGTCTGGGAAGTGTCTGTATAAGCAACCTACAGGATGGGGTATGGCTGTAAAATGATTCTTACCTACTGCAAGAAGAGGAAATGTTTGCTAGATGCCTGGCTCTCTGAGAGACATGTTTGCATATTAAATTACAGCAAGAAATATATTATCCCCATTTTACAGAAAGGGAAAATGAGATTCAGAGAAAATAAGAGACTTCCTCACATTAAGCTGGGATTTAAACCTCAGTCTAGATGATTGGCAAACCGACACACTTTCTCTTACCCTTTCCTTCAAGCTACTTGAAAAAACTAATTATGAAATAGCTCCTTTTTCATCCAGTACTATTTGAATGCCTATTTAAACAACCAACAGGGCTTCAGTATGCTTTGCTAGGTTTTGATGGCAGGAACTAGAAACTCTGGGGTGAAAGACTACCAAACTAAGGGTTAAGTGAGCTAGCTGTAACAACTTAGACTGTCTTTTATCAAAACCGTATCCAAGCCTTAATAATCTAGGAAACGATGACTCACAGAACCCTGAGGCTCTCATTGGCTTAAAGGAGAACTGCAGTGTGTCAGTGGGGCAGATTTGCTTGATGCAGACTCTCAGATGAAGGATCTGACTTATCATCCACATGGGCCAAATGATCAAAATGGCGCCTTCTAAAAGATCTGGAAGCAAGGCCACCCCTTGGATTGCATTCTTCTGTGGAATCTATGGGATCTCCGTTCCAACATGTTGATAACAATGAGTGGGACATAAGACTGTGAGATCTTCAGAACAAAGAGCTCATGATTGTTTTGGCACACTATCATACTAAGTCTTGTATGTTTATGGGAAATATTAAATAATCATTTGATTGAAGAGCGAGGATAACAGATTGAGAGCTGGAGAATATAAAGGGGTGGGGTCAGTGAGATTTTCTTGACTACAGAAGCTAAGGAGCTGCAGACTGTGGGAAGCTTTGAAGAGATAGAGCAGTCTCTATACAGAAATTCTAGGCTGGGTGTGTGAGTTTGGGCAACTAGGTCTGCAAGCTAGGGGAATAAAAATTTTTCTAAGAAAATAAAGTCACGAAGACAGAGGGAAGAAGAGAGAGGGCAAGCAGACCTGTTAGGATTGCTGGCAGACTAACTCAGCTTTGCTAACCAGAGTGCTAAGTGACTAGTCATGTATTTTTTCTCAAAAAAGACAACACCAAAGAAATGTCACAAAATTTCAGAGATACAAAAATTGTCACTTCTTTATTATGAAAAGACAAAATGCAACAACAACAAAGGAATCAAATGGCCTCAGATAAGATCTGGTTCTGATTGAGGCAGAGTTATTCAGGTGACTTCCTGTCCCTACCAGCAATATTGGACCCAGAACTTTTGTGATGAGCTTTGGAGTGACCTCATCAAAAAAGCACACCCAGAATTAAAATGGAACTGTAGAATAAAATGTGGATGAGTGATGTGATTTTGCAAAAAGATGGATAAAAAAGACAAACAAGGGGAAAAACAGAAAGGACTCTATTTCATATATCAACTGTACAAGAGTGTCTCATTATACCTTGAGCTTGGACCCTGGGCAAAATGGGGCAACTTTGGTTATGTGGTATCTTGCTATTTATCAATAATAAATAAGTTATACTCTGAATATAAAAGCAATTTTGAAGAAGAGTCCTAGGCTAGCTGAAGTTGCTCGTGATGTTGTCAGTCTTCAGGGGTCCAGGCAGAAATCACCAGTGGGATTTAGGGCAGAGCATCATGTGCTAAGGAGGGGTGGTAGTGGTATGACCCTTGCCTTGAGTGGGGAACCAGAAATAACTTGCCAGAAGAGGTCAAGAAAAATGCTGGTTAAAAGAGAAGGGCCCCAAGACCATGACTCTGACCAGGCACTCAGACACAATTAGACATTATCAGGAAGAGGAAATGCTGAAGATGCATGAGCTCTAGCTCAAGGCCAATCAAAGAGGGTTAATGCTACAAGAACAGGTCCAGTGTTGGCCTTAGCATGAAGTTCTGGAGCCTAGCCCTGGGCCCTGCTTTCTGCCTCAGAGGAATGGCACCACACTGGGCCCCACATGACTGCTGGGAGTGGTGCCGATGAGGGCAGGGGAATTGGAGTAGTGTGTATTCTGGCCCAGACAGAATGGACTCAAGAACTTTGAGGAGCACTCCCATTAAGGGATGGCACTAATGGACCTGGTGTGGAACCAGGGAAGACAGGGAGGATTGAGGACCAAGAGATGCCCAGAGAAGTTAATGAATGTCTCTGAACTCTTTCATGAAGATCTGGTATATCATTTCCAAATTAGTGGTGTCCTGTCCAACACATCATTGGTAAGAAACGAATCAATAAGAATTATATAATAAGTTCTATTTTCTTCTTCAGTCTAATTCTTGTTCTTTGACTGGCTTATTTGTAAGATCCTTCCAATTGGTTTCCTATTGTGGCAGAGAGACTTTAAGGTGGCCCCCATGACCCCACTTCCTGCTATGCAGGCCTTAGTTTTATCTTCTCCCCTTCAGTGTAGGTGGGGTCCATGACTTGTTTCTAAGCAGCAGATTATGGCAAAGGTGATGGGATGTCACTCTTGAGATGGCTTTAGGTTATATAAGACTCTGCCTTGCTAGCATACTTGCTCTAGAGCAGGGTTCTCAACAAGGGGTCTGTGAACTTGAATTGAAATTTTAAAAAATAGTATTCTTGTGGGGATGTGTTGGTGTGGGTGTGATATATTTATTCAATAATACACAGTATAGTGTGGACTTAGTAAGGGGTCCATGGTTTTCACATGACTGACAAAGGGATCCATGGAACATGAAAGTTTAAGAACCCCTGCTCTAGAGTCTTCCCTCTTTCTCTTTCTCTCTCTCTCTCTCTCCGAATTGCTGGTTTGGAAGACCATAGCTACCATGAATCCTCAAGGAAATTATTTCTGTCAATAATGAAGCTATCAACAATCCCTTCCCCAGTCTGCTCTCCAGATGAGAAACTAGCTCTGGCTGACACCTTGATTGCAGCTTTGTGGACAACCTAAGTAGGCCATGGCTGGACACCTGCCCCACAGAAACTGTGGGATAATAAATAGGTTTTGTTTAAGCTGATAAATTTGTGGTGATTTGTTACAAAGCATAGAAAACTAATATACTAAAATTACTCTTGCTTCCCAACAATATATATTCTCAGCACAGCAGCCAGAGGATCCTGTTAATATGTAAGTCCTTCCTCTGTTTAAAACTCCCCAATGTCTTCCCCATCACTTAGAGGTAAAGCCAAATTTATCTTATGACTCACAAGGCCATATGCATTCATCACCTTTCTGACCTGATCTCCTGCTGTTTTCCCACCATTCCCTCACTTTATTCCTACTGGCCACCTTGCCAAGCCTGCTCTCCAGGCTTGGTACTGTTATTCTCATTGTCTGGAATTCTCTTCCCTCCAGTATCCACATGGCTTACTCTCTCGGCTCTTGTACATGTTTGAACCTGTGTCACTCTCTTAGAGAGGCCCTCCCTGATAACTCTGTAAAAACTTGTACCTCTCACCCTATCACTCCCCGCTGCCACCCTATCACTCCCCACTCCCTTTTCCTGCTTTTCTTTTCTCCATAGCACTTACACCATCTGATATACTATGTATTTTACTTATTTGTTTATTGTCTGTCTCCCTGCAGCAGGATAAGCTCCATGAGCATAGGAACTTTTATCAGCTTTGTTCACTGCTTTATCTCCAGCACCTCGAAGTCTGGTGTTTAGTACATACTCAATAAATACTTGTTGAATTAAATTTTTTTAAAGGTTTTTAGTTTGTATTCCCAAACTTATAAGAAAAGTTTCCATTTAAGCATCATATAAACATCATCAAAATTCTTGAGACTATTACCTAGATTGGCTACTCTAAAATCACAGACATGGACTTTTCAGGTAAATCAGTTTTTGCTATGGAAGAAAACCAAGGTTAATCTGACTCAGTGAAATCCTTCATTCATTCAGACTTTCCAGAAGCCCAGCTCTCCTATTCTAAGACCACACTGCCCAACAGGGTACTGGCAGAGAAAAATTAAGCACCAAAATCAAGATGCTTGTGAGAGAGGTGTCCTCAAACTAAAGTTCTATCAATTAATTTTCCCAATGGTTGCATAATGAGAGCTTGTTTCTTTAAGCAATGTTGAGAATCAGTTTTGCCAGCACCTATTTGTCACAAAGTGCCAGAACCAAATCTCTAAGGCCTTGCAATGGGAATCTTCAAGTTTGATCCTTCAGCCCAGTCCACACTGAACAGGACTAACTAATGGGGCAAGACAGTGGCAGGCTATCTCCATAGCTGCTATGTAGCAAGGAGATGTGCAGTCATTCCACACGGAGTAGAGAATGATTACTTGAAAAGAGAGAGCATTGGTGTAGCAGAAAGATGTGGAGGTTGGGGTTCAGATGGACCTGTTTTGTTTAGATCCCAACTCTGCTCCTGACCCCCTAACCTTGGAAAAGTTACAACCTCTTGACTTCATTGCTTTATCTATAAAAATGGGAATAATAGTTCCTGCCTCATGGATTTGTTATGAGAAATAAATGTGATCATCTCTGTGTATATCCCTTGGTACAGTGGCTGTCACAGAGTAGGAGCTTGGTAGCAATTATTAATAAGGTCATACTAAAGAACAACTGCATGCAGTACATTCTTGGTGTCACAATAAAAAGCAGGATGGCTAGAGTTTAATAAAAAGACACAGATCTCCAGGTTAGGGCACAGGACTGGAGGCCAAAGAATCATCTTCACATTTTTGTAACCTAAGTGGATGTTGACCAAATAGCAGGGTTTTCTAATATATATAATATATATACTGTTTGACTTAATAATTAATATTTCTCTGTAACTGGGGAGCCAATATTCTGCTCAATTTTCAGTTCATTTATTTGTGACATAGTGTAGATGTGCTTCTCCATCCTGCAATACTGGCAAATTCCCTTCAAACCCCAACTGTAGGAAAAGTTTCATCCAGAATATCTTTCCTTTTTTGAAGTGAACTTCTGGAGCATGCACAGACTAGTTCAGAGGACCTAACCTTTTATACTCTCACCATCATGCCTGTCTAGAATACACTGTCCTAGTATTAGGTAAGGGATGCAACAGCACAAGGTACCCAGATACCCAGAGCCTGTGCTCTTTGGCTCTCATCAGAGTCAAGAAGTCTCATAGGTACTTTACAAGCTGATTCAAACAATAACCAGACTCTCCTGCTGGGTCAAGTGCTCTCAGCTGGGTGTGGTTTCTGGAAAGAACTTCCTGGATTGCAGCCCTATTTTCTCAGCATGCCCTGCTTCAGGGAGGTTTGCTTTCTCATGGTGATAGTGGTGATGATGCCATCAAGGTACTAACACCCCACTGTCATGTCATGATGGCCACAAAATCCTCTTCTTGGCTCTATTGTTTCCCTGGTCAATGTTGTAGGGGAGGGGTCTGTGGTCATTCTGGAATCTCACATGCTCCCACCATCTGCTTAGTCTGTCACAGAGCTAACCCTACAGAAAATGCAGTGTCTGGATGGGGCTTCTCACACCTACCCCACATTCTCTCCTTCCTTCAGGCATGTGTGCAATACATAAGCAGATATGGCAGAGAGGTAAGTCTAGCAGTCCCCAGATTTGAGGTTTCAAGACAAGTAAAATTTTCCCAACTAGGAGTAGTAATAAAAAATTTCAATCTATTATTAGAAAGCAATAAAGCTTTGCTTTTTGTCATATCTAGTTTTTTAAAAATCTAGACAATGTATAAAACTATCTAGGTTTTATCAAATCTTTCTAGTTGTAGGACCTTAACCACTCTGTGCCTCAGCTTTATTCTCAAGTTTCTTCAACAAATGATACTGAGAGAACTGGATATCTATTTGCAAAATAGTGGAGTTGGACCTTACCTTACATCATATACAAAAATTAAGACAAAATGGATCAAAGACCTACATTTAAGAGATAAAACTATAAAACTCTTAGAAGAAAACATAGGGACAAATCTTCATGACTTTGGATTTGGCAATGGTTTCTTAAATATGATGCCTAAAGCAGAGACAACAAAAGAAAAGAAAAATAACTGGATTTCATAAAAATTAAAAACTTTTGTGCATCTAGGGACAGTTTCAAGGAAGTGAAATGACAGACCACAGAATGAGAAGAAATACTTGCAAATTAAAGGCTTATTATCAGGAATATATAAAGAGCTCCTATAACTCAACAACAAAAAGTCAAGCTTTTTTAGTAGTATTTGAAAAGTATTCAAATTTCAATAATTATTTATTTAAATTAAGTTAGTCTTACCCAAAATATATTAAGCATCTCCCCTTGTGTCAGACACTCTAGTAGGTGCTGGTGATAAAGTAGTGAATAAAAATTAATTTGTATCTGCCTTCAGAGAGTTTATGCATAGGTAGGGAAGACAGATATAGAACAAGAAAACAGGAAAAGAAAACAGTTGAAAACTGTGATCAATGTTATAACAAAAGGAAAGGAAAAACAGAGAAAATTTATGCAGAGGAACTTTATGCAGCCTGATCAGAGATGGTCTCTCTGCAGAGGGGGTATTTTAGCTGAGTCTGAAAATGGTGATAAGGAATTAGCCATGAGAGGGGGAGGAAGGAGAATATTCCATGCAGAAGGAAACTCGGAGGTAAAGTCCTTGAAAATTCAAAAGAAGATTTTTCAGTTTAGTGAGTGCACAGTGGAATACCATAAAATGTGATCAAAAGTAGGCAGTGAATAAACACCCTGTGGTATAAAACAAAATACTTCTCAGCAATAAAAATGAATAGATTCCCAATAGAAATGAATGGATTCCCAATACAAGCAAT
The DNA here is from genome assembly GCF_030445035.2 of Dasypus novemcinctus. Taxonomy (NCBI): domain Eukaryota; kingdom Metazoa; phylum Chordata; class Mammalia; order Cingulata; family Dasypodidae; genus Dasypus; species Dasypus novemcinctus. Next base: position 58,180,238 of record NC_080683.1, on the reverse strand, counting down.
AGTATGGATGAATCGCAAAATCATTACACAGAGAGGTCAGACACAGAAGAAAATATACAGTATAATTCCATGTGTATGAACTTCTAGAACAGGCAAAATTCATCTGTGGTGATTTAGCAGTTTTATATAGTTATGAATTCCAAAAATAGATATTGGATTATGTTTGTAATCTGGTCTGTACCTGGGCATGATTAAGTTATGATTAGGGCTTTGATTGGACCACATCATTAGGGCATTGAGTCCCCACCCCTTGTTGGGTAGGGACTCACAGATAAAAGGCATGGCAAAGGACAGAGTTGGGGGTTTCTAATGTTGGGGTTTGATGCTGAAGTCTTAAGCTGGAGCCCTAGGAAGACAGCACACAGAGGAAAGAGAAGCCAGCCCAGGGAAGAGAGGACCTGAGCCAGGAGAAGAACACAGAGGAATAGAGATGGCTCCTTAGATGTGGCAGAAACCCCAGGGAAGAGAGAGAAAGCCATTCCCCTGATAGTCTACAGATGACCTTGTGGGGAGAGGCAAAGTCTAGAGAGCCTCAAAATCTACAGCTGACCTTGTGGAGAACACAGAGGAGCTGAGCCCAGAGGAACCCAGGAAATATGAACCCTCACAGACATCAGCAGGCATCTTGCTCCAACACATGAAAATAGACTTTGGTGAGGGAAGTAATTTATGCTTTATGGCCTGGTATCTGTAAGCTCCTACCCCAAATAAATACCGTTTATAAAAATCAACCAATTTCTGCTATTTTGCATCAGCACCCCTTTGGCTGACTAATACAGTGATAGAAATCTTAACAGTAGTTGCCTCTTAATTGAGGAGTAGGTCAGGGATTAACTGGGAAGGGACACAAGGGAATTTTTCTGAAGTGATGAAAATGGGTGAACACAATTTTCAAATCTATACACTCAATACCTGTACATTTCATTATGTTTAAACGATACTTCTAATATAAAATGAAAAGCAAACAAATATACACAAAAGAGTAGCTGTACCATTTCATGCAGGGACTTTGGAAATCTTGGGACACATTTAGGTTTTATTAAAGGCAATGGGAACCACCAGAAGGGTTTTAAAAAAAAATTGTAAAATACATATAATGTAAAATTTACTATTGGTGACATGTAATATATTCAGAATGTAGTGCACCTGTCACCACTATCTAGTTCCAGAACATTTCATCACTCCAAAAGGAAGCCCTATAGCCATTAAACAGTCACCTCCATTCTCCCTTCCCCTAGCCCCTGGCAACTAATAATCTGCTTTCTCTCGCTATGGATTTATGGACTCTGGATATTTCATATAAGTGGAATTACACAATATATGACATTTTGTGTCTGGTTTATTTCACTTAGCATAATATTTTCAAGGTTCATCCATGTTGTACATGGTTAATACTTCATTCCTTTTGATGGTTGAGTAATATTCTGTTGCATGGGTAAATCATGCATTGTTTATTCATTTATACATTGATGGGCATTTAGGTTGTTTCCACCTTTTGGCTATTGTGAATAGTGCTGCTATGAACATTCATGTACAAATTTTTGTTTTAAATACCTTTCAGTTTTGAGGGGTAAATACTCAGGAATGGAATTGTTGGGTTGTGTTTTTTCTGTGTCTAACAAGGAAGAAGCACCAAACTGTTTTGCTCAATAACTGTACCATTTATGCGTGAGGGTTCCAATTTCTCCACATCCTTGCCAACACTTGTTATTTTCCTTCTCTCTCTCTCTTTTAAAATTAATAACCATCCTAGTGGGTATCTTGTAGTTTTGATATGTGCTTCCCATCTAATGATGTTGTGCATCTTTTCATAGCTTTACTAGAAGGTCTCAAACCGTGGATGGCATGCTCTGACATAGTTTAAGATTGGTGTTGCTACTGAGTGAAGAATGTATTGGAGGGCAAATACGGACACCCCAAAATCAGTTAGGAGGCTATTGCAGTTCAGGTGATCCCTGATGGGAGCCAACTCAGGGCTAAAGGGAATGCAGTGGGCTAGTATTTAGCACCAGTAAAGGCCAAATGAGAAACTTAGTAAGTTATATTTCTTCTGTTTCCTTTCTGTATTGTTTCCATCATGAACCATGCTATAAAGGACATCATTATAGATAAATCTTTGAGCACATCTGTGGCTATAGCCTCAGATTAAATAAATTCTTAGCAACAAAACTACTAGAAGAAAAGGAATAAACATCTTTCCTTTGATACATGTCACCTAATTGTCCAGAAAACAGCAAGATGAGTAAGAATGCCCATGTTCCTCAAGCCCCTCTGAAACTATCCATGATCAATACCAATAATAATAATGATGACAGTAATGATAACAATTTCCTAATTATAGAGGAGAAAGAAGAGCCAGCCTCTTGCTGTTATTAGAAATTAAAATTTTTTCATTATTACAAAACCTGAAATTTTTCTAATGGTTTAAGCATTTGCATTTCTCACCTATTTATTTTCCTTGAAAGGTCGTTGTTCCTTAATAACTCCCCATTGTCCTAATATTTTTGAAGATTTAAACTAAAGTAGATCTTGGTTGCTCAGGCTTTTAACTGAGTTTTATGAGTTTCTTCAACAAAAAGAGAATGACATACAATATGATGCATCAGAAAGCCAAGCTCCACTCTGCACTTGAGAATTGTTTTCATCTGTTCTCTCAGATAAGGCCATGGTTGACCTTAGCATACCATCTTGGGTCTGATCACTCAGATTTGAGTGATACATGGTCTTCTGGCTGGGTCAGCATCCTTTCAGCAATTTCCTATGTGAGTGTTTTCAGTTTCTCTCTTCTCATTGTTACACTGAGATAGCACTGGAGAGGTCAGAGGGTAAGCTCTTATGAAATTCCAGAAGGTCTCTGTCCTCTGTTTTCTATGCCTCAAGAACAATTGGCAAAATGGAATTTGATTTAACTGGTTGAACCCTTTGAGCACACTCCTTCAGAAAGTAATGTTCCCAGCATTTTGTTTCTCTTCTTCTTAAGCACAGTTTATGTCATTAGAATCTGTGAATTGACCTGGGATCCAGTTCACTCTTGTGTTTCCCAATTTTCACTCCCATGTAAATCCCTTTCTTTAGAATATTTATGCATTCATATTGGACAAAGCTATCTGTCAACATATATTTAATGATGCACAGATATGCAGTAAAATTAACTGTAGTGAGACTATTTTCTACGTTTTCTACCTGAATTTATTAAAATGAAACTTTCATGTTTGTTTAACAACTGTTTCAAGACAAAGAATTCTTGCTTTTTTAATGAAAGGCTCCCAGCATAATATTTACCCTTGCTCTCCATTTTCATCAAAAGCCTCCCATCTTGTTCCTATTAATATTTAAGAGATGTCTTGAATCACCATCATTTTTTGTAAAGAAATTAAATTCCTATAGACTAATATTGCTGTTTAGAAGCCTGTGAAGTTTTTTCCCTTTCAAAAGATTATTTTTGTCCTCCAAAATCATACCAGAGTCTTCCCAATCTTTTCACAACAATTTGAATTTATTAAATTGGTTATTTGAATTTCTGACCTGCATGGTACAGGAAGTGATTGTACTATCAACTGGCAATTGTTATTATAGTAATTCATGACTTTGTAGACAGTAAGCTCCTTAGAGAGCGAGAGCATGCCTTTCCCATCTGTAGATGTCCTTATCCCATCTTTTTTGGCAAGTGCTGTGCCTACCACATGACTGATAACTCAACGAATATTTTTGAACAACCTAATGAAAGTATGAATGATGGATGGATGAATGGTGAATGACATATACAAAAATACAACCTATGGCTATGTAAGTCTATAGAGGGGATTTGTATATTTTCTCCCCTTAGTACTATATTATAACAAGTCTCACTCTCAGAAAACTGAAAGGCTTAAATATCTAGAATACATTCCACTAAAATTCTGATCAAGTTTAGAATAGAATAGGCTTGCTTATATAAAGAATTTAATTAGAAGTCTGGAATCCTGGACATTTTCCTCCCATACTAGTTTGACACTGTGCAAGGAATTTAAGCATCCTGAGGCCCACATCATCCATCTTTAACACCTTTTCTCAATTCTTAGTTAAGAACTGGTGCAAGAATATTGGGACATTTTTTCTGAATGTGCTTTGAAACTACTGAATTTATAGAACAGTGTCATTAAAAGGTTCACCAGCAACCATAATCATCACCTAAAGATATGTGAATGATTTAAGGTTTCCTTAAAAAAAAACAACATATCTTCACATATGAAGAACACAAGTAAAAAGGCATAGTACAATTCAATTAACAAAGCATATATAAAAATTAAGTTTTTCTTTTAAATAGAAGATTTATATGCTGATAAACACTTGACCATGGAAGAGTTCTTTTGCTACAGCCTAAGTTCAATTCATAATGACTGAGCAAGAATAGAAGGGAATGCCAAGAACAGTGACAAACTTCATTATTTCCTATTTCTTAGAAATAAACCCTGGGGTCTGGGTGAAATTGCTCTAATCTATGAGTCTCTGGTATGATGCCAGGACCCAAATGTTCTACAAGGAGACTCTAGATGGTCTAGTGTAGCTTTTTGTAAAAATACAATAACATTGATAATAGGCAATGCCTATAATTTCCATTGTGATTTTGTATTTATTTACCATATTTAATACAATTCCTTGACATCTTTTCATACAACATCCTTGACCTCAGAGGATTTACATTCTCTTGAGAAGAACAAAGGAAATAAAGAACAAGTACCAAATCTACTTACAATTTGCTAGTTAGGACAATTCTTGTCGAACTGTAGATTTTGACCTATTGTGACTTATGATATAAATTTAGTGGGTGACAACCAACATTTCTTTTTTTAAAATCAAGTAAAATAGAAATGAAAATATCAGAGTACATCATATGGCATAGGGTTGAATGTTATTTTGTGAAATTTCTGTTTGAATTGCATGTTTGTGTGTAGTTATGTATTAAATGTATTTTTTACTGTGTGAAAAAAAAGTTTGAAGGGCCCCGAGTTGGGAGTCCAGGGCAGATTATTATAAGGACTGAAAAAATATGGAGTGCCACAGCCCAGCTTGGGTGGCCAGGTCATTTCTGCAAAAGCTGTGTCAGGCAAAATATGTGGGCTGCCACCAGGTTTCCCATCAGCTGCCCAGGATGGTACTAGCTACTCCTGAATGCAAGGAGCATAGAGAATTCAGCCCTGTTGAAAGGAGCCCCGTTTGGCAATGCTCCCTGGCCATTCCAGGTAAGACAGACATTCACACAGAGAGCAAGTGACAGAGCATGGATGGTCCTTGTACAGCTTTAAGAATCTTAGAGACCGTGGGCCCACCCCCTCATTTCATATTCTAGCCAGGAAGGGGGTGTGAAACCTCCTGGTGTTTAGAGATAGATGGAAAGCTTCTCTCCCTTTTCTATACCTCCACTCCTCCACTAGATAATCCTGCCTGACATGTGGGATTTGATCGAATAGAAGTATGTTGGCATCCTAAAAATTGTGACCCCTCCACTTTACATAAAGCTAATCAGCATGAGGTCTCTCCAAAGCTGAAACTTTAGCCATGATTACCAAATGATGTACGGTTGTTTGTGATATAGATAACGTTTCAATAGGGACTTCACTTAAAATCCTCTAAAAACTCTTATTATACAAGACCTCTGGCTGAACTTCAACCTTCTGCTAAGGAGTGGAAAAGAGTGCTGCTATATCTAACTGCCCTCCCTTCTCCCAGCTCCACTGCAAATGCTGGGAGTGTCAGGCAAAGTATCCTATTTACCTTATAAGAATTTGGACAAAGTGAGGTCTTAACCCCTAGAAGAGTGTAATTAATTAAAGATAACTGGGTTGACTGAATTAAATATTCAACTCTGGAGTGCTTATGAAAAGTATGAGGTGTCCATCTATTATTAAGTTCTTAGTAGATTTTGGCTTTCTTTATAACATGTTTTCTTGTGTTGGTCAGTAGTATCCTATGGTTTATAAAACAAAGAAAGAAGCCTGAACAATTGATTGGCAAATTTCCCAAACTTAGGTCAGCCTTGAGAATATGAGAAATGGTGCTACACTGAGGGTAAATCCAAAAAAAAAAAAGAAATCAGTTTGATGTTACAAAATCTATTCTCATTTGGCTGGATGCCGCCTGAACTCCCGCTGCAGAGAAGGACAAGTAGTCAGTGTGTGGTTCCAGAAATCAACTACCAAAAATGTGTTTGTGTGATAGCACTACATAGTCTTAAATTTTCTGTGCAGGTTGTTGTTAATTTTAGAGAGTTCCTTCTGAGTTCTTTGCAATATGAATATACTCTAAGTGCAAAATTATTTTCAAGAATAACTGAAAATCTACGCTGATCATGATTAGAAAAGTAATGAGACTTTCTAAAAACTAGACATGCCAGAATTTATGCCCCTTAATAAAGTAATTTGGGAGGGTTCAATTATCATTTAACTCTGTTTTTCTCTGTTTGAACTCATCCTTTGGTTAAATCGAATTGTATTATCTTGGCAAGTTTTTTAAACTCTCCAAATCCTCATTTTCTCATCAATAAAATGGGATTTTTTCCCATAGAAATCAATCAGTGGAATATGAATGCAGCATAATTGCAAAAATATTTCAGAGGTTTTAATAAAATAATATAGGCAAAGTTTCAGGTAAAGCAACTAACTCATAGTAGGTCCTTAATATATGGAAGATGCCATTATGCTTAACTTATATGTGGATCCTTCCATAAAATAAATCTTTACTCCTTCTTCTGAAATAATATCGTCAGACACCAAATGAAAGTAAAACTCTCCATTCTGCCCTCCCCACTATCCCCAGCCCCCGCCCCCTTCTGTCCATTCTCTGTACTGCAAAAACCTTTGTTTAGATGGAAGATCCATCTAATTCCTTTAAGGACTTCTTAAACATGCTACACACCTAGGATTATTTATCATTTAGCCTCTGCCTACCTTCCCAAACTAATCCCCATGCTGAGAAACCCATTGCTTGTATACAGACTCATGCCTTTTTCAGTTTGAACATAATTTCCCACTGATTATGATGTCTGTCCCTAATTCTCCATCCAGCAACTCCTATATAATGGCACCTCTTTTGTCCCCATTCTGCAGTGCACAGTTACTCTCCCTTCACTGAACTCCAGGATCACGCTGTGCTTTCTTGTTGTATTAAAATTACTTGTTTGCACATTTATCCCTTTCATGGGAGTGTACAGTAGTATCCCAGAGTAAAGACCATGGAGGCATTATTGTGTGGAGGTTAAGAGCACACACTTTAGAGGAAAAAAAAAAAAAAAAAAGAGAGCACCTCGGCTCTGTCCTTTACAAGCTTACGTGGGTGACTTAAACACATGTATTATTTCCCATCTGCTAAAACAAATACCATACAATGGGTTGGCTTAAAAAATGTGTCAGCAAGATGAGGCTTTCTCCTTGAAGACTAGTGTTCTGGCATTGGCTGCAGGCGATCCTTGGTCTTTGGCTTTTTTCTATCACGTGGCAAGGTACCTGGTAATGTCTTTTCCTCCCGCCTCTAGATCCTTTTCATTTCTGGTTTCTTGCTCCTCCTGTGGCTTCTCTCCCCTGTAACAGTTTCTTTTGCTTCTGAAGACATCAACTACCTCATTCAGTCTGGGCACATCTTCAAAGGTCCTATTTACAAATGAGTTCACACCCACAGGACCAGGGGTTGGGACCTGAGCCTCCCTTTTGTGGGGGACATGATTCAATCACCAACACTATTCAAAACCTCAGTTTCTTCATCTGGAAAACAGGTCCTACCAATACCTGCTATGTAGAGTTATGTGACACATGACACATTCCATAATCGCTAGCTGCTTTGGTTCATTCATTTATTCATTTAATACTTGAGACTTTACAGTAGCCAGGACCTAGAAAATAGTAGGTGTTTAGTTAATGTTGAATGAATGAATGGCAACTCAAAAAACATCAAAGAGAACTTTGGAAGAAAGATGACTCACTTTAAATTGTATTCTTGTAATTTTTATGTGGCTATGGTTCAGGTATGACTTATAACAAAAGTGCTCCTTTTCTAAAAAGTTGCTCTTATGTAAACTGCAATGTGAGTGAATTACTCACATTGACTTCACAGAAAAAGACCTTCACATGGGAAAATGTGACTGCAATAGTATTATTAAAAGGTACAATACTCTTGCCTACCGGGCTTGGAGTTGGAAGAGACCTCTCAGACTAATTGGACTTGTTGCCGCCACAGTGTCCTCCAGTGTTTTAAAGGTTGAGGATATTGTTGGATGCCTTAATGAGAAACCAGGTATCTGACCTCACAAGTCGCTGATCTGGGAAAGTATTTGATAACCCTGATCCAAGGTTTGCATTGATATTATTCTACAATGCCACAGAAGTGACAGGAAAACACATAGGGATAGAAAATCCTTGCTTATTCTGCTGCTTTTCATTATTCCAGAATTTTTGCTAGAAATAAGAGAATACAGATCCAGTACTATTTGGGCTTGATTGCTTTACAATGGGACTTGGTTTAATGGAATTTATCTGAGTTATTATTATTATTATTATTATTTAAACAAAACCTCATCTTGTAAATTTTAATGCTTTATGCCTTTGACTCCTTTTAAATTTCTACTCTAGCCCTGTGACTCCTTGTAGTCTACAATCTCTTAAATGTGCATACTTGTTTCTTCACTGGCAGATAGTACATGGTGTAACCTTTGTTTTATAGATGCAGGAGGTGAAGTTTTCATTAAGTTTAAGATTTGTGTTCTCTACCTTTCCACAGTAATATATTTCAGGAGGAATATCTGCATTCTTTATGAGACCAGCCCTAAAACTCCATAGATCTGAATTATCCTCCAAGTCTGGTTATGCGTCAAAAGATCTCATTTTTTCAAAATATGGTGCCTAAAATGAAAAGCTGCTAGGTTGTTCATACACTCTGCTTTGAGGAACAGCTTTTCACAGATGGAAGGGCATAAAAGTGATGGCCTGTTATCTTGTAGCCTGAAACTCCACTCTCTTGAACACATGAAATATTGATATTAAATCAAGCTGTACCTGATTTTCCCCATATGAATCCTTCCAAGTTCTTGACCTCTTTTCTGTTGCTGTTTCATTTTAGGCAGAATTCCAATGGTGGGGCAAGGGTTGAGAGAATATGTGGACCTCAGTGAAAGATAAATTAAAATTGGACAGGGATGTTTGTGTGTTTTAGTAAATTTAGAGATGGCAGAGAACAGTAAAAATAAGTGTAGTGACAATATGGTGAAACAAAAGAAATTATTCAATATATGAACTGTTTTGAACATTTTCCACGACATCACTAAAAGCTAATAAACAAGACTTCTAATATTTATGAGTAACAAATTTTGAAGGAAAATAAACTCTAATCAAGATTCTAATTAGAGTATTAGTTATGGTAATGCTAGCTGCTGTAACAACCAAATCCAAAGCTTTTAATGGCTTGAATATTTATTTCCCACTCCTGTAAAATCCAAAATTCTTGATTAACTGGTGGTTCACCTCTAAGCCCTGATTCAGCATCTTCAATTCCTTCTATCTTGTGGTTTCTCCATCTTCAACATTTACCTTCCAAGGTTGTCACACTCCTATGCATCAATTCACAGGAAGGGAAAGAGCGTAGAGAATCTATCATGGGAGATTTTTATTGACCAGGCCCAGAATTTCTACATTTGACTCTTACTTACATTACCTTAGCTGAAACTCAGCACGTAGCTACATCTAACTGCAAGACAGTCTGGGAAATGCCTCCAGACTGTGTGCCTATAAAGAGGAAGAAAAGCTTTGTTTTGATCATCTAAAAGTCTTTGCCATGCAGATAGTATACTTTATATTTTCAATAACCGCAGCTGCAAAAATTTTCTTCATCATTAATTTGACAAGATCATTAACCAGGTGGGTATGGATATAAAGAGTCTTTTCCATATAAAACAAAATATAGGGAAGCAGATGTGGTTCAAGCCATAGGGCTACTGTCTACCATATGGGAGGTCCAGGGTTTGAGACCCAGGGCCTCCTGTTGAAGGCAACCTGGCCCATGTGGCAAGCTGGCCCACCTGGAGTGCCAACCCACACAGGGTGCCACCTGCATAGGAGTGCTGCCCCGTGCAGGAGTACCACCTTGCACAGGAGTGCCAGCCAACACAGAGAGCTGATGCAGCAAGATGATGCAACAAAAAAAGACACAGAGGAGAGACAATAAGAGACTTAGCAAACCAGGGAGCTGAGGTGGTGCAAGAGAATGATTGCCTCTTCCCACTCTGGAAGGTCCCAGGATTGGTTTCAGGAGCCACCTAATGAGAATACAAGCAGACACAGAAAAAGACAAAGCAAAAGACACAGAGCGCAGACAATGGAGGGAGGGGGGAGAAATAAATAAATATAAAAATAAATATATATATATATATCTCATATTTTTAATACATCCTAAAAATGTAGCCTGCTCTTTCAGCCTCTGTAATTGTCTCACTATTCTGTCTAGAGGCAGTAGAATAAAGGGGAGCCATATAGACCAGGTAAAACTTATGGTGAATTCCTCAAACTGTCTGATCTTTACTCTGCTTAGCTATAAAATGAGATAGCAATAGTCTCTACGTCATCTATCATGATGTTTAAATATTTAGTTTCTGGTAAACTCTTCGTATAGTGCTTGGCACATTGTGAATACTCAATAAATATTAATTACCATCATCATATTTTAGGATATTGCTTGATAAAATTCCACTCATCACTGGTCCCTGAAGTGTCTTCCCTAATTAGGGCTCCAATTCTTACTCAAGTTTTTTTTTTAAAGATTTATTTATTTATTTAATTTCCCCCCTCTCCCCTGGTTGTCTGTTCTTGGTGTCTATTTGCTGCGTCTTGTTTCTTTGTCCGCTTCTGTTGTCGTCAGCAGCACGGGAAGTGTGGGCGGCGCCATTCCTCAGCAGGCTGCTCTTTCTTTCACGCTGGGTGGCTTTCCTCACGGGCGCACTCCTTGCGCGTGGGGCTCCCCCACGCGGGGGACACCCTTGCGTGGCACGGCACTCCTTGCGCGCATCAGCGCTGCGCATGGCCAGCTCCACACGGGTCAAGGAGGCCCGGGGTTTGAACCGCAGACCTCCCATATGGTAGACGGACACCCTAACCGCTGGGCCAAAGTCCGTTTCCCAAGTTTTTGAATCCCATAACTTTTCTGTCAATCGCTGTGTCATTCCAGTTTTAGGGTATGGGGTACTAAATGGAAATAAGGTTGTGAGTAAATTAAGATTATCAAGTTCTCCTTATCTGAGTTTTGGTAGATTATGCCTTTCATGGAATTGAACCCTGTCATCTAGCTTATCAAATTTTGGGGCATATAGTTGTTCAAAATATTTATTTATGATCCTTTTAATGTTCATGGGATCAGTTACGAGGGCCCCTTTTTCATATCTTACACTAGTAATTTGTTGCTTCTATTTTCTTTGTTGGCCTAGCTAGAGGTTTGTCAATTTGTTGATCTTTTCAAAGAACCAGCTTTTGGTTTTGTTGATTTTATTAATTTCCTGTTTCCAATTTCAGTGATTTCTCATTCTAATTTTTATTTCCTTTCTTTGACTTACTTTGGATTTAATTTCTTCTTTTTTGGGTTTCATAAAGTAGAAGTTTAAACTATTAATTTTAGATCTTCCTTCTTTTCTAATACATGCATTCAATGCTATAAATTTCTCTCTAAGCACCACTTTTGCTGCATCCTACAAATTTTGGTAAGTTGCACTTTCATTTTTATTTAATTCAAAATCTTTTTTTCATTTCCCTTTAGACTTCTTCTTTAATCTATGTGTTATTTAGAAGTTGCTTAATCTAATTTCCAAATACTTTTGGATTTTCCAGATGTCTTTCTATTACTGATTTCTAGTTTTAATTCCATTATAGTCTAAGACACACTTTGGATGATTTCTCTTCTTTTAAATTTATTGAGATGTGTTTTATGACCCAGGATGTAGTCTATCGTGGTGAATGTTCCATGTGAGTTTGAGAAGAATGTGTGATTGTGAATGGATTCAAGTCTGCTTTTTTCCCCACTCTATGGCCTTGGACATTCTTTCTAATTTCTATAAGGGAGCAGAGTCCAGGACATGCAGATTATTGTAAACCTAGCACCATTACCAGGCAAACAAATCAAAGCAAATGTCTTACTGGCAGAAGATCAAGAGGAATGAACTTTATATATGAGGGATGACATAGTTTTCCCAACTCACTAATAATAGATATCATGTATGGAGTACCTACTCTATGCCAGGGGCTTGTCAAAATTTCTCATTTAAACCTTATAGTAACTTCTCAGGCTGTTATTTTATCGTTTTATGAATAAGGAAAGTGAACCTCAGGACGTTTAAGTGATTTTCCAACTTTACATAGATAGGAAAACAGAGACAACAGTCAAAACCAGGTCTGTCAGTCTTCAATGTTGAAACCATCAAACTCCAGAGGAGTTTAGTTAGCTTCACTGGGTCTAATTCAAACCTGGTTCTTAATATCTGGTAGAATACCTACAAAGAAAGTTACAGGGATATGGGATGAAATCAAGAGGAAGGAAGAATGGTTTCTGGAGTATTAGTTATAAAAAACTTTCAGGTAATAGGTAACTACTGTTCTTTAAAGTGACTCCTAGATAAGTAACAATTATCCTAAATTATTTTTAATGAGGCTGATCCTAAAGAGTACTTACAGCCATCCTGGGAATAACTTGTATGTCTTTCAGAGGTTAATGCTTTCAGGACCCAATGTACAATTTAGATTAAGAATTCACTAATAATTGGCTCCCGGGGGGCTTGGCCACCAACTTTAATTTTCCAAGGTCATCTTTACAAGTAAATCCTATTTATATTATACAAGTTTTATTTCTAGCATTAAAACTTTGTATTTCAGAAGCAATTTTGTTTATATTCTTTCAGGTGTGTTTGCAAAATCAAAGTGACATTTTTATGCTGGATTCTACTGAAAGTTTACTACCTCAAGGTATTTGTTCTTATATATAATTCTCTCCTTCCATGATCTGTTCCTGTTAGTTCATCTGTTTTAACAATCACTTGGAAACTAAGAACACTTTCCCAATGATAAAGACATTTACATAGAATCAGTATTTTTTCTAAGCTCAGGGTTTTTGTGATTCAAGAATTGGTTTTAATTTTCTTGAAGAAAAAAGTTTTGTGATGAATTACATACATATTTTAGCTTTCCACCATCTCTGAGTATTTCTGAGCATCCAATGTGTGAAGACAATATAGTGCACTGAGCACACAAAGAAAAAGACATGTTTTGCCTCCTTACAGGGACTGCAAGCTAGATGAGGAGATCATACATACACCCATTATGAACTTACATCATAAATTCTTATGAAAGACTATTTACTATATATGATAGATTGAATTATGTACCCCAATTTATAGATGGTCTTATTCTTTTTTTTATTTAATTTTTTTTTTTTAAAGAATCGTTAGGTTACATGAATGTTACATAAAAAATTTAAGGGATTCTCATGCCCCACTCATTCCCCCTCCCAAACTTTCCCACAGCAACAACGTCCCTCATTAATGGGGTAATTTGTTACAACTGATGAACACATATTGAAGCTTGCTACTAACCATGGATTTCGTTACATTATAGTTTACATTCCATCCCACATTGACAAAATATATGGTCTATATCTCTCACTGCAATGTCATGCAAGACAACTCCAGTGTCCTGAAAATGTCCCCATATTATACCTGTTCTTCCCTCTCCCATCCCTCAGAACCTCTGGTGGCCACTGCCTTTATGTCAAAGATCAGAGTTTTTCTATTGCTGGAATAATAATAAGTCTATAGTAGAATAATAATAAGTCTACTTTAATCCATTGATTCCCCAATCTTGAGGACTATGGGATGGTGATACCCACTCTGCTTCTAATTGAGAGGAGGCTTAGATCCCATGGGGCAGATGGATGGACCTATCTTGCTTGCAGCTGCAGACACTCTCTGTTCCTAGGGGCAGACATTGTCCCCATCATCATTGCTCTTATATGATCTTTCAGAGAAAAGGGGGCCTTTTAAGAAATGGACCAAAAAGAAAGGTCAAGGGAAGTATATTTGAATCCCAGAGAGATACAACCAAACATAAAATATTTTAGCCCAAAACTTCATACGCTCATAATATAGAATGTATTGATGTAATTAGCCAATGTTGATAAGCATCTGATCATAGATTTAAACTGAAGTGGAATTAATCTTGGACTAAACTTAAGGTGAAAATTATTTCATCAAATTAATAGAAAAAACCTGAGATTAAGTTAAATAGTAGTTAGGATATGCCTAAAAAAAGAAAATGGTAATCAAGTCAACCTCAACTCTTGGTCTAAAAACCCTTTCAAAATATAATAGCAACAATCTATTGACAGAAAATTAGTTTCCTATGATCCCTGTGGTCTTGATTTTGCAGTCAGTGATTTGCGCTCTAAATTTAAGATGATGGGAAGCAGTGCTGATGAAAGGCTCCTGGATATGGAGTTGAGGAGCATCATTCATTTACTGCTCTCCAGCTGTGTGACTTTAGGCAAGTGCCTTTAACCCTGTGTCTTGCTCTTGACCATGTATGTACTGGAACTCTCTCTATCCTGCTTGCTGTCTCCCACTGTTTACCATTCTGCTCACAGACTTCTGACAGGCTAACGACCTGGAGCTGCTGGCTGCCTGTGTGGGGTGGGCTTGAAAGTTGGGTGGCCAGTCTTCTGCTGTGCCTGCACACGCAAGAGATCTTTGGAGGGAAAACTATGCTGGATGAAGTCTTTGAAAGCCTTTAGAAAAGAAAGCTCAGGCATTTCTAGTCATAAATTGTCACTCTAAGCCAATGATCTCATTTTAGGGATATTTGTTATTGAAAGGAATATGGATAACAACTTGTCTTAAAATCATTTCATGATGTCGTGGTAAACAATATCAAACCAACCCATGACTCTGACATTTTACTGCCTTGAAATATCAACAAACAAGCAAAAAAGAGACCTAGTAATCCTCTTCAAGTAAAAATAGGTGAAAATGCAAAATTGTCATTTCTGCTTGAAAAACTATTGCCCCATTTTTGTCATGAAGTACAGTGTTTGCAAGGTTATTTTTATTTTGTATATATGCTGTAGTGCTCAACATTTTAATTGCCACTTCCTCAATAAAATTATTGGACATCTTCCATCTTGCCATTAGCACTTGCAAAATAACTGTTAACAATATGTTATCCAGACACAGAAACTTTATAATTAATGTTGGAATAGTCTTCAAAGTGTAGTGACTAAAATATATCCTATAAAAATTACTGGACTTCATTCAATGCTGTTCTGCTGTTTTAAAGTTCAATAAATGTGTTGAGGGGGAGATATTTGGCAACCTAAGTTGGACAGTCTGGCAGTGAGACCTGAGATGCTGGAGGGTTTGGTTTCTGTTGCATGGCAAATGTACCAAAGGTGCCCAGAGTTTCAGTGCAACCGCTGAGAGCCTGAAGATCTGACCAAATGCAACTCCCAATGGGATTCCAAAAAGTCATTTGGGGCTACAGTCCCACCTTGCCGGTTGATGAGGGTCTGGGACAGGTTCCATTTAAGCAATAAAACACAACAGGCCATGTATATATCTGGGTGATTATAGCATAACTGAGATTGTGTTATAAGTCGTGAGGCTGAAGGCCAAGTGTCTTAACTCCATGAGAACTACAATATTGGCCCTGAAACACACTGCCTGAAGTGTCTTATTGCTGTCAAGAAATGGAATTTCTACAGTACATTAAGAAAAGGAAAACACTTAGCACAGTGGATTTAAAATAACCATGGCTATGACATCACTGACAGCTAATCAAAACTCTAATTGCAAACAGAGTTCTGAGGCTATTGTATAAAAGGTCTGTAACAGACACAGCCATGGATACAAGAAAGAACTGTGCTTATGCCACAAAAGGAACTTCAGTAGCACAGAAACCTGAAGCAAGAATGGGATGGACTGGCAGATTTCAGAAAGTCTCATTATCAGTGAGTTGGTAATTTTGCAATTACCCCACCTTGAGCAATTAAGACAAGAAAAAGTCGTGCAAATGCTCCTTTAATATTCTTTCTCCTTCAGCTACCACCTTCATTTACACACAGTTAAATATTTCTTTAAAAGATTAAGAGATGAGACAGCATAAATGGAAAAGAAAATATTCAGTTCAGATGCCCTAGAAGAGATGAAAGGATTATTTATAATGAACTGAGAAGAGTTTGGGGGTCACATGTTACTTGTGATCCATGCAAGGAATTTCCAGGGATATTAAGTTGAAGTTGTCCAAAAGGATTGAAGTCGGTATGTGGTCATAAGGACCCAATTCAGATTTTATATCCAAATCTGCCTAACACCACAAAGTGGAACGTGTGTTTCAAGGTCCAGTTAACAGCCTCAATAAATTTAACCATGCCAAAGCACACATGAAAAAGGTATGTTCAAAAGGTGCCACAGGGAAGCATATAACATCATAAATGGAGAGCAAAGAAAGGGTTTGTCTCAGGAGTCAGAGGATTTGGGCCTAATGATTTTCTGGGTCACCGTGGATAAGCATTTAATATTTTTGGTGTTTAGTTTCCCTCAGGTGAACTGTTCTAGACTCTAGTTATGGCTCTGCTTCCTTAGACCCAAAATGCAGCTACTCTGAATATTTCTTGAAAGTTTGCTGGCAGGTTTTGCCAGGCTACACACAACACATAGGCATAAGGGAATCAAAGTGCTATGTGTTGTTGTTAATTGTTTATCAGCTTAGCCTTATCCAGTAGCCTCCAGGGCAAAGTCAGGGTAAAACTAACTTGGAATGTATATACAGCATAATTTAAGCACCTAAATAGAGCCTTTTCTCTGACCCCCACTCCCTATCCCATATTAGGCTCTGATTATCTTCTGACCAGTCATATGGTAGAGAAATTTAAAGCAATGCACGACAAGTACAGGCATCTTTCTAGAGAGAGCAACAGGACAGCATCTGATCTTCTTGCAGCACCAGCATCACTGTGGAGCACTATGGAGAATCTATGACTGTGACCATAAACACACAGAAATCCTGACCTCCAATAAATGAGACCCTGGAACTGAGCAATCAGCTTAGCAACTCTCCCTTTCTTGGGGAATAATGAGGAAGAGGATGAGCAGAGAAGGGTTGGTAAAGCAGAAATGCATTCCCTCTTTCTCTGCTTCTGTGTTTCCTCTGCCCAACAATCCATTGATTATACATATTTAATTATTATAAATATACTGGGAAATGGGGAAATTGTAGGCTATTACTTCTAAGTGATATATTAAGTCACCAAAGAAAGTCTTTTTGCCAAGGGTGTCCAGAGAAATGTGGCTTCAGGGACAAGAACATTCCAAAGAGGAAGCTGTACAGTGGGCAATTGAGAACTGGGAGTTGCCTGGCAGGGCATCTATTGAGGTCTAGGCATTATAATACACAGCATGGAGAAGCTGCCAATGGCTCAGCATCATGGTAGCTGTCCTCCCTCCACCAGCCCACATGCACCATACAGCAGAGAGATAGGGAGAACATGAATCCTCACCTATGAAGGTGGGAAGGAAGCAGGGTCTGCCTCATAAACAGACCCTGTCCATTCTGCAATCATCAAAATGATGTGACTTACATATCTTCCTCTTCAGGTGAGCAAAACAGACTTAAAAAAATTAAAGCTAAAAACATGGGAATCAAGTACCAAATAAAAAAGGAAAGTATCCTAAAAGACCACAAAGAAATCATCCCTTGGACAGTTAAGTTGATGGTCACTAATAGTGCATTTCTGGAACTAGTATGTTTATCACATTTTTTTCTTTACATGACAATTTAGTCCATTTGCAAAATATACAAAAATATAGTCCTTTGCAATGTAAAACAATACTATTTAACCACTCCCAGCAAAACATGTACTTGGAGTTTTCTTCCTCTGGTGGGAATTTATTTGTATGAAGCCCTCCACCCATTTTCTCTCCATTCCTCTTGTGATCATCATCATACATTTGAAAAAGAGAAAATTGGACCATCAGTACCATTTCAGTCATGGAGCAGAATATTTCCTGTGCTATGAGGTTCACATAGAGATAAAATCTACTACCCAGACTCATTAAAATTATTATCTTCTAAATGAGCAAATAAACTAACCATTCCAGATCATGAGAATGAGGACACAGATAATGTTGACAAATTGCAGCATTTATTTTAAGATATTGTTTTCTTTTCACTGTAATATATATTCATGAATTATAAAATAGTGAAGATGAAATAACCTTGTTTCTCCAAGTTGTAGTAATCCCTTTTTAGGTGATTAAAGACTTTTCTTTTTCCTTTACCTCAAGTTACTTATTAAGAATTCCTCCTCTAAATTAGTCGAATTTGCATCAAGGGAAACATAAATGAGAATAGCGTTAAACTTTGGCCTTATAAATGCAATCAAAATCGATGAACAAAACTATCGTGCTGTGAGTTTTATCAATCCCAGGAATATTTGCAAAGGTGGATTAATCATGTAAAGGGCCCAAAGGGACCCAACTTTTGATTGCATTTAGGGATTGCCAAGTATCCTTACTTGAGTCAAGGTTTTGGTCAAGAGCCCAGCTCTCAGCATTCTTATCTTTGGTTTATTACCTGGGCCCTGAATAAAAATGGTAATCATAATGATAGCTGTGATGATAATGACAGCTAACATCTCTCTCTCAATGGCTGAACCTAACTGGAAACTAGAGAACAAGGGAACCTAGTGATACAAGTCCCTAGAGATCAGCCTTCAGATACATAGTAGGATAAAGAATAGTGGAGAATATTTGTGGAGGCGCTGGAGTTACCTCTAATTTGTTTTGATGCCCAACAGAGGGGTTATGAGAAACTGTGGTCTATTAACAGGTAGTTAAAAGCTAAGTGTGAGGAGAATGGGTATAGCTCAGTTGGGTGAGTGCTTGCTTCCCATGTATGAGGTTCTGGGTTCAACCCCCAGTGCCTCCTAAAAAATAATAATAATAAAATAAATAAAAATTCAAAAGCTAAATTTGAGAGCCAGAACACAACTTTGGTAGCTTACAAAGTAGAAGAGAAGATGCAGCTGAACAACAGCCTGGAGATATGACTGAGTCTCAGAGTTCCAAAGATGTTTGAATATTCACCCAAAGCAAATCTGCTATGCTAAGGACCCTGGTTGAAAAAACCTGAGACCTTGAAATATAGTCTGGGAATATATGGACAGATGCCCTTGAAAATGTTTCTGAAGAGTCCTTGAGTCTGTTGGAACTGTATGTTTTCTCATTTTATGGAAGGGTAAAAACTTCTTTCTTTGTAAGAAGTATGGCTCTATCTTGTTAGAAAGAAATTTGAGCTGCTTGTTGCTGTGCAGAAATTCACATATGTAAACAAGTAGATATGGAAGAGTACATATGGAAGCTTAATAGCTTCCTTTGGTGACCTTACAGTTCTTATCTGGGACTGGTCACCACCTTGCTACAGCCTTCCTTACATCAATACTGGCACACTCCAGGACTTACACTAGCAGTTGAATTCCAACTCCTTCTCCATACCTGTCTACCAGCCTCAGCTCACCTGTACCCTAAAGGGTTCTTCCCTGCTTCCTGATGATGGCAGACCAACTCTGGCCTGAGCAACCCAGCAAACATCTCAACCTTTCAGTTGCAACCATACCTACTCTAATAAAGTCTGAATCCTAGCCTTGGGGAGAGAGTCTTCTGTGTTTTAATTCTTCAACCTTAGGATTCCTTTTAGAGTCTTTTTTATGTCTTTATAGCTACTTCCTTATCATAGATGAATAAATTTTTATATCAAACATCCCCTGATCAAATTACTCTCTGGTTGCAGTATTCTGATTGGACACAAAACAATATGAAGTGCTTGATCAAGAGATCCAGAATGTGAGATTAAATAAGCAAAAACTTCTTGGTGTAGGGGGCACTTTCTCAGGGCATTATATTTTATACCTTGGCAAGAACCCCAGGTGAGGCAGCAAATGCACTGCTAGAGTAGTTTTTACAGGCTTGGAGAAGGCTTTGGCCAATGCAGAGCAAAATGAAAAGGCCTGGGTTGCCCTGGCTAATGGTAGAATAAGAAATAAGGAGGCTAAGGGAAGTAGGCATGCTGGAATGGATAGATTAGGAGGAAAGAAGATTATATTCTACAATAGAGCCTAGAGAACATACACACTTACCTCTAGGCTATTAAGATGCATTGGTAGGAGGTGCACCAGCATCACTAAGAAATTCATAGTAGTTCTCTACAGTCTGACCATAGGGGAGGCAATTGAAGAGCTGGGCTCTTTAATAATAATATTCATAGAGATGATGGGGCCCTGAAGTAATAGAGGTTAGCTGAGGGTACTTAGCTACCAGAAGCCAGGGTACTACAGTTATCATACTGACTTGCATGGTTGGAGGGGAATCAAAGAAGTCTTGACCTTCAGGGAGCTGGTGGAGAAAGTTAATAGAACATGGCATTCCTGGGAAAAAAATTGACCAGTAGCAAACAAGGATGTTGCTTATTAACTCCTACAACCAGAAAAAGGCAGGAATGGAAAAGCAACAGGCTGAGAGCAGTCATGACATTTAAATTTTTGATCCCTTGCTCAGTTCCTGGAGCTAAGCAAATTTTCAGATCCAGAACCCCGTGATGGAAGGGGGATATCCTTAGAAAGAACACTGCAACATTGTGAAAGTTATATACTATAATGATTTCTCCAGTCCTTCCTTGAGGGATTAATGGCCATTTACTTGGATGTTGGTACACTGGGGAAAGAGGAATGCTCAAACATATCCTGGAATATTGGACACAGGGTCTGAGTTGACCTTGCTTCCCAGAGACCCAAAGCATCATCCTGATCTCCCTATTAGAGTGGGGGCTTACAGAAACCAGATAATAAACAGAGTTCTGGCAAACACTCTGGCTTACAAGGTCAGTGGATCTTGTAATTACAATGGTCATTTCACCAGTTCTCAAGTTTATAATTAGAATTAATATACTTGGCAGTTGGAGTAACTCTCACGTTGGGTTCTCAGCTTATTGAATAAGAAGTATTACAAAGCGGAAAGCCAAATGGAAACCTCCAAAACTGCCCTCATTCCATTGACAAAGAGAGTAAATCAAAAGAAATATCACATATGGAAAGATGGTGGAGATTTTTACTACCATTAAAGACCTCAAGAATGCATAGGAGATGGTCCCATTTATGTTCCAATTTAATTTGCCAGTCTGCAGAAAATGGATGAACCTTGCCAAACCTTAGGCTTCTTTCTCCAGAAACTGAACAGAGAGTTATTTTGTTGTAATGATTATTGGATACTCAAATTTAAACATTTGAACACTGATTTATTGCTCAAGATATGGATACCTGCAGATTCACCAAATTATAATTCTTGGTAGGGAGCACCATGGCTCTGGTTTTGGACAGAGAAAATTAACTTCTGGAAATACTGTAATACTCCTAATTGTGCTCCATCAACAATACACACCATGATGCTCTCAGAAAAACAATTTCTCAATGGACTGTCTTTCTTCCTATGATTTGCCAGATATATCACAGCTCCAATTTTAAAACTCAACACAAAGAGCCACTTCTTTCAGGAAGACTACCTGAAACTCCAACAACAAACGAGCTTAGTTTAGGTGTCCTTTCTTGGAGCTCCGGCAATATCCCCTGCAGTAGTATTTCTTTTTACTTCCACCTTGTTTTTTGGTTTTTTTTAAAGATTTATTTATTTATTTAATTCTCCTCCCCGCCCCCCCCCCCCCGCCCCCGTTGTCTGTTCTCTGTGTCTATTTGCTGCGTCCTGTTTCTTTGTCCGCTTCTGTTGTCGTCAGCGGCACAGGAAGTGTGGGCAGCGCCATTCCTGGGCAGGCTGCACTTTCTTTCGCGCTGGGCGGCTCTTCCTACAGGCGCACTCCTTGCGCATGGGGCTCCCCTACGCGGGGGACACCCCTGCATGGCAGGGCACTCCTTGCGTGCATCAGCACTGCGCATGGGCCAGCTCCACATGGGTCAAGGAGGCCCGGGGTTTGAACCGCGAACCTCCCATGTGGTAGACGGACGCCCTAACCACTGGGCCAAGTCCGTTTCCCTCCACCTTGTTTTTTAATTGCCCATTCATGTGTCAGTGTCCCCCTTGAACTATGAGCTGTTCGAAGGAAGGGACGGTGTACCTTATTGGTCATTGAGTCTAAGTGGTAGAGTAAAGCACTCAGCATATGGCTGGTAGTCTGCAAATACTTGTTAAGTGAAGGAATAAATGATTAAATAAACATAAATATTTGTACTGACGTTCAGATTCTGTAGCAGATCTTCAGAACCCAGTACTCTATGAACAATTTTTTTCCAGAACATATTAGATTACTTCATGAGTATGTATGTAGGCAATTTTCCAATTTACTCTTTTGCACTGAAACAATACCCTGCTCTTGACCACCCTCCAGGACCAGTCTCTGCAATCACTACTCTGCCCCAGGACACATGGGCCTTCAGTCTATTCCAGGTAGAATTCTTGGCATATGTCATCTCCACAGATGTGTCCATAAAAAGTCAGAGGAGTTATCAAAAGCAGAATTACCAACTTACTTCTAGACTATAGAGTACTCCCTGAGGGTTTAAGGTCCTGCTGAGTCTCCACACCTGCCTCATTGCCATGAAAGTGTCTAGTCTTCCAAAATCCCCTTAGTTTTTCATTCCCAGCTTAAAGCATCACTTTATTGGGCCACAGAACTATGTCATTCCTGTTCCCAAAGAGAAGAAGGCTCTAACATGGCAGTGTGGGTCAGACATAGGCCAACCTGACCAGAAACTATCTTAGGTCAGATGCTCTATTATTTTTAAGCCACATAAAACTGATTTCACCATTTGGAAGTAGGAGCTGCTGCTGTAATGAGGATCTGAGTTGACCAGTTACAGGAAGCCAAGTACTGTAGTACAATTAATATTAACAATTAAACCTTAAAATATCTGTACACATTAACTAGTATGTTGGTTTCTATTTTGTACATGCTTTCACTGTCTGATTTCTTTTTCTCAGGTCTCAAAGTGTAAAAATAGGAGACATCGATAAATGCAGATGTGTATCTTGACCACTACAGAAAGAATCCACTGATATATAGGCAAAAACAACTTCACCAACACTTAGCCAGATCCTTGATCTTTTTTTCAGGGGTGTGAGGGAATGAAGTGGGAAGGCTATGCTCTTTTGAATTTTTCTCATCTGGGAACTACCACATAACAGCAGTCTGACTTTGAACAACTTACTTCATCTTAATGATCTCCATTTCATTCCCCTTAAAATGGGGCAATATATTTAACTACAAAACTTCAGCTCTTTCTAACATAACCATGCTGTTTCTCATTATAAGACATGATCTTACCCTTGAATAAATGGTGGATCTAAAAGGAGATAAAGACAGAAAAACAAATAACAAAAATGCAATCTAAACATTTACTCATGGAAGTCTTGATCCAGGTTTCCAGAAAGATATTACAGATATAAGAACTAGAAACAATATATGACAAATATCTATCTGAGTGCCTGCTATTATGAAACAGTAATATCAAAACGCTTCAGCTCAGATGGCTCAAAGCCATCCATTTAGTCACCCTTCTGGCACCAAATGAGTGTTCATATCAGACAGGCTTCTCCATGTGAGGTGCCCTTTTTACATGCAACTGAAACCCTTCAAGTTCATTCCTTATGCCTGTGCCACCATTCTTGGCACTCCAGAAAGCTCAGCATAGTTGATCCCAAATTGAATCTTAACTCTACTAGCTACTTGACCTCTGCTTCCTTGTTTATAAAATATCTTACAAGGATAGTGTGAGGATCAGATAAAATAATGTTTTCATTCAAAACACTGTTCCCTATTCATTATTTATTCCATAAACAATTATCAGGCTCTTGCATGTGTCCTACACACTGGGGAGGTAGTGATGGATAAGAAACAGTAACAGCTTTTAAGGAGATTTAAGTGAATAGCAGAGTGCTGGCTGCAATATACTGCTCTATAAAGTTTTTCTTTTTTTAATTGTCTTTAAAAAAATAGATCACATAAATTGTTACATTAAAAAACATAAGAGGTTCCCATATACCCCACTCCCCACCCTACCCCTGCTCCTCCCATATCAACATTCCCTTTCATCAGTAAGGCACATTCATTGCATTTGGTGAATATACCAAATGCACCGCCACACCGCATGGACCTTAGTTTACACTGTAGTTCACACTGTCCCCCAGTCCATCCAGTAGGTTATGGCAGGATATACAATGTCCTGCATCTGTCCCTGCAATATCATTCAGGACAACTCCAAATCCCGAAAATGCCCCATATCACACCTCTTCCTCCAGAGGAATGATACAATTTCTTCCATTGCTAGAGTCACAACAGTTCTATACTAGAATACCAGCAAGTCTACTCCAATCCATATTATATTCCTCCATCCTGTGGACTTGGGATGGTGATGTCCACTCCACCTCTAAATCAAGAAGGGGCTTAGATCCCACATGTATGATGGATGCAATTCTCCTGCTTGAAATGGTAGACACTTTCAACTCGCATATGTGGTGGTTGACCACTCTCAACTCCCCATCAGCTGAGCTGGGTAAGTCCAATGAACTGGAGAATCTGCTAAGACTCAGGGCCCAGCTGGCACATGGGCAGTCCAGAGATTCAAGTCTCCTGAGCATACACAAACCCAAGCACCAATCACAGATTCAGTAAAAGTGACAGAAGAGGCATGTATAGAGAGGTCACATCTGAGTCCAACTCCATCACAATCAGGAGCACAAATTCCAAAGTAGGGCCCACTGGCAAGGCACTGAACTCCAGAGTCATCTGTCATGATTGTAGAACCTGTGTGTCTCGATAGCCCTCAGGAGAACTAGTACCTGGGGTTGTATCTGCTTTGGCTGTCTCTGGGATCCTGCTGAGAAGTGCATAAGTGTGATCCCTCTGATGACCTCCCAACTCATTTTGAAGTTTCTTAGCCATATAAACTCATTTATCTTTACCATTTCCCCATTTGATTCAAGGTCTTTTTCTAGTTGCATCACCAGCTAGTGGTGGTAGTAATCCCTCAGTGCCAGGGAGGCTTATCCCTGGGGGTCATGTCCCATGCTGGGGGGAAGGTAATGCATTTATTTTTTTTTTTTAATTTTTTTATTTTTTATTGACTTTGTAATAATATTACATTAAAAATATATATGTGAGGTCCCATTCAACCCCACCCCCCCACCCCCCCTCTCCCCCCCCCCCACCAACACTCGTTCCCATCATCATGACACATCCATTGGATTTGGTAAGTACATCTTTGGGCACCTCTGCACCTCATATACATTGGTTCACATCATGGCCCATACTCTCCTCTATTCCATCATGTAGGCCCTGTGAGGATTTACAATGTCCGGTGATTACCTCTGAAGCACCATCCAGGGCAGCTCCATGTCCCGAAGATGCCTCCACCTCTCATCTCTTCCTGCCTTTCCCCATACCCTTTGTCCATTATGTCCACTTTTCCCAATCCAATGCCACCTCTTCTATGTGGACACTGGATTGGTTGTGTCCATTGCACCTTTATGTCAAGAGGAGGCTCAGATTCCACCTGGATGCTGGATGCAATCCTCCCATTTTCAGTTGTAATCACTCTAGGCTCCATGGTGTGGTGGTTGTCCTTCTTCACCTCCATCTTAGCTGAGTGTGGTAAGTCCAATAAATCAGATTGTAGGTGCTGGAGTCTGTTGAGGCTCAGGATCTGGCTATCACATTGTCAGTCCAGAGATTCAAATCCCCTAAATATATCTTAAACCCCAACATTAACTGCACCTCCAGCACATTAGCATGAAAGTCTTATGAAGGGAGATCCCATCTGAGTCCAGATTCATCACACATAAACACCATTTCCAAAGAGGGGCCATCTGCCCTGGTAGTTAACCCCATCGGCCATGACCATAACTCCCATGGGTCTCTTTAGCCCTCAAAGGAACCAATATCTGGGGGTTGTATCTGCTTTATCTGTCTCTCTGACTCTGCTCAGTTGTGCATGAGGGCAAACCTTCTGCCAGCCTCCAGACTCTTTTTTAGAAACTCGTAGCCATATAAACTCATTTCTCCTTTCCATTTCCCCCTTACTTTAGGTCAAACAGCATTTTAAAGTCATGGTATTTTATGTAGACATGGATATTCTGCTGATCCGCATTGAACCTTCCGTATAAGGTCATTTTCCAGTTGCATCATCAGTTGGTAGTTGATAGTGGTCCCTCGTTGCCAGGGAGGCTCATCCCCGGGTGTCATGTCCCACGCTGGGGGGAAGGCATTGCAAGGTAATGCATTTATATGCTGAGTTTGGCTTAGAGAGTGGCCACATTTGAGCAACATGGAGGCTCTCAAGAGGTAAATCTTAGACCCATGCAGCTCTCAGCCTAGTTAAAATTTCAAGCACACAAGCTCATAAGCATAGTTGTCAGTATCAAGAGCCCATAATTGGACCATCCTTCCTCACTGGTCTTTGCCCTTGCACTTGGGGGATTGTTACTGTTCCATGGGGGAATGAGACAGAGCTCCCCCAGATGGGAACTCAGCACTCCCTCAATTGTCATGTGTAACTCTAACCACTATGACAATACCCAACAAACATCCAAACATATCTATATACCCTCTATGCATGCCCTGGAGAACTCCCTCCCACCCATGAATCCCCAATCATTTTGGGCATTTTGATAGCCAGGGGATGTTCAAGTGTTTGTAATTACAAAGGAGACATATTCCCTTGTCATCTCCTGAACTTGTCTGGATCAAGATTTTTCACTGCTGAACTCTCAGTGTTGTGGGCATGGGAACACTCATAGAAATTATAGAAAATTATTTTAGTTCTAGAGAACTCCAAAGAAAATTTATATCAACCCACATTAAAAAGTTCCCACTGATGGATACCTTTGCTGCTACCTATGTACATTATATTTTTTAATGTGATTAAAGGAATTGTATTTATTTCCAAAAATATCTCCCATGTGGGATGATACTATGTAAAACCTATGCATAGTTTTATGTGTATCAACCCAAACAGCATTTTATAATATTTCTTCTGACTGAGCTCCTGTTTTTCTCATTCCTCCAAACAGTAGGGTATGAAATCTAATTTTGAAATATGAAAACTATTACCCAAAAATGCACCAATACTTCCAGGTGTACTTTATGGAAGTGCAGAACTCTTTCTCAGAAGCATAAAACAGTTGTTGAAAAATGCTTTAAAGTGCCAACAAGTTAAAGTCTTATGAGTTGAGCAGGGTCAAGATCAGGAAAGTGGATTCTCGAGATCCATTTACTCCAGCTCTGCAGTCACGATGAGCCTCATACCAAGACTTTTGACAGTCCATAGTAGAAAGGGAACATAATCAATTTTATTTTGAGGGTTAAAAGTATTATTTTGTTCCATATAAACATTTAAATATACCACAGTTATTTTCATTTCATTTAGCATTTCTTGACTGTTTTAATATACTGAAAAATTGCCTAGGCTTTTTCAAATTTAGAGGAGCCTTGGAGTAGAAGAAAGATCTTCAGGTAAACTTTATATTCTAATACATATGACCTTTCAGAGCTTCAGGCCACAAAATCAGTGATCAAACAACTTCTCTAGTGATGGTCAGAATTTTGGAAGACTCCCTCACATGACTGTCATTAGCTGATTCATAGCAAAATCCCAATTTAATAATGCACAGTCAGAAACACAGTGTAACTTATGCACAAGTGACCAGTGCATTTATACTTAGGGCATGAAAGACATTAATAAATCCTGCTTAGGGAATGCCATCATGAGCAGACAGCATTTTGCTGATTTTATGCCTTTGATTTCTTCAACAAGCATTTATTGAATACTTAAAATGTTTTGGATTAAATGCCAGGTGCTGTTGAGGGAAAAAATAAACAAAACAAATAAAACAATGGTTTCAATTTATGGAGCATGTATACTATGCCAAACACTTTACAAGTACAATCTCACTATTGCTTTTAATTCTCTCAAAAACATGAAGGGTTACTAAGCCCCTTTAGGAAGTAAGAGAATTGGGGCTCAGAGAGATAAGTTAACTTGCACAATCATACAGTAGTAAGTAACAGGATTAGGACTCAAACCCAGATCTGTTTTCTGCAGGACTCCAGCACTTTCCATCATATCATGCTGCTTTTTATGTAATACAGGGGATTTTATAGCTCATATATAAAATCCAGCCTGTACTAGATTTTACAGTAAATAAACTGTAAATAAAGTTTTACTGGAATACAGCCATACCCATTCTTTTGTGTATTGTCTGTGCCTTGATTTTGCACTACAACAGCAATATGAGCAGGTGCAATAGAGATCATATGTCCTGCAGAGGTGAAAATATTTGCTGTTTGATCCTTTTAAAAAATATGTATTGTAACCCATGATATAAGACATGATCTTTACTCTTGAAATTATCAAACTAAAGGGGCATGTCCCTGGGGTGATCGACCTTGCAGTCACCCACCAAGCGAAGGCCCAGGCAGTGCCAGGGCACTGTGGGCAGGCGCCACTCCTGTGGGTGGCTAGAGGCCAAGGCACACAGCACCCACGGGATGGCTGCACAGACCAGCATGCAGCCAAGAAGGGCAGCTCCGCCTCCAGCCTGTGAAGCTGCGGCTGCCAGAGTTGGCCCTGAGGGGAGGCATCAAGAGACTGATAATGCTTCCTTGAATTTGCTTCTGTGTTTGCTTCATCAATGTCTCACGTAAGTGAATATATAAGAGAAATGCTGGAATATTTCAGTGTTCCCATCGGCGAGATATTGCCAATTTAGGAAAATAAAGAATATGGATCAGCTCTGCATTATTGTCTGCATTATTGGGTAAATTTTTCCTTTAGAACCTTTATCCAAGGCCGAATTTTGAGTTAATCCCATTCTTGAACTCTGCAGACTCTGAGAACTATGTCTAGAGTTGCCTCTTTTGCTGATATGTTGTGTATGGTAAATGATGAAGAAGCCCATTACCTCAGATTTTGAAATAGTATACAGAAAAATGAAGAAAAGGAGAAAGATGAATTTTTCCATCCTTTGCAACTAGTTTGGGGTCCATTACCCCCTGCTCTAAGCCATGACAAATGATTGAAAAATGATCCACCTGTAGGTGAAGCTGCAATAAAAAAAAAAATAGCTGCCCTTGAAAATGAGCCCACTTTTCTTCATTCCCAGATTACTGCAATTGTGGAAATGCAGGAACTACAAATTCTGGCTCCTTTGACTTGAATGATATGCCTAGTGGTTTGGGCCAAATGCTATCCTCAGGGACTGCCCAACAGAGTCGAACCAGATCAGATTCAAAGTTCTGGGTGTCCTGCTCCACTTCTTCCTCCTCCACTGCTTTGTTCTCAGCTGTCTTTCCAGCCTCCATGTCCTCCACCTCCCATACAACCAGGAGCTAATATATATGACAGATAATTCAGCAACTGAAATGAAAAAAAAAACAACACCAAGGTGCCTGGAACAGCAATTATAGCCAGCATTCAAAAAAAAAAAAAAAAACAAACAAACCCAAAGGAATACAGACAGTCCAAATACGTTGGATGTTCTAAAAGATATGAATAAGGTGAAGCATCATGCTGTCATTCTACCAAATGCTCATCTGGAGGCAAACCCATTCATGGGAAGGCACGGCTCACACTGGGATCCTGTGTCTTTAATGTCCCATGCCCTGAAACAAAAATTTGCCTTCCAAGATGATTCCTTTGAGAAAAAAAAAAGATCTTGAGAGTCTTTTCCATTTTCTGGTCCAGAAACTTCATAGTTTGGATGTCATATTTCACAGTCAGGACAGTGACTGTGAAAAGGAAGAACTGACCAACACCAAAGCTACCATCCACCTGTCACCAGTGAAAGCCTTGTCTATACTACAGCAGAGACTGCAGGGCTGCACCAGCATGTCTGTACTGCCTTCTCAAAGGTCATCTTTGAACATGTAAATGAACTCTGTAGCCTGGGATCTGTTAGTGCAGAAGTCTGAAGAGTGTTCATGAATTTTAGGGATATTTGTCTCTGGTTTTGGAAGAGGCAACAGCTAACCAGCTACTGGATTTTTCCTATATATGTTAATGTTATTGAAAGCTGAATACACAGTTTGAATGATTTTACCAACAGCTCAATATTAGGGAACAGTAGGGTTTCACCATGAGGTAACAGAAACCATTTTAATGGATTAAGGAATTAATGTCAACTAACTCTGTATTGTACTCCTCAGTAAATGAGGTTATGTTTGGGTTCTTTAATAATTTTTAAAGTAATCATGATTTCTGAAGAGGCTCTGCAGCCTTTAAAAATCTGTAGTGAGGATTGTGGGAAGATGGCAACAGACCAACAGGCAAAGCTCAATGCTCTCACAAAAACAATAGGGAAAGAGCCAAAAGCTGTCCAAGGGACCTGCTTTGGGGGTCAGTCAACCAGTAAAGTGCTACACAAATCCCAGGAAGGTGAGAGACAGAGAGATGAAGAAGCTGAAATGACAAACGTGAGTTACGAAGCCCCTGCAGTGACAAGGAAGGGCTCCCCACCCCCAACCAACCCCAAGACATTAAGCTGGGACAAAACCCCTGGCTCACTGTAGCCAACTGAGAGGGGAACAGACAACTTTCTCCCTGTCAGCTGTTTCAAGGGAAAGGCGAAGTGTTTGGGGGTCTTTTCTTCATTGAATTTGGCCAGAAGAGCCTGCTTTGAATCTCAGCTCTGGAAATTCAACACAGGAGCACAGGAAAGCCCAACTGAAACCCCTCTGTGGAAAGGTACACTGAGGAGTGCCATCTGCTGGCTGATCTGGAAATTACATGGGGAAAAAAATAAGATACTCTGTATCCTACCCCTGGGACAAAGTCTGTGACCCATTAGTGAGTCCCTGACCTAATTTTGATAACTTAAGTCAGGTAATTTTAAAGACTTAGACTAAGTTGAACCAAATATCAAAGAAGAGGTTTGAGGGAAAAAAGTAGGCAAGAGAGAGAAATTGGCCATCAGAGTAAATTCACCAATTCAGATGCTTAGACATCAGCAAAAAATTACAAGCCATACTAGGAAGCTGAAGAGAGGAAGAGATAGCCCAGTCAAAAGAACAAATCAAATATCCTGAAGAGATACAGGATTTAAGACAATTAATAGGTGATAATCATACAACTCTCCTAAATCACTTCAAAGAATTTAAAGAAAATATGACTAAAGAAATAAAGGATATTAAGAAGACACTGAGAGAGCATAAAGAATAATTTATAAGACTACAAAGAAAAGTAACAGACCTTATGAGAATGAAGGACACAATGGATGAGATTGAAAATACATTAGAGGCACATAAGAGCAGATATGAATTGCTTGGAAACAGAATTAGTGATTTTGAAGACAGAAATAAAAGAACAGAAAGAGAAGAGAATGGAAGAAAATGGAAGAGTGTTTCAAGGAATTGAATGACAGTGCAAAACGCACAAACATTCACGTTACCTATGTCTCAGAAGAAGAGAATGGAAAAGGGACAGAAATAATATTTCAGGAAATAATGAACAAAACTTTCCAAACTTCATGAAAGAGATAAATATCAATATCCAAGAAGGACAATGCACACCAAACAAAATAAATCTGAATAGATCTACCCTAAGACACCTATTATTCAGAATGACAAATATCAGAGATAAAGTGAGGTTTCTGAAAGCAGCAAGAGAAAAGCAAACCATCATATACAAATTAAAATCAATAAGATTCAATGCTGACCTCTCATCAGAAACCATGGAAGCAAGAAGAAAGTGGTAGGAAGTATTTGAAATACTAAAAGAGAAAAACTGCCAGGCTAGAATTCTATATCTGGCAAAGCTGTCCTTCAAAAGTGAAGGTGAGTTCAACATCTTCACAGACAAAAAAAATCTGATAGAATATATAACCAAAAGACCCAAATTACAAAAGATACTAAAGGGAGTGCTGCAGCCTGAAAGGACAAAACAAGGACAAGAGATTTGGAGAAGAGTGTGGACATGAAGATTATTAAGAAGGGTAAACTAAAGGGTAAGAAGACAGCTGATAGAACAATATGACAACAGAGAGTCAAAGAACAAAATGAATGAAG
Source organism: Dasypus novemcinctus (assembly GCF_030445035.2). NCBI lineage: Eukaryota > Metazoa > Chordata > Mammalia > Cingulata > Dasypodidae > Dasypus > Dasypus novemcinctus. The sequence continues at coordinate 58,148,133 of NC_080683.1, read as the reverse complement.
TATTCCTTTACAGTAATAACATTGAGTGTTAAAGGATTGAATGCCCCAATCAAAAGACATAGACTGATTGAATGGATTAAAAAAATATGAGCTGTGTACATGTAGCCTACAAGAGACCCATATCAGATGTAAGGACACAACCATGTTAAAAGTGAAAGGTTGGAAAAAAGTATTCCATGCAAATAGTAAGCAAAAAAGCACTGTAGTAGTGATATTCATATTGGACAACATAGATTTCAAATGCAAGCTGTTATAAGAGATGAAGAAGGGCATTACATGTTAATAAAAGAGGAAATTCACCAAGAAGAAATAACTATACAAAATACTTATGCAACTAACCTGAGTGCCCCAAGATATATAAGGCACACACTGGCAAGGGAGAAATAGATGTCTCTACAATAATAGTTGGAGACTTCAATACACCACTCTCAGTATTGGATAGAACATCAGAAAGAGGATAATTAAAGAAATAGAGAACTTAAGGAATATGATAAATGAACTAAACCTAACACATTTATAGAGCATTACACCCCAAAACAGCAGGATGTAATTTCTTTTCACGTGCTCATGGATCCTTCTTCAAGATAAACCATATGTTGGGTCACAAAACAAGTCTCAATAAATTTAAAAATATTGAAATTATACAAAACACTTTCTCTGATCATAATGGAATGAAGCTGGAAATCAATAATGGATGGAAAAAAGGAAAATTCATAAATATATCAGGATTAAACAAGACGCTCTTAAACAATCAGTGGGTCAAAGAAGAAATTACAAGAGAATTCAGAAAATATCTTGAGATGAATGAAAATGAGAACACAACATGTCAAAACCTATGGAACACTGCAAAGGCAGTGCTGAGAGGGAAATTTACAGCCCTCAATGCCTACATTTAAAAGAAGAAAGAGCCATACTGAAGATCTAACTGTACACCTGGAGGAACCAGAAAAGGAATAGCAAACTAATCTTAAACCAAGTCAAAGGAAATAGTAAAGATCAGAGCAGAAATAAATGAAATTGAGAACAAATAAACAAACAAAAAAAAATAGAATCAACAAAACCAAAATTTGATTCTTTGAGAAGATCAATAAAATTGACAAACCATTAGCTAGACTGACAAAGAAAAAGAGAGAAGACACAAATAAAGTCAGAAATGAGCGGGGGGGGGGGGGGGGGGGTGGGAGTCATTACCACTGGCCCTGGAGAAATAAGAGAGATCATAAGAGGATATTATGAACAACTCTATGCCAAAAACTAAGCAATCTAGAGGAGATGGACAAATTCCTAGAAACAGACAAACCACCTACACTGACCCTAGAAGAAATAGAAAACCTCAACAAACCAATCACAAGAGAAGAGATTGAAACAGTCTTCAAAAATCTCCCAGAGAAGAAAAGTCAAGGACCAGATGGCTTCATAGGTGAATTCTACCAATCATTCAAAAATGATCAATACCAATCTTACTCAAGCTCTTCCAAAAACCTGAACAGGAAAGAATGCTACCAAACTCATTCCATGAAGCCAATGTCACCCTAAAAGATAAAGATACCAGATAAATATACTACAGAAAAAGAAAATTACAGAACAGTATCTCTAATGAAAATAGCTGCAAAAATGCTTAACAAAACACTTGCAAACAGAATCCAAAAGCACATTAAAAGAGTTATATACCATGATCAAGTGGGTTTTATACCAGGTGTGCAAGGGTGTTTCAACACAAGAAAATCAATTAGTGTAATAAACCATATGAATACATTAAAGAAGAAAAATCACACAATCCTCTCAATTGATGCAGAAAAGGCATTTGACAAAATACAGTACTCTTTCTTGATAAAAACACTCCAATAGATAGGAATAGAAGGAAGCTTTCTCAATATAATAAAGCACATATATGGAAAACCTATAGCTAGCATTGTACTCAATGATCAAAGTTTGAAAGCTTTCCTACTGAGATCAGGAACAAAACAAAGATGCCCACTGTCACCATTGTTATTCAATATTGTGCTAGATTTTCTAACTAGAGCAATTAGACTAGATAAAGAAATAAAAGGCATCCAAATAGGATTTATGCTTTATTAATGTGTATCAGTAAAATTGATTTGTTACAAAAAAATTAATAAATTTAATGTGGAAAAAAAGATGTGCCTTAAGGAAAAAAAATCTGTAGTGATCTGGTTTACTTGACTTCTAACAATTTTTCAAATAAGATAAAATTATAATTTCTTCATTAAAATCATTTTAGTTTGAAGCATGTATGTTGGGCCTCATAAAAGTTCTTCCTGAGATAAATGTTCCTATTCTTAGAAACTGATTTTGGCTGTTAAATGCTAGAAGTAGAATTGAAAGGATCTTCTTGACAAATTTTGCCCACACTTGTTATGTAAATGTGTAGGCCTACATTATTTTGTTGCTATTGTTCCTACTACATTTATCTTCCATTCCTATGTAAATGGAGTATGAAAAAAATTATGCATTTTAAGCTTGAAAAAATACATATATCAACCTAAAATGGAAGAAAGACAGGAAGACAAATAATTAATATACAATTTAAAAGCCTTTCCATTACATGTGGCTGTCTTAGCCAGGTTCCCAGAAAAACAGAGCCTGAGGCAAAGTTTATATGCTAATATTTCATTAGCAAGTAAAATCCCAGTCAAATGAGAATGAGAAGAAAAGGGAAGGAAAGCAGAGAGGGAAGGAAAGCAAATAGTGGGTAGTGTGTTACCAAGTGCAGTGCTTTGGAACTATGTATCTCCAGAAAAACATGTTCACAAATGAATCCATTCCTGCTATTAGTGGAATGCTCTGGGTTCTGGGTTTCTAGGTTCTTGGCTATGTCATATAAAATGATTTAAGCACATTCCATAGGGTAGGCAAGGGAGTAAAAATTTTATTAAGAAATAAGAAAACTAGAAATGAGATAAGAACACACTGAGATATGTTGTGGCATGCTACATGGTGAGATATGCATGTGGAGCCCCCAATTCAGCCTTTTTAAGACCTTTCCTCCCACCCTTTCCTAATGTTAGGGAGAGGTCTCAGCTGTTTGCTGTTCTGATTGGTTGCCTTACATTCCCTGCCTGTTAGCTCTCAGGGGACCAATGAAAGTCCTGTTTGGAGTTATCTGGGGCTTCCCCTTGTCCCCAGAAAGCGTTCCAAATGGAGGCTCGTGGCCAGGGTCTCTACAGGATCTTTCCATCTTTATTCTTAGTACCGGCTTTCCCTTAGGGGGTTTCCAGGCAGGGCCTCACAGCCATGTTCTCTGCCAGGTCTCAGCTGTGACTCAAGTTTTCCCTCTTTCCCTCTACTAGCTTGCCTCTCTGTGGATATGAACTCTTGTAAATAGTACATTCTGATGATGTTACACCAATTAAAGTATGGCCCAGCTGAATCAGGATGGATCTTTTTTTTTCTTATTTTTTTTTTGAAATTTTAAACTTTATTTTGTACATTTAATAATTGAAAATATAAACAATTAAAAACTAAAAAGAAAACATAGTTGAATAAAAACATGCATTTCCATTTAAATGTGCTGGGTACATACAAAAATTTTTTTGAATCATACAATATGTTACACAATATATTTGGTTATAGTAATGCAATCATACAATATTTGTCCTTTTGAGTCTGGCTTGCTTCACTCAGCATAATGTCCTCCAGGTCCATCAATGTTGTCATATGTTTTACAACTTCATTTCTTCTTAAAGCTGCATAATATTCCATCATATGAATAGACCACAGTTTATTTATCCATTCAATGGTTGATGGACACCTGGGTTGCTTTCAACTTTTGGCAAATGTGAATAATGTCACTATGAACATTGGTGTGCAGATGTCTGTTCATGTCACTGCTCTCAGTTCTTCTGGGTATATACCCAGTAGTAGTATTGCAGAGTCACGTGGCAAGTCTATATTTAACTTCTTTAGGAACTGCCGAACAGTTCTTCACAGTGGTTGTACCATTCTGCATTCCCAGCAACAGTGAATAAGTGTTGCTATCTCTCCACATTCTCTCCAACACTTGTTGTTCTCTGTCTTTTTAATAGTGGCCATTCTGATTGGTATGAAATGATATCTCATTGTAGTTTTGATTTGGATTTCCCTAATCATTAGTGATGTTGAGCATTTCTTCATGTGTTTATTTGCCATTTATATTTTTCTTTGAACAAATGTCTATTCAATCTTTTGCCCATTTTTTAATTGTGTTGTTTGTCTTTTTATTGTTGAGTTGTAACATCTCTTTATATATCCTGGATATTAAAATCTTATCTGACATTTAACTTCCAAATATTTCTCCCATTGTATGGCCTGCCCTTTCACTCTTTTGACAAAGTCCTGGGGGGTGCAAGGTGTTAATTTTGAGGAGGTCCCTTTTATCTATTTTTTCTTTTGTTGCACGCGCTTTTGGCGTAAGGTCCAAGAAACCACCATCTACTACAAGGTCTTGAAGATGTTTCCCTTCATTTTCTTCTAGCAATTTTTTGGTCCTGGTTTTTATATTTAGGTATTTGATCTATTTTGAGTTGATTCTTATATATGGAGTAAGATAGGGGTCCCCTTTCATTCTTTTGGTTATAGATATCCAGTTGTCCCAGCACCATTTGTTGAAAAGACTGTTTTGTTCCATTAACATTGACTTGGTAGGTTTGTCAAAAACCAGTCAACTGTATAGGTGAGGGTTTATTTCTGGATTTTCAATTCTGTTCCCCTGGTTGGTGTGTCTATCTTTATGTCATTACCATGCTGTTTTGACCACTGTAGTTTTGTAATATGTTTCAAGGTCAGGCAGTGAAATTCCTCCTACATCACTCTTCTGTTTTAGAATGCTTTTGGCTATTTGGGTGCACTTTCCCTTCCAAATGAATTTTGTAATTGCCTTTTCTAATTCTGTAAAGTAAGTTATTGGAATTTTGACTGGTATTGCATTGAATCTATAAATCAGTTTGGCTAAGATTGATATCTTCATGATATTTATTCTTCCAATCCATGAACATGGAATGTCTTTCCATTTGTTTAGGTCTTTTTAAAAATTCTTTTAGCATTGTTTTGTAGTTTTCTGCATATAAGGTTGTGTCTTAATCCCATTATTGAAGACCTTATATGGAAGATCACAGAAAGAGAGAAAGCCAGAGGAAGCAGCTAGAAGTTGAAAGCCACTGGACCCTGAAAGAGAAAGGAGAAGCCAGGCCAGGCTGCCATGTGCACTGTCATATGACAGAAAAGCCAAGGACCAAGGATCGCTGGCAGCTAGCCCCAGAATGCCAATCTTCTGGGAAAAATCATAGCCTTAATGATGCCTTGATCTTGTACTTCTCCTAACCTCAAAACCATGGGCCCTAAATTCCTGTTGTTTAAGCCAACCGATTGTGTGGCATTTGTTTTTAATAACCAGCATAAAACACTAAAATAGTCAACAGCTTCTGAAGAAAACATAGCTGGTTATCAGTCATGCAGGATGTCTCCATAGAGGCTGTTTGAAACAAATACATCTTAGAGCAGTCTTTACTCCTCTAGAAGGCTGAGACAATTGGTGGCATTAGAAAATAAAACAAACGCAGCAGCTGCTGGAGCTTTATAACTGTAGAAATGGTGTGCACTATCACAGGGGCTGCTCAGGCTGGGAAGCATGTCAAGCAGCTGAGAATCAAGGATAGAAAAAGTTGAGCAAATCTTGGTGCATAAACTGTTCTGGTACAGTCCACCCCTTGTACCTGTCAGATTTGCTCTCACCCTTTTATGATAAGCAGATCTCATATGAGAATAAGATGTCCTCACTTCCTCTCTGAAAGGGTAGAGTTAAGTCTTATTCTTGAAAGTAATGGCTAGTTGCAGTCTCGTAAAAAAATTTTCAGTATTATTATCAATCCACACTATAATCCCTGATGCTGCAGCAGCTACTCTTAAAGTCATAGTTGATTGCATCATCCCCCTAACCTATCCCATTAAACTTCCCTCACCCTTGGCCAGCAAGGATGCTAACCTAGTGAATTTAGGCAGACTATCATTCCTAAGGAATCTAAGCCTCAAATTGTCTTGCCATGGTTGATGGAATTGCCCATTCACATTTATTACTGGTCACAGAAATACCAGTAGATACCCCAGTGATTCCCTTGGGTATCTGACATATTATTCCATGCTATTGCATTCCATGTGTAATAGCAACCCACAGTCCTCATGATAATCAAAGTTAATTATGCCAAGCTTTGTTGGTTCACGAGTATGGATATGCTTAATTCAAAAGGATAGGTGTTATTCACAGCTTCCATTTCAGTGGATCTTTCTTTGTCTCCATGATCTATAAACTCAGGAAATCATCAGAGCCCAAGATTATAGGAAGGTTCAATAAATGGGTAATTGGGAATGATGCAAAGTCATTACCTCCACCTTATATCAGCTGAGTAATTAAAGAAATAGTTCCCCAAATGAAATTATTTAGTGTAGGAAATGTTTGAGATGGATGGAGAGAAAATAGCAGGGACTGGTGGAGATATAAGTCTGATACTGTGAAAGGCCCTTGCCGTGTAAATAAAAATTGCTTTTGATTCTTCATATTACTAGGGATCAAAAGAAAGTATTTCCCAAATCAGTATCTTCATACCAAATGAAAGGATCTTTGTGGATGTCAAAGGAGTTGAAAGTGAAGCTACCAGCTTCTCCCCACTTACACGCATACACATACACACACACACACACATTAAGACTAGAGTTGTCTCTTTTCATCCTCTACAATCCATCTGGTTTTTGCAGAGGCCTGGTAGGTGAATTGAATGAAGACATGAGGGAGAACGCTTTGCATCTTTTAAGTGTTTGACTGTGGTTCTAATTAAACTTTTACCAGGATGCAATATTGCTTCTGATATGCTTGTCCTGGAAAGGAGAGGGGAAGTTAATTTTAAGAGCTTTCAATTGAACCTTCCATGTTAGGTTTCTATCAGCTGCTAAGTATATATTTGCCACATGACCACAGAGTGGATTTGTGAACCCATTGGACTCATGATGAAAAAAATTTGCTTGGAAAATTATCTGACCTCCATAAATGCCCAGTCTTTCAATATCAGCTTAGTCCCCATATCTTATAGTCCTCAAAAAGCCTGGGTATTCCACTTTTCCCAGGGCATAATTACCCTTTCACAGGGCCCTCTGGAGAAGGACTTGTCTATATTTACCATATGGACCTAAGCTGGCATTCCAGCACTTTTTCAGTTGATTTTTATTCTGTGAACTAGTGTATATCTGGAAACTGAGTAAATTATCATAATTTCCCATTGATGCAACTGATGGATTTCAATCATTTTCATTATATAAATCAAGCATCACCCAAGTCAATAATAGCCCATCTATCTTGGCCTTAAGAAAACTATAATCTATTAGTCACCAGCATAGATCCCTATGGGTTAACAGGCCTTGATTGCCTTATTGCCCATTACAGTAATTATGTCCCCCTTACCGCTGAAGATTAACACTGCCACCAACCTCTGTTATTCTGAAATCTCATCAGTCCCATTAATATTAGAGATCTCTGTTCCATGACAGTTCTCTTACTGTCAACCACAGCCTTCAGAAGACAGTCACAGCTAAGCGTCTCAAAATGTGGGGCTCCTATTCACCAGGACATTCCTAATTGCTTCAGAAAAGGGATTTTTTCCCTTCTCCCTCTCAGGGAACGTAGTCAGGTGTTTCACATAGTAAATCCATTCTAATAGCTTTTTGACTACAGTGAGCTTTCTGACCCTTTCTTCAATATCTGCCAAGAAAGTTCCGGCATCACTACCTCATTTATGTAAGATATTGCTATTTTCCAAGTTTCAAGGAGCCATCCCAGCAAATTATTAGGACCAGCTGTAGGCATACTTGCCAAAACTCTGAATCCTGAGTCATGTGCAAGATCCTGATGACAAATTCTCTCTACCCTACTTATGTGCCGCACTTCCCCCCAATTAGCCCTCCTGGGATGTGATCCTACAAGTGTCCCCATGTTCCAGCTGGTATATATATGTATATCCCAGTTATACAATTCTTTTGGTATGTAGGCACCTTTGTACTTCTCTGCTCAAGCTCTGCCGAGACCTGCTCAAAGGTATTTGAGGTTATGAGATACGATGGGACTTAAGGACAACAAACACCTAGGTACCTATTTAAGGTGAGGTCATTGCACATTCTCTATATAAGGGGAGGCTACTGGCCTATGGAATGGGAAAAAGGAGTTGCTTCTGATGGCCAGGAGACTCAGAATAATTGGGTATTAATGGTACAGAGGGTCATCCACCCAAATGTCCTCATACCAGTTCTTAGGATCTCGACTCTTTCAATCTCAGAGCCTAATTTTGTTGTAGAATAATTTTTAAGACTATACACTTAGTTTTCTTTACAGATTTGCCACCATTATAATCAGATAAACACCTGAATTTCAGCGCAATCAACCTTGAAGATGCAGGAGATGAAAATCTCTTTAAAACTGCCATAAGGTCCTCTGGCTCGCACTGCATGGTGTAGGTTAGCAGTTAGCTCTCTTGAGCCTATAATTTTTTGCAAAGTTTCTGATGATGTCAGAAAAGTAGCCACGCTCTACCACAGTTCTTATAATTATTGTTGCTCCCATAATGGTCAAGTACAGAAATACAATGTATTAAATGCTGTGTCATCCACCCACATCTCAACCCAATTAACCAAAGATAAAAAGCTTTAGTAACTGGGATACCACTACATAGCAGGGGTTCTTACCACAACATTCCCCACCCCAATTGCCTTATCCTGGGTTTTCTACAGCTTTGTGACTCAAAATGTGGTCCATGGACCACCAAAATTGATATCCCTTGGAAGCTTGTTAGAAATGCAGAATCTCGGGAAGCAGATTGGCCCAGTGGTTGGGCCGTCTGTCTACCACATGGGAGGTCCGCGGTTTGGACCCCGGGCCTCCTTGACCCGTGTGGAGCTGGCCCATGCGCTGTGCTGATGCGCGCGGGGAGTGCCCTGCCACACAGGGGTGTCCCCTGCGTGGGGGAGCCCCGCGCGCAAGGAGTGCATCCATGGGGAGAGCCGCCCAGCGCGAAAGAAAGAGCAGCCTGCCCGGGAATGGCACCGCCCACACTTCCCGTGCTGCTGACGACAACGGAGGCGGACAAACAAACATGACGCAGCAAACAGACACAGAGCATGAACGACCGGGGGAGGGGGGAATTAAATAAATAAATAAATCTTTAAAAAAAAAAAAGAAATGCAGAATCTCAGGCCCCAGCCACAGTGTTTGGAGTCAGAATTTGCACTTGATTGTGTTCCTTATGAACTCAATTCTTTTGAACATTAACTTGTGAGGAGCAACAGACTCTGTACTAAAGTTAATATGCTGCCTTTTTTTTTGGAGAATACAACTCTAGTGAAACAAGAATAAGAGGAGAAGAAAAATGGGACAGAGATAAAAGGAGATCAAATGCAAGATAATGCATTACCAAGCTATCATAGCTTCTCAAAACACAGTTGAGTAATTGGTCACAATGTATTTCTCCAGAGAAGCCACATGGAACCATAGTAACTTGAAACAGTCTGTTGTTGGAAGGGAAGAGTGAGCAATTGAACAGCCCATTCATTTCTGTTTCTTGTCTTCCATTGGTCAAAGACTGTTCAAAGAGGTGTTAACTTCCCAGCACTTCTAGGGAACCTATTATATTGTCCTTTGGCACATGTACCTGGAAGCTGGGTATTGGAGCAGTCAAGGATTACCAGACACCCCAGAAAAACCTCTACTAAGAAAGACAAACCAAAACAGGTCCCAAAAAAGAGCACCTTAGAGGAGGTAGAAACAGTGTGGGATATGAAAACTTAAAAATAATAATAATAGCCTCAGAGAATATAAGTGGAAATATATTGCTTATTATCTATAAAGAAGGTTGAACATATCAATTGAAATTGCAGTTCATTTGGATCTCATTTAGCATAATTTATGTCCATTTCTTTTCTGTAAAGTTAGTTCTAATTTTGAAATATGAAAGCTATTACTCTAAAGTGATTTGAGGGTATTCATAAGGCAAAACAGAAAGATGTTTAAAGGAGCATTTAGGAACAGAAAAAAAAAAGAATTCTTAGCAATTAAAAATTGACTGCAAAAATGAAGATTTTTATTGAAGCTTTGGAGAATAAAATTAGGGAAATATCCCAGGAAAGTAGAACATAAAGACTAAGTGTGAATACAGTGCTATTTGAACTTTGGCTGACAGATACACCTGTATAGCATTTACATGGTCATAATAATGAAAATACTGAATATAAAGCTAATCAGGACTAGGAGAGAAAAAGTAAAAAAAAAAAATATATTAAAATATCTCTTCAGGGAAGCAGACATAGCTCAAATGGCCTACCATATGAGAGGACCTGGGTTCGATCCCTGGAGTCTCCTGTTAAAAAAAAAAACATGCCCATATAACAAGCTAGCGCCCACGTGGCAGGCCAGTGTCCACAGAGTGAGCCAAGTGGCCACACAGCGAGCCAGTGCCTACACAAGTGAGTCATGCAGCAAGTTGATGACACAAAAAAAGAGAGATGAAGGGGAGAGTCAAGGCAAGGCACAACAGAAACCAGGAACTGAGGCAGTACAAGTGAGAGGGAACTTCTTTCCATATCAGGATCAAATCCCAGTGAATCCTAGAGGAGAAAAACAATAAGAGAAGACAAAAAGAGAAATAGAGAAGATCACACAGCGAATGGACACAGAGCAGAAAAAGAGCAAGGCGGGGGGAGGGGGAGGGGGAGGAGGAGGGGAAGAGGAAAAATATCCCTTCAGGGGGTCCAAAAATCAAAATAAAGAAGTTTTAGAAAAAGAAAACAAATACACAAAGATAAGGGGGAAATCCACAAATAATTCAAGAAAATTTTTTATAGCCGTAGTTAAGACTCTAGATTAAAAGGACTCCATCTAATGTTCAACATAATACATTTTAAAAGATCTACACCAAGACACAACACCATGAAATGTCAGAACATTAGGAACAAAGAAATTATAGAATTTCCAATGGGAAAAGACAGATTACATGCAAAGAATGAATAATTAGAATGTTAGATTTCTCAACAGTAAAATGGAAGCTAAAAGAAAAAGAATATGGAGGCCTTATATATAAAGATGCAAAAATCTTCAACAAAATACTAACAAACCAAGCCCAATAGCACGTTAAAAAATATATACACCAGGATAAAGTGGGATTTATCCCAGGTATGCAAGGGTGGTTAAACATAACAAAATGAATTAATGTAACACACTACTTTAATAATAAAATGAAGGAAAAAAGCTACATGATCACCTCAATTGATGCAGAAAAGTCAGTTGACAAAATGCAGCACCCCTTCTTGATAAAACACTTAGAGGGAAGCAGACTTGGCCCAGTGGATAGGGCGTCCGTTTACCACATGGGAGGTCCATGGTTCAAACCCTGGGCCTCCTTGACCTGTCTGGAGCTGGCCCATGCACAGTGCTGATGTGCACAAGGAGTGCCGTGCCACACAGGGATGCCCCCTGTGTAGGGGAGCCCCACACGCAAGGAGTGCACCCCGTAAGGAGAGCCACCCAGTGCAAAAGAAAGTGCAGCCTGCCCAGGAATGGCACCGCACACATGGAGAGCAGATGCAGCAAGATGATGCAACAAAAAGAAACATAGATTCCCGTGCCGCTGACAACAACAGAAGCAGACAAAAAGAAGAACATGCAGCAAATGAACACAGAGAACAGACAACTCGGGCAGGGGTGGAGGGGAAGGGGAGAGAAATAAATAAAAATAAATCTTTAAAAATAAATAAATAAAACATGTAGAAAACTAGGAATAGTTTTCTTCAACATGATATAGGGTATATATGGAAAATCCACAGCTAACAATGGTGAAAGACTGAAAGCTTCCCCTCTAAAATCAGGAACAAGACAAATATGCCCTATTTGAAATATGTCCCTATATGAAGGTGACATAATGCCATGTAGAGAGAATCCTGCAAAATTCACAATAAAGGTACTAGAGCTAATAAATGAATTCAGCAGAAGTGGGTTTTAAGGTCAATGTGGCAGTTTGAAATTATTTTTATGAATCCCCAAGACAGAAATATTACATTTGTACACTAATCTATTACTCTGGGTGTGGTACCCTTTTATTATGTTAAATTCAGTTGAGGGGCCTTTGATTAGATTACTAGATAAAATTAATTTAGGGCTTTTGATTGGTATACTCAGGTTGAATCTCTGCCCCTTTGCTGGGTCTGATATAAACAGAAACACAGAGAAAGTCTCAGACAGACACAGGAAGAGAGAGCTCTGCCATTTATTATTCTGCCATGTGACAGAAAGAGAAGGCTCAAACAGCCAAGGCCAGGTGGGGAGATGAGTCATTTGCCTGATAGTTTCTAGCTGAACTTGGGAAGAAAGCAGAACAGCCGAGATTGATATAGGAGGCCCAGAAAGAAACAAGCCCTGCGCCAGGAGAGAGAAGATTACAGAATTGCTTAAGCATGAAACCCCAAGAGTCTTGGCCCACAGAGCAGGTCAAGAGAAAAGGGTGAGCTGAAACCTGGGTAAAGATCAGCAACCACCTTGCTTCATTACATGGCAACCCACCAATATCAACAGTAGTTGACTTTGATGATAAAGCATCTCTGATGGTGCCTTGGTTTGGACTTTTCATGTCCTTGGAACTTTAAGATTTTACCCCAGATAAATCCACTTTATAAAAGCCAACAGATATCTGGTACTTTGCATCAGCAGCCCTTTGACAAACTGAAATAGTCAACATGCAAAATTCAGTAGTATTTCTATGCACTAGTAATGACCAATCTAAAAAAGAAATTTTTTAATGTATTTTTTATTTTTAGAAGATACTTAGATTACATAAAATGTTACATAAAAAAATATAAAGGATTCCCATATGTCCCACTCCCCACACCTCCTACTTTTTCCAACATTAAAAACTTCTTTCATTAGTGTGGTACATTCATTGCAATTGATGAACACATTTTAGAGCATTGCCACTAAGCATGGATTATTGTTTACATTGTAATTTACACTCTCTCCCACTCAATTCTGTAGGTTATAGCAGGATATATACTGGCCTTTATTTGTCAATGCAATGTCATTCAGGTCAATTCCAAATCCTGAAAATGCCCCCATATTACACCTCTTTATCCCTCTCCCTGACTTCAGCACCTTCAGTGGCCTCTGTCTCCATATCAATGATAATTTGAAGAGGAAATTTTTAAAATTCCTTTTACAGTAGCAATGAAAAGAATCAAATAACTAGGAATAATTTTAACACAGAATGTAAAGGATTTATAAATGGAAAACAAAAAACATTGCTAAAAGAAATCAAAGAAGACCTAAATAAATGGAATGATATTCTTAATTCATGGATTGGAAGACTAAACATTGTTAACATATCAGTTCTACCCAAAGCAATTTACACATTCATTGTTATCCCAATCAAATTCCCAATGGCCTTCTTTGCAGATATGAAAAGCCAATAATTATATGGAAAAGTAAGGGACCAGAAGAGCCAAAAACATTTTGGAAAAAAGAATAGAATTGAAGCACCCACACTTTCCAATTTTAAAACTTATTACAAAGCTGTAGTAATTTTTAAAAATCATGGGGCTGGCACAAAGACAGACATATAGATCGATGGAAAGGCTAATTGATTTTGACAAGGGTACCAGGTCCACTCACTGAGGAAAGGACAAGCTCTTCAAAAAATGGTCCTGGGAAAAATGGGTATCCATTTTCAAAAGAATGAAGGTGGACTACTACCTCACCTCACACAATATATGCGAATCAACTAAAAATGGATCAAAGACTTAAATATAAGAATGAAAACTACAAACTCCTAGAGGAAAACATGGGGTAGCAACTTCAGCACCTTGTATTAAAGCATGAGCAATAAAAGAAAATAGATAAATGGGACTTGATCAAAACTAAAAATTTTTGTGTATCAAAGGACTTCATTTGCTTATTGCAATAATCACTTCATTGTGCTATTCTGAAACTGAACCTGCAATATCTCCAAGGTATACCTGTAGATAAATATTTAGGATTATGTCCTTTTGATGAATTGATTCCTTTGTCATCAAGAAATGTCTCTTTTTATCACTGGTAATATTACTTGTTTTGAAATTCACTTTGATATTAATATAGTTATTCAACCATGTTTTGTTTCTGTTTTTGTTTTTGTTTTTTTTGGCTCCCTCGTCTATTTGCTTATTGTTAGCTCATTGTCTGCTAGTTATTTTTGCTTGTTGTCTGCTTTGTTGTTTTGCTCATTTTCTGCTCATTGTTTTTTGCTCTTTGTCTACTTTGTGTTTGTTTTCTTTAGGAGGCACCAGGAACTGAAGCTGGGACCTTCTGTGTGGGAGGTGGGTGCTCAACTGCTTGAGCCACATCTACTTCCCCAGCATGCTTTTGATTACTGTTTGCATGGTACATCTTTTATCATTCTTTTACTTTCAACCTGTGTTTTATATTTAAAGTGTTTTTTATAGACCACATAGAATTGTCTTGTTTTTTAATTGGTATGATTAAACAATTTATATTTATTGTTATGTTTGAATTAAAGTCTGTTATCTTACTAGCTGCTTTCCATTTGTTCCAGCTGATCTTTGTTTCTGTTTTCCTTCTTTTCTGTGTTCCTTTGTGTTAATTGAGCATTTCTATATTCTGTTATATATTCATTATTGTCTTATTATTTATATCTCTGTCTAAAATGTTTTTTGTTTGCCCCAGGTTTTGCAGTTTACCTAATTAGCTAATCAGAATCCACCTTCAACCAATATCATATCACTTGACATATGGTCCCAATTTTTGTGCTATTATTTGCCATACATTTTACTTTTACATATGCTCTGTGCACAATACATTGTGACTATTATTGCTTTAGACCAGCCATCATTTATCTCTTGTATCAGTTAAAAGTAAGAAAAAATGCACTATATAATTGGCTTTATTTATTATATTTCCAGCACTCTTCTTTATGTAGATTCAAATTTCTGTCTGATATTATATTCCTTACGCCTGGACAACCTCCTTGAGCATTTCTTACAGGACAGGTCTTCTGACAATAAATTTTTTCATTTTTGTTTTCTGAAAAAGTCATTATTTCCCCCTCATTATTTGAAAGATATTGTTTCTGGATATAGAATTCTGAAATGTCAGGTATTGCATTTTTCTTTTTTTCTTTCTTTCAACACTTTAAAGATGTTACTCCTTTATATTCCAGATTGCATAATTTCTATTAAGTCTGCTGTTACCTTAGCTTTGTTCCTCTGTAATTACTGTGTATTTTATTTCTCTTGTTGCCTACATCATTCTCTCTTTGTCTTTGATTTTCAGTCATTGGAATATAATAAATTTAGGTGTGGGTATTTTTTTTGTGTAAATGTTTATCCTTCTTGGTATTCTCTGAACTGCTTGGGTATGCTGATTGGAATCTTTGATTAATTTTGGAAAATTCTTGGCCATTATATCTCTTTTTTTGTCTTAATTTATTTAGTTTTATTGTCTTTTTAAAAAAGATACATAGATCACATAAAATGTTGATTAAAAAAATATAAGAGGTTCCCATATACCCCAGTCCCCACCCCCACCACTCTTCCCACATCAATAACCTCTTCATTAGTGTGGCACATTCATTGCGTTTGATGAATAGATTTTGGAGCACTGCTACACCACATAGATTATAGTTTATAGTGTAGCTTACACTCTCCCCCAGTCCATTCAGTGGGTTATGGCAGGATATATAATGTCCTGCATCTGTCTCTGAAATATCGTTCAGGACAATTCCAAGTCCCAAAAAGACCTCCATATGACCTTCTTTTTCCCTCTTCTTGCCCTCAGCAACTCCTGTGGCCACTATCTCCAAATCAATGATATAATTTCTTCCATTGCTAGAGTCACAATATTTCTATAGTAGTAGAATACCAGTAAGTCCACTCTAATCCATATTTTATTTCTGCACCCTGCGGACCCTGGGATGGTGATGTCTACTCCACCTCTAAATCGAGAGGGGGCCTAGAGCCCACATGGCTGATGGATGCAATTCTCCTGCTTGCAGTTGTAGACTTTCTCAGTTCCCTGTTGTGGTGTGATCCCAGAGACAGCCAAAGTAGATACAACCCCAGGTAGTGTTGCTCCTGAGGGCTATGGAGACACACAGGTTCTATGGTCATGGCAGATAGCTCTGGAATTCAGTGCCTTGCTAGTGGGCCCTCCTTTGGAATTTGTGTTCCTGAGTGTGATGGAGTTGGACTCAGATGTGACCTCTCTACACATGCCTCTTCTGTCACTTTTACTGAACCTGTGATTGGTGTCGGGGTTGGTGTATACTCAGGAGAGTTGAATCTTTGGAAAGTCCATGTGCCAGCTGTGCCCTGAGTTTCAGCAGAGTTGCAACACCTACTCTCCAGTTCATTGGACTTACCCAGGTCAGCAAACAGGGAGGTGAGGATGATCAACCATTATATCTTCAATTATTTCCTCTGCCTCTTTCATTATCTTTTCTTTTGAACTTCTAATTATATACATCTTAAATCATTACACATATCTGTTTTTCTCTCTTCTTTCTCCATCTATTTTAGTTTAGGTAATTTCTATTGATAAATCTTCAAGTTCACTGATCCTTTCTTTGACTATGTTGTCTCCTGATGACTCAAGTAGGCATCAAAGGCATTCTTCATCTCTCTTACAGTATTATTTCCTAGCATTTGCATTTGATTCTCACAGTTTCCATATCTCCCCTGAAATTATTCATCTATTCATGCATGTTATCCTCCTTTTCCAGTAGCTCCTTTGACACATTAATCATAGATATTTTTAATTTCCTGATAGTTCTAACATCTACATTATATCTAAGTCCAGCCATATTGATTGCTTTATCTCTTAATAATATTTTGGTGTTTTTGTTTATGTCTTCTTCTTTGTATGCCTTGTAATTCTTTGTTGAAAGTTGTTCATCTTGTTCAGTACAGTAGAGTACTGAGGTAAATAAATTTTATGCCTGGAAGTGTGCATGCCTTCCTTCTGCAAGGACTTAATGTATGTAGTAGTGGAGGGGGAGGGTGTGAGTCCATCCAGTCAGCAGTTTAGCTGGATATGAGGGTTGTTTTTCTTGTGGTAACTCTCAGTGCACCACCATCCATTTCAAAATCCTTTAGAATTAGCTTGAATTTAGGGTCGTGGCTGGTTTGCTCCATTCTCAGGTGGGTCTTTCTCCACACTCTTGCCTCTCTTCCATCAGTAGACTAGCAATTCTAGTCTACTGATTACTAGCAATTTCTTAAAGATTGTTTGCCTTATTTACGTAGGAGAAAGAGGGTGCTACTTTTGTTATTCTTAGTAAATCAGTCTTAGGCAGGACTGTGTCTATCCTGGGTTGCAGGGGTGGGGCTTTCTTAGAGATCTTGCCCAGTTCCCAGCTGCAGAAGACCTCTAAAGGTCTGGGCTCAGGAGTATTCCTTCCCCTCCCTTAGGAGTGGAAAAGACTTTTCTTTTCCTTTCTGTCAGCTTCAGTATGTTTTCACTGGTAACCAAAGTATGGCAGGGTTTGCTGCCCTTCTCCACCAGCAGCTTAAGCTGCTTCTTCCTTAGAAAAATATAGGAGAGAAGGGCTCCTGCAGGACCTTTTGTTTGCTGCTTCCAGTCTTTGTATATTCTCATTGTAAGCCACACTTGACATTTAGCAGTTTGTTATAAATTTTAGCAGAATTTTTCTCACCAATTTGTGCAGTGTTTGGTAGCATCAGTCCCAGATATGCAATTGCCTCTGTCTCTTTCTCTTTAAAAGTGCTTGTGTTTATTTAAATGTTGGGTTAATTGGTTGTCCTGTTAGCTCACCTCTCTGATGGCTTCAAGAAAATTGTGATTTTTGCAGATTATCTGGCCTTCCTTTGTTGTAAGTCTGGGTGTTTTCCAACTTTCTTTATCCTAAGAAGAATTCAGAAATTCAAATTTCATTTTTTCAAGCATGTCTGGTAATTATGTTCACAGACCACACCAGCTTCTCCACTCTCATCCTCCTAACACACACACAAACACACATTAATTTGCTTCTGGCTTTCTTGCACTTGCTCTTATTCCTGGCTCCACACCCAATTTTAGCTCCTTTGGTTTAGTAGCCCTGTGGCCCCATCTCCTAGCCTGGTGGGCTCAGAATTCATGCATGGGTTTTTCCATTTCTTCAGTTTTTATGTACCGTCTTCCTCAGGTTACAGATGAAAACTCCTTATTAGAGCACTCTGGTCTTAAGGGCAGTACCCTGGGGACTTAGCGGTGAGTGGCTGTTCCCAACGTAGTTTCTATCCCAAGCCTGGAGGAAAGAGTTGAAGATGAAGGCCAAACTTTTTAAAATGCCATCAACATTTTTGGTAAAATGTTCAGTTTAAATTAACATTATGTTAAATTGTACCAGACATCTCAAATGCACCATTTCTCATCTTCTCAACTCATATTCATTCCACCCAAAGCAAAAGTAACCAACTTTAGTAGGTGTAACTGACCAGCAATTCACTTCAGCTGCATGATCTCTCACTTTCTGCCCATAATATTAATGAAAATTGAAAATAAAAATATTTACCTACAGTTCCTCCTTTCAAAGTGTTTTTATTTTTCTTTGTCTCTATCTAGCCCTTGTCCTCATGTCATAATAATATGAGGTAGTTTATATAAAATTGTATGCTGGTAGAGGTTTGCTTATTGGTTTGAGGTTGCTTATTTTGTTTAATATGCCATCATAATCATCTGTTCATGTTTCTAAATATTTGTAATTCTTATTTAATGGCTGCCTACTATTTAATGGAGTTCGTGTACCCTTATTTAATTAAATGCCCTCTCTTGTTGGATATTTCTTTTTTTTTTTTTCAGAAATTTCAGTAATAAACATTGACCTATGTAGAGATTTTTTTTCCTTTGGCTTACTAAAGTAAATTTACAGAAGTTATATCATTGGATATATCAAGTTATATTATGTATAAAGATGGATATCATTTTGAGTTGCCAGATTTCTTAGCAGAAATATAATTTACAGTGTTACCAGCAATATATTAGTAAACCAATTTGATTGCAATTTCATCAACATTGATTACTATCCATTTTAATTGTTATCTTAGATGTAAGTAGCTGAATCATTGTTAGATTTGGTTTTTATTGCTATTGAGAACAAACTATGTTTGTTTTCTTACTAATGCCATTTCCTTTTCTTAAAATGGTATTTTGTCTCTTCATTTACTAAGGTGGGTTTCAATGTTTTCCTTATCTATGTTAACCTTTCATCATACTTGTTAAAAATTATTTTTCTGTTGGTTGCTTTTCTTTTTATGTTAGATAATTTTATTTTATGGAAGAATTTCCTTTTATGGGATCAAATTTTTATCTTATCTTTTTAATTGCTTCTATTGCTTTCAAGTTTAGTAAGTTGTTTAAAAATTTGATAAATACTCTGCTATTTTCTACTTATTTTTCTGTTTTTATTGTTGTCTTTAACAGCATGGCTGTGGCTCTGAATTCTATTTTTAATTCTTAACTAATTAAGCTAATATGGGTTTTATGATCTTATCTTCCTACATTATTTTGTTCGATTGTAATATATATTAAGTTCTTATATGTAAAAGTTCGGTTTCTGGATTTCCCTTTTATCCCATTATTCTGCAAGACTATTTTGTTATCAGCATTTAGTGTTTTGTGTTGCTATTAAATTTTTTGGCATTGTGTGGACCTGTACACCTTCACTGATTATCTTAAGTATATATACATGTATACACACACACACACAAACACATGCACAAAATGCTTCATTTATCTTTCCAACTCAATTTTGTATGTGCTTTATTAAATTCTAAGAAGCTATTTTTTTCTTTTTAAATTTTTTTTTATTTTTAAAGAAACTTTAGATTACATGAATGTTACATTAAAAATATAGGGGATTCCCATATGCCCCCCCTCCCCCCTCCCATACTTTCCCACATTAACAACATCTTTCATTAGCATGGTACATTTGTTACAATTGATTAACACATATTGAAACACTGCTACCAATCGTGGACTATAGTTTTATTATAGTTTACACTCTACCCTGCACAATTTTAAAGATTATGACGAAACGTATACTGGTCTATATCTGTCAATGCAATGTCATGCAGGACAATTCTAATGTCCTGAAAATGCCCCCATGCTACACCTATTCTTCCCTCTCCTTCCCCTCAGAAACTCTGAGGGGAGGGGTGCTCTGCCTTTACATCAATGATAAAAGTTCTTCCATTGCTAGAATAATAATAAGTATATAATAGAATAAGTCACTTTAGGCCATTGTCCATTCCCAAATCTTGAGGATTTGGGTATGGTGATGCCCCCTCTTTCTAATTGAGAAGGGGCTTAGATCCTATGGGGCAGATGGATGGAACTATCTTGCTTGCAGTTGCAGACACTCTCTGTTCCTTGGGATGATCTTTGCCCATCATCATCTCCTTGTTGGTTGACCTAGGAGAGTCCAGTGAACTGGAGAGTAGGTATTGCAACTCTGCTGAGATTCAGGCTCAGCCAGCACATGAACAGACCAAAGATTTAAGTCTCTGGGACATACATTTAACAAGTATAGGGAAGCAGACTTGGCCCAGTGATTAGGGCATCCGTCTACCACATGAGAGGTCTGCAGTTCAAGCCCCAGGCCTCCTTGACCCATGTGGAGCTGGCCCATGCACAGTGCTGATGAACGCAAGGAGTGCCCTGCCATGCAGGGGTGTCCCTCACATAGGGGAGCCCCACACGCAAGGAGTGAGCCCCATAAGGAGAGCTGCCCAGTGTGAAAGAAAGTGCAGCCCGCCCAGGAGTGGTGCCGCACACATGGAGAGCTGACACAACAAGATGACGCAACAGAGAGAAACATAGATTCCCATGCTGCTGACAACAACAGAAGCGGACAAAGAAGAACACGCAGCAAAATGGACACAGAGAACAGATAACTGGATTGGGAGGAGGGAAGGGGAGAGAAATAAAATAAATAAATATTAAAAAAAAAAAAAAGAAAAACAAGTATAGGGCTAATTGTAGGTTCAAATAAAAGCGACAGTAGAGCCATGTGTAGGGAAACAATAAATGAATCTAACTCTGTTATACTGGGGAGCAAAAAATTCCAAAGTAAGGCCCACTAACAGGGTGCAGAATTCTTGAGCTTGTCTGCCCTTCTTACAGTGTCTAGATGTCTCTAGAACCCTCAGGAGCCCCACTGCTTGAGGCACTGTTTACTGTGGCGAGAAGCTTTCTATTTTGATTAAGGTGAAACATGAAATGAAATGAGGAGGCTGACACCATTACAACATTCACTTTTCTCATCCAAACCATAAGAGTCTTTATAATTTAAAGTACTTTTTAAATGTCTCAATAAAGTTTTATGGGTAAGATCATTTTCAATGGATTTATTCCTAATTATATTATATTGCGTTGCTCTTACATATTTCTTTTTTACATTACACTGTAATTTTAACTAGTTATTACTGATATACAGGATGGCTATTTATATATTTATTTATTTTCCATCCATTTGATTTATATACTTCTTTTATTGCTTCATTTATTTAGTTGGATTTTCAGGAGTTATAGTCATTATAATATTTTCTAAAGATTTTCTGAACTATAGCTATAATAATGTGAACAATTTTTAGTGGTACTGTGCATTCTCCCATCTTCCTAGCATCTCATTAATGTATGGTTTAATTGATATAGGGCTGTTTGTCATATGATATGATTTCATTTTGAACTTGATTTCAGTTTGATGGATGATCTGTTAAAGTCTCTATTTGCATAGCATTTTAAAAACAGTTCTATCAAGAAATAATTCACACAGCATATAATTCACCCATTTAAAATACAATTCAATCATTTTTAGTATATTCACAATTGTGCAGTCACCACTGCAATCAATTTTAGAACATTTTAATCAGCCTCAAAAGGAACCCCACACCCCTTAGCTATCTCTTCCCATTTCCTGCATTCCCATCAGCCCTATAAAACCATTAATCTCAGCACTAATCTACATTCTAGCTCTATAGATTTACCTATTCTGGACATTTCATATAAATGGAATCATAGAATATGTGGTCCTTTGTAACTGGCTTCTTTCACTCCATATAGTGTTTTCAAGGTTCCTCCACACTGTAGTATGTATCAGTGTTTCATTCTTTTTATTGCTGAATAATATTCTATAATATGGATATGCCTTATTTTATTTATCCTTTCATCAGTTGGGTATATACCTAGGAGTGGAATTTTTAGGTTATATGATCTCTGTGTTTAACTTTTTGAGAAACTGCCAGACTGTTTTTCCAAAGTGGTTAGACCTTTTACATTCCCACTAGCAGTATGAAGTTTCTGATTTCTCCATATCCTTGCCAATACTTTTTATTATCTGTCTTTTTAAATATAGCAATCCTAGTGGGTTGGAAGTCTTAGCTCATTATAGTTTTGATTTGCATTTCCCTAATGGCTAGTGATATTGAGCACCTTTTCATGTTTATTGGACATTTATATATCTACTTTGGAGAAATTATTCAGATCTTTTGCCCATTTTTAATTGGATTTTGTTATTGAGTTATAAGAGTTCTTTATGCATTCAAGATACAAGTCCTTTAACAGATACATGATTTGAAAAATGTGTGTAGCATTTTATTTGACCAGTTTCAGAAACTCTCTACATTATCACAGTCTCTATTCCTACACATTTCCTGTATTCCCGTTAATTTCAAATATGCTTTGTAATTAAATCCTTTAGATTAGCTGCATTGGATACGTAGTATTATCCTTTTCCTCTCTAACACATGGAGGTGTTATAATGATGAAGGGGTTAGGCTCTGGAACTAGATTGCCTGGGTTCTAACACTGGCACCACTACTTATTAGCTGTGTTATGTAGGAAAAATTCCTTTACTTCATTAAGTCTCAATTTCCACATCTGTAAAATGGGGCTAATGAGAGCATCAACTACATGGTCACTTAACAGCAATTAAACTAAGCTAATGTAGTAATGACTTGACCATAATTTCAGATAAAATTAGTAATAGCTATTATGTCTTATCACTTGCTCTGTTTCAGGTATTCTTCAGACTTCATGTATATTATCAAATTTAATTCTCAGAACATCTATATGAAGTTGATATTATCATAGATAACATTATTTTCCTTCTCTTAGGATGCAGGCACACTTTTAAACTATTATAACTATAAAAGTACATCCAGTAACTATTGCCTACTGAAATACTGTAGGATTAGAATATTTGTGAGAGATATTTACACTTAATTTTTCAAAATCCTGGTGAGAGAGAGAGAATGATACAGAAAAGTTAGCAAATTATTAAAATTTGTGAATCTGGGTATCTGGGGGTGTGGGTGTATGTTTGAATTCTCTGTATGGGGTTTGTTTTATTTTTATAACTGTCCTGTAAATTTGAAATTATTTCAAAAGAAAAAAAATGTTTTAAAGTAAAAGAAAAAAATTACCAAAGAAAAATATTTTAGGAGACTGAGAATTTTAAACAGCACATATTAAAAGAGAAAGAATTTTAAAATGTGGTATGTAGTATTAACTTCCACTGTCAGTCATCAAGCCTATTGTGTTTGCTTAAGTTAGGATGTACAGATGGTTTTGGAGTGCCAATTATAAAAACATATTTTAGAGGGCTACTGAAAAATTGTATAGGCAAATTATATTATTATTACTAGATACATTTATTTTGTGTAAAAGGTATTTGGCTTTGGATAAATAATGTATATGCTCAGATTCAACAATTATTTATTTGAGCACCAAACATTGTACTGAATGCTATTATATCCCTGAAATATTATTTCATTACTCCTAAGAACAATGCACAGAAAAGTCTTATTATTACCCCTATTTATATGCAACAGAAAATAGAAGTTCAAAGAGACTGGGTGTCTTGACAGAATTTCTTTAGCTTCACATATTTAAGAAATATATGTTCTGTTGATTCTCCACCATAGGGACCACTCAGTGGTGGATGATGAAGACTTAATTACGGAGTAGAGTAGACACTTTTTTTTCTGTCTTGCCAGCTAGTCTTCTCTTCAGGAACTACCTCTCTCCATCTCAAAATAACCCAGGTGTTTTCTGTCCTCAGTGCTCTCTAATAGTGGCTCTCCAAGAATGGTCTTAGACAAGCAACAGCTGACTCTCTGGGAACTTGTCAAAAAATGTAACTCTCCAGATCTACTCAATGAGATTTCAGAGGTAGGACCCAACATTTTATGCTTAATAAGCCCTCCAGATGATTCACCTGCACAGTCAAGATTGAGAAATACTACTTTAAAGAAATTGCTTTGTAATTTATCACCTTAGTAGCATTATATGGAATTCACCAACTTTTCATTCTTGAAACTGTCTTCCACTGTTTTCTGGAATACCTTTTTTAATGTGATCACTCCTTCTGAGACATGCTCCGAATCTCTCTTCTTACGTATGCCTAAGGGAAGATATTTCCCAGGATTCTCTCCTAAATTCTCTTTTCACCTCTATTCATGCTTTTGACTGATCATTTCATTAACTCCCACAGCCTCAAATCAGACATACAGGTTTATTTAAGATTTTATTTATTTTGTTTATCTTTCTCCCCTTCCCTGCCCCCCCCCCCCAATTGTCTGCTCTCTGCATCCATTCACTGTGTGCTCCTCTGTGTCTGCTTGCATTCCCATCAGCGGCACCAGGAATCTGTGTCTCTCTTTGTTGCATCATCTTGCTGCATCAGCTTTCCAGGTGTGCGGCACCACTCCTGGGCAGGCTGCACTTTTTTCACGCTGGGCAGCTCTCCTTACCAGGTGCTCTCCTTACCCATGGGGAGCATCAGCACTGCCTGTGGGCCAGGAGGCCCTGGATTTGAACCCTGGACTCCCATGTAGTAGGTAGATGCTCTATCTGCTGAGCCAAATCTGCTAGACATACACTTTTGATTCTCAAATCCATTTCTCCTCCCCTCCTCTTTCTACTAGCTTAATTATGTAGCCATTAACTCAACATATATTTCTTACTATGTAGCGTTATTGCTTGGAAATGCAGCAGGAAAAAAAGATAAACATTGTTGCTGCTGTCAAGAATAGATAATCAAAAATTACAAATGCTTGCAAAACATTTAACCCTGATATTCTGCAGGCATCAATTTCAACATGCCCCAACTAAAATCACCTTTCTCCCTAAACTTGATTTGCCTCTGGGTCCCATATCAATTTAAACTACCATCATGTACATTGAAGCTATCTGACTCTTTCCTTACCTTCATCCGGTATCCAACCAATCCCCAAATCTTCTTGCTTCTTCAGAAGCACATCTCATATGTATATCCTCCCCATGGCTAATGTCTTATGTCAAATTATACTGTACTGTGGTAAAGTCCTACCTGCTTTCTATTCTTTTTCCCATCCAATGTCTTTCACTGTGTTGTCTGACTTATAGCCAGAAACAGAGATCTTGGTACATCACTTTGCTTAAAAACAAACACACACAATATTTCAATAGCTTCTAATAGCCCACAAAGAAAAGATCACACTCTTAAGTAAAATATCCAAAGTCTTCTAAATGTGGCTTGGACTTTCCTTTCCAGCCACATGTCCCAGCCTCTCTGGGCTACCTCCTGGTACTCCAGGATGCCATGCACTCCCACTCTACACCTCTCTCAAGCTATGCCCCTCTGCAGGGTGACTTTAAAAATACTTCTGGTGGTATCCTGCTAATCCTTCAGGGCCCAGGACCAATATCATCTTTTCTGTGAAGACTTGCCCATCTCTCCTATCTACCCTACTCCAAACCCAGGCAAAATCCATAGCTCCTGCTTTTATCCTCCGATATTTGGTTGATGTCACTACAATGCCAACACTGGATTTTAAATAACGTGAGAGCAAAGATTGTATGGATCCATCGGACATCTAGCCCGGTGCTTGGCACACTTGTAGGTGTTTAATAGATCATTTGATTTAACCCAGTTTTAATACATTCGGTTTCCAGATTGTGGCCATCTGGAAGCAGAAAATATTTAAAGGAGGATAATTCTGTCTTCCACAGGCAGGCACACTGAGAATAGGAAAAGGCAGATCTGACCAGGAAAACAGAACCTCATAAGCACAGTCTTGATAAACAAGAAGTTGTGCGAAGCCAACCTTTCATACTGCCACTCAGGTCTCCTACATGACAACACTGCAATTATAATCATGGCTCTTTACAGTGATACATGTTAACCATACAATGATTAAATCACATTTTGTAGCCCCTTTTAAGGATGGAGGGGAATAAGCCATCTTTTAAGAAATAAATATTTTATATAGAGTATTAGGATTTTAAATTTTGGTACTTATGTCTTTCAAGATTAGGTTCAGCAGATTATTACAGAAATACTAAAACAGCATTGGCTTTAAAATATGATATGGTATCTTTCCCTGATATATGTTCAGACACAAGCAGTACCTGGGTTCATCAAGAACAGAACTGAGACCATCAACCCACATCTCTGCCTGCCTGAGGAGCTCCAGAGTCGTTCCCGACCAGATCCCGAAGCTTGCTGTGGGTGCCTCTGAAGTCTGACTGGCTGCTCTGCTACTGGGCTGACTGGTCTTTGGATAGGCCCTGCGTACCACGAGCCATTTCAACCCCAGCATTTGCCTCAACTCCCGTCTCTTGTTCTCAACACCATTTTGGACCTTGCTCTGAGCTGTATAAACTATGGAAAACTGACGCTAACTTTTTACCCAACTTTGAAAATCCCCACTGAATGAACACCTCCACTGCAGTACACCTCCTCCCCAGTGCTCACACTCACATACACACACAGAGGGGGAAAGCAGTTTGGAACCAACCCACACTCATTTGAATCAATGGTCACCTTTTACTGGTCTAAGTTGTTGAATGACCAATTCACTGAATTACTGTGGTTGCTTATTTTCAAATTTTGGATGATTTGTTAGTTAACTGTCACTTTCCCATTTGTTTCACATTTCAGGTGTTGAAGCATTTTCCAGGACTCAACATTGGATGAGCTTTCCTTAAAACACATTCTACAACCTTCTCTCTGTCTGCGGGCTTATTTCCTGCCCATACCTCTACCTCTGCTGATGAGAAGGCTTGTATAAATTGTCCTTCACCTGGTAAAACACAGATGCTTGATGGCTTTCCTACAATTAGTGATTTGGCAGATTGATTTTCAGATAACTGATCTAGAGCCACCACCAGGTGCTACCTCCTACTGTAGTTATATTATGTTTCCATTCACAAAGTAAATGATTTTAGCAGCTGGAAGCAAACTTTTGGGAGAAGAAAAAACTGGTCTCCACCAAAATTACTCTTTTAATATGTATTTGTGGTGGCAAATAGCAAACTAAAAAAAAAAAAATCACTCCACCCAAAAATGTTTCCTGATATATTCTTTCCTTGTTCTGGGATGAGGGATCAGAATAGTTCATGTGTAGGGGGGAGAAGAGAAATGAGAAAATAGAGAGGGAAAAGAACTGGGAATATAGGATTAAAGGGAAGGTCTCTTCTGGCCTTTACCTTTATATAGTCTTTACCATCTTAAAGCATTTTCCAATATACTGTCTCATTTCATGAGCACAGTCAGTTGATTAATTTGCCAGGGTACACATTTCTCTCTCTGGTTTTTCTTTTTCTTTTTTTTTTTTTTAGAAGTAGGGACCTTGTATTTGGGGAGCGGGTGTTCAACCACTGAGCCACATCGGCTTTCCTGGGAACCAAGTCTGGGGCATCCCATGTGGGAGGCCGAAGCTCAACTGCTTGAGCCACATCTGATCTTTCTCTCTCTGTTTTTAAGTTGAGGAAATTGAAGCTCCTAAAAGTTAAAGAACTTTCCCCAAAGTCCTACAGGCAGTAAGTAAAAGTATCACAAAAGAAGCAAACTCCCAATTCTTAATCCTCCACTCAGCCCTGACTCCTTTTTGGGTACTTTTTGATATCTCTGCCTAAAAGAATGGTGTGCAAATATTTTTACTTGGTTTGCCTCTTGCCATGCCTCCCCTGACCCTATTAATAAAGTTCATTTACTTTTTACTTTCCATACAGTTTTTTATACGGTTACAAACTCTTGAAGGCAAAGGCCAGGTCTACTCTGAGATCAGCATAGTCCATAGCATGTCTCCTGGCACTCAGTGGATTCCCACTTGATTACTCCCTTTGGCTACAGTTTTCTTTGGGTGCTTTGAATCTAGTTAATGAACATTAGCCAATCATTTCCTAGGTTCTGGCAGTGCTTCTAAGACCTACTCACAGGCAAATTCAGGAATGAGAATAACATATCAGTCTATTTTAAACAATAAATGCAATTGTTCTAAATACTGACAACAGAAAGGTTTTTCTATTCTCTTTGATACAATTGAAATTAGCTTGCAATGTCTATCATCTGCCCTAGAAACTGAGGAATTCTCATTTTCTTCTCTTAATTAAACATATCACCTGGAAAATTTGAGTATATTGGTGTTGTATCAGCCATCCTAAGTGGTATTCCAATATACTGTTCAGTGAGAAGGTAAAATGCAAGAGCATGTTGGGAAAACAACTTAACAAGAAGGCTCTAACCACTTTAGAAGTGTAAAAGTTCTTCCACAGGGGAGTTGTGACACTAAAACTTCCATGAAAGCATATGAAAATGTTATCAGTGGTCTGTTATCCCCTCATAAATGAACCAGACTTGGGCAAAGACGTTTGAGCAGTGTCAACCCTTGTCAAACCCATACCAAGGCCTGACATCTGTTAAATCATTAAAGACACAAATAAAGTGCTAACCAAGACAGAGCAGGGGAGGCAGGCAGGCTGATGGTATGTATTAGGACTGAAAGTAAGAGGCCAGGAAAGAGGTGATTAATCCCTGGATTTTGGAATATTGCTAGAGCTTGTTGGCTAAACTTTCCCAAGTTCCAAGTCACTGGCAACTACTCTGGTAATAAAACCACCATGGAAATCTGTAATAGATGGCTTTAGGGCTTTTAACATTGATATGGTTGTTTCCACACTAAGTGAATACCCTTTGGTTCTCCACATTCTCATCTTCATCCACATCCCCTGTTTCAATTCCATGGAATATAATTCTCCCTGATCTCAAAGAGAAATTTGTCCTTGAATCAGTTCCATAAGTGCAAAACAAAATATTTGTTATTAGTATTCATCCTGGTTTGATACCTGATTAAAGTAGATTCTACTTTCTCTGTTCTGAAAGCCCAGGCGCATACTACTTTGAAGGTTCCCCTCCCAGAAAAGAGAGGAGTTTCCTCATTAAAACTTGTGGCAGAGACAAAGCTAGGTACTCATCAAATTATTTTATTTCTATTTTCCTATGCACAAAGAATGACTACATGTCCCTGATTCTGCTGCAGGTACACGGGGCTTTTGCTTTTCATAGCAAACTTGGAAGTCAAGTTCTAAATGGTAGGAAGTCAGCTGGGGTCCTTGAGTCACCAGGTGGAGGAACGATGCCCAGCAGAATCACCTGATCCACACAGCATCACCTGATCCACGCAGACTGAGAAATATGATTTGATACCATAGTTGGTATTGATTCTTTGACCAATAAACACTGAAACTTGTGGGATAAATGTACCTTAAATGAATGGGGATGAATATGCATTCAGCTGAGCTCAAGGAAACCTGATGGCCTAAAAGGAAACAGAGAGAGACCAACTTCTATAAGTGAGTGAGTGCATGGGAGTCACTTCGGCTACAAGGAAAGTGGCAAAGGAAGCACCATTCCATACCCTTGGACATGCCAGTCAAGGAGGGGACCTTAAAAAGTGGCCACAGTGTATTATTAGTTCACCACAAGAGACTTTTGCTGCTGTGTGGGAGTCAGTCTAGGAAGGGAAAAGCAGGAAAATCGAAAGTAGGAAGAAATGTCAAGTAATCTGGACCAACCCACCCAAATCCCATACAGGCAGCAAAGCAGCCCAATAGCAGAGTCTCCAAAACACAAGACCCAAGTTTGTACCCAGGCCCAGTGATGCTAAGCTGGGGTGACCATGGAAATGGTATCAGTAAAGAGACAACTGGAAAGTGCAGCGTTTTGGTAGGAGTGAGCACTAGCAGCAAAAGCTGCAGAAGCTCCAGTCATCCCGGAAGGAAGTACATGAATGCTGTGACAGCCGGCCAAGGCTGAGGTTATAGCTTGGCCACAGTACAGAGGACTACTTACAGGATAATCCAAGAGCTCCACTGTAAGGTGAGCAGAGAAGACTGAAGGAGAAAGCAGTGATGCAGTACCAATGATCTAACTGGTGGGAGGAGCCAGGGAATGACTTTTCAAAGGAATTTATTTTTCCCCTCCCTGGCCAAGACTGTTCTAGAAAACAGTTTAGTGGGTCTCCCTGTAGCCATCTTCTTGAATCTGTTAAAACCAGGAGAGGAATCCAAATGCATACATTTTAACAAAGAGCTATCTTCTCCCTCCTTTCTACTACCCTTTCCCTGGGAGAACTTTAGGGAATTTACCAGAATGGCCAAGGAAACCATATCACAGGTGTAGGCAGACTCCCCCTGAGTCCCCCTCCCTGGACCAGATAAACCCCATTGCCGGTTACACATAGGAACCCAGGAAGACATGGATCAATACCCACTACTCCACCTTCAGAGAATGGGATAAATGCTCCCCCCACCTCCCACCCCTCTCTCATGTCATCATAAAGTTTACTTCCTTTCTGCCATATTATGTGTATTTGCTAAGGAAAGGAGTTGGATATTTGTTCTGGATTATCCAACCTATACCCCACAATCAACAAGCACATGACTGTGTGCACCCTAGGTTGAGACAAGACAGGAGGACTCAATGCGGAAGGAGACTTCCACGGACAGCTCCAATCCAAAACTTACCAGCCTCTCCCAAACAATGACAATAGTTAGCCTACCACTCTTTTTACACCAAAGTAATTTATGTTCTAAATGGAGGGTCAGATTTAATTCACTAAAAAATATTTATTGATCCCTGTGGGGCAAAACAATTTACTAGCTCTTCGGGGTACATTCATATAGACACTATCCCTGCACCTATGGGACTTTGGTCTAATAGAGATGATAAGAAATATTTCCAACAACTTTAACACAAGGTAGAATGTGTTACATTCCTAAAAGAAGAGGATATAAAGTGCTATAAGAGTTAATTCAGAGGAGAAAGAGATTGCTCTCAGATGAAAAACAGATTGAGGATCAAAAATGTTGGTGCTACATGGTGCCATAAGGACCATCTCATCTAAATACTTCAAGTAAATGCTGAGGATGTTAAGTGATTCCCCAAGCTCATGGAGACAGTGATAAAACCAACGAAGCCTTGAGCTCCTGTCTTCTGACTCCAAGTCCTTGCCTAGTCTGCTATGTCAGGCTGCTTCTCAGAGCTTAGTTGTGGGGCTGAGTCAAGCCAAAGCAAAGCATCTACTGGTCCAGATTCATCCAATAAATACATAACCATAATAAGGATTTTGACCTTGAGAAACTTACAATCTACTAGAAAAAGTCGAATATGCACACATACATCTCCATACTTAAGTCCAGATTCCTTTTACTTGAGATGTCTAAGATGCAACTAATCTTGGAAAGTATAGTATAGAAACTTAGATATGCTGAATTGATATTTAATCCATTATTAACCTTCAAATTTTAAAAGGGGGAGGGAGATGAGTTTATTGGGTACTGAGAAGTGGAATAGGGAAGAAGGAGGATGGACGTAAAGAGAAGCTCCGCTGAAGGTTAATAGTTTGGCTAGTCCTAAGTAGTAGATCCAGGAGAGAAAACTTGTGTCTTAAAATCTAACACCACTGCTGAGTACTTAGCAGGTACTCAGTTTAAAAGCTCTACATAGGGTGCACTGGGCTGCAGGAGAAGGTGGCTGTCTCCACAGATAAATTATAAAAACACAATACATGTCCTGAAAGTAGAATGTGGGCCCAAATACTTTTGACAGGGATGTCAAAAAGTCAAAATTCCTCCATAAATTAGATTTGTAACAAAACAATATGAATGGAATAAATAATTCCAGTGGAATGGTGGATACACAGAGCATACCAGTGTTAGCAAAGTGGCAAAATTCATATAGCAACAAAATTGTACTTCCAGAGCTACAACATCTAATGATGTCCAAAGAAAATATGAAGCCTCCACAACCACCAGAAGGACAAACATACCACAATTAATTTTAGTGGATTTCAAACTTGTCTTAAGTCAACAACCTTCTACTCGTGTTAATGTCTTGAGAGAATCACAATGCAAAATACCCACCCATTAAGTAAAAGAATTCCAGCTGGTAAACATGACCTAGACATTTGTAAGAATATATTTAATATATGTACACCCATTATGTTTTCAGATAACAGAAGAAAAAATGCAGCACAATTCTTTTTTCTCTTATCAAAGCACAGTCATCTAAGCGTAAACTGGAGTACTCAAAGTAGAATTCAGGTTTACAAGATGAAATGGCCAGAAGCATCAGATTACTATGGAAGGATATGTGTCTGAAAACTAATTTCAAGAAGGAAAACTATAAATGTCATGTTTTATCCACTTGCTTAGTGAAAGAGCTGCAGTTTAAGGTATTAATAGCAGGTGAAATGAATATTGCTGCAAATTGTGTTAATTTTTAAAGCAGTAGGAATGCTGATACTAGTAGTATCAAAAATAAGTCCAGGATTGCTTTGAACCTGTATTTATAATTTTATGAGCTGGAGTGTATGTTGATGAATATCCGTTAAAAGCTGTCCCTGAATGTTACATGTAACAGACATGTAACAGGCATGGTAAATAGTTGTTACCATCTTTGTTTAACAAATTATGCGTTTATGTTTAAATGAAACCAAGAAAAAGGAAATAGGTGTATGGGTATGTGATTCTGAGGTTAAAGTTAATCTTTAAACGTAAATAAAATGTTCAGTGTTGGGGGGTGGGGGGAGGACAGAGAAGGAGACTGGGAACAGAAGTGTCGTTTTGTATTGTGTTCCTGCCCCAAACCCCCAATACTTGTAGGAATGCTGACTTTCTTTAGCAACCTGCAAAGCTTAGTGCTACCCTCCACTGCCATCTTCTCCACCCCAACCCCCCCCTAAAAAAACAACAACAAACCTGATATATCTACATCCTCTTGGAGCTCATTCATGCCATGATTCATCCCAACATCACGGTGGTCGTCAGCCTTGGCCCCCACTAGTGACGAGTATTTGTGGCTGCTGTGCAGAGAGGCAGGTGGGCTGGCAGCCTCATGGACTAGCCTGCTCCCATCCTCGCTGGTGCTGGGGAAGTCAGGGATGTAGTCCAGCCACCATCTCCCAACCTTCACTACTCACCCCCCTTCTCTGTTGACTACAGGTGTTTCAATATGTTTCCATTCGGCAGCCCCGGGGCAGGGTGGCGAATGTTAGGTCTAATGTAAAGGTCTGATCCTAACTTAAATCTGGAAACTAGCAGCCCCAGCTACTTATCAGGGTGGGAAATCTCAGTGGCAGACTCCCCACCCCCTGGATTTTATAAATACTTTACCCTTCCGCAGCACAGATTTGTCTCTCTTCTCTGATGGGAAGTGGGATGTTTAGAGCTGCCATCCATGGAACATGACCCAAGCAGTGAGCAGATGGACTCTTCTGGAGACCAGCCACGATGGAATCTCTTCCTCTACTCTTTTGGACCCTTTGTGCTGTGTTAAGTAATTAAGTGGTCATTTGCTGCAAGTTTGTTTTGCCTGAACCTCTGTTCCCAGATGCATCATCATGTATAGCAACCAGTTCCACAGCTGGATCAAAGCAAGCCCATCTTACCAACAACCACTTCTCTCTCCCAGATACAGGCCCCACTCTTCAGGCACTACTGGCAAGTAGAGAGAGTAAGAAAGCTCCGAAACCTTACTCATCTGACTGCACAGACAGATCTAAGAGTCCAAATTTTGGCATTCTCATTTGCTCTGAGCCCCAAAAGTAGAAGTACTCTTGAATGCTTTGTAGATGTGGAAAGGAGGTAAGGAAACCAACATTTGTGGTATGTTGATAATAAAAGCACCAATAATTGCCTAACACTTACACAAATTTCTTAGGTGTCAGGCTCTGTGATATCCCCTCTAGCCTATGGGATAGGTTATCCCCATTTTCCAAAAGAAACTGGGTCTCAGAGAGCAATTAAGTGCCATGCCCAGAGTTACAGCACTACGTAAGTGCAAAAGCCAGCACTGCATTCAGGTCTTTCTGATATCAAAGTTCTAGGCATCAAATGTTATGCAGAGAAGCAGCTTTAGTCTAAATGTACAAAGCGATAATAACCCAGGAAGGGAAGCAGATGTAGCTAAAGTGGTTAAATGCCTGCTTCCCATATGCAAGGTCCTGGGATCAATCCCTAGTACCTCAATAACAAAACAAAACAAAACAACAACAACAATAAAAACAGACAGACAAAAACCAGGAGAAGTATCCATGTGTTTTAAGTAAGAGTGGTAACTGGTCCCTGAAATGGAGTGGCATGTAAAATATGCCATTGCTCCTGCTGCTAATATGATGATGATTATCATCACCTTTGGGAATGTATTACTTCCCAAGAGGAACCAACATGATTTCTCCTTGCGCTCAACGAAGACCATACTTCACTTTTCACCCTGGCTATTAGGAAGCTCAGAGACAAATTTAAAATTCTTCTTTAGTAACTATCTAGTACCGTCATGCCTATCAGAGTTCTTATTCTATTTTCATCTTGACCCTGGATTGTGATTTGTTTTACCTGGTCCCGATCTTCTACTTACCATTTACATATTTATTACATGTATTCTCATGAGACTTTAAAACCTTAGTGGAATAAGGAAAGGTATACATGACATTAATAAGAAAAATAATTTACCTAGGAAGGGCTTTCATCTGTAGCATTACACAGATTCTTTAATCCTTTGAATTCTATTGCTAAAATATCTGAAGAAAAATCAAGAAACCATCTGGCTGCTTTTGGAAAGACAGAGGTAATTCAGGTCTTTGATCTTCTCTGTACATGGATAGGAAGAGGGAGAGAGGACCAAATCTCCCTGACACAGACAATCGTTTGCTTTATTAAACAAATGTCTTGTATTACACACAGAGGAGAGCATTATGTGGACGCACACAAAAAAATTACGATGAAAAGTAGACACTGAGCATGCTGAGTACTTTGAATTTTGAAACATTAACATCACAGCTGTTTCTAATAATTTTTCTCCAAACTGCAAGCTTATTTCCACAACATGTACTAATGTAACTGTATCTGCCCCAAAATGTTTCTTTCTTTCATTTTTTTAAAATGAAGTCTTCTTAAAAATAACTATGCAACTGAGAGTCACCTTATATCGCCACCACACATCCAGGTTACTTTCCTCCCTTTTTTGTTGTTGTCGTCGTCTGCCATGATTCAAGATGAGGGTGGTTTGAAACAGTTGACTACTTATAAACTTGTGAAGTGTGCCTTTCTAAGAAAAGAGCAGAAAACATAACTAATGAGAGAAGTCAAGACAGTCATTAGACAGAGTGCCCTGGAATTCCCTCACTCTCTGGGGCGATGGTGATGGTAACATGTCCTTGGAACTTGGGTGGGAAATACCCGCTAGTTGACTCAGGGCTTGGGGAGACTTAATTCTGTTTTAGTTGGCTGGTTGGTTAGTTCAATTAAAACTCATGGGTTAACCCGCACTCAGATGGAAAGAAAAGGTACTACGTTGATAGTCCTTTCACTGTACTCCTGCTGATTACCTGGTTTTCACTTGTTTCCATCCTGGTGAAAGCGTCCTTTGTCGGATGGTTTTATATTTTTGTAAGGGGTTGTGGGACTTGATGCTTTCGAGTGTCTCTCCGTAGAGGCTTGATACGCAGTGGCGGGTGCCTTCTGAGAGGCTGGTTCACAGTGCCGGAGTCAGGGCCGCCGCTGTCCGGTCTGCGAATGAAAGCCGCCTACAGCGCCCTGAGATACTTTACTTTCAGCTTGGGTTCCGGGGGCATAGCTCCGGCCGCTCTCGCCCCTGGGGCCGCTCGCCGCTCCGGCCGGGGTTCTGGAGACCTCACGGCTGTTGCCCGCGGCTAAATGGCGGGGTTCGCGCGGAGAAGAGTTCAGAGCGCCGGGCGGTGTCGGGAGAGGCTGCTCCGCCCCGGCGCGGGCTCGGATCAGTGCTGCTGATGGTCCCCAGAGGGCGCCTGTGCCCCACCCGCCGCCCCGGCCGCGCCCTTCCACCCGCAGCTTCGGGGGCTCGGAGAAACCTAACGGTCCCTGGCCGTTTCTGTCCCCACGAGTCGTCGGGTCCCCGGTGCTGAGACCCCAGAACGTCCTCTAGCTAGTGGCCTGGCGTGAGGTGGGGTAGGATGGGGCGCAGGCCGTGGCCCACCCCAACCCCCAAATCTGCAAACTACAACACAGCGGAATAGTTGTCAGCCTCTCTGCCAACCTCTCTCCCCCAGGATATTATTCTGCCACCACCGGCGGACAAGCCAGGCAAGGATTAGAATCCCCGCTGGAACGCCGAGGAAGCCGGTCTCGGGGACGCTAAGGCCAGGCGCGGTCAGGGTCACACAACAGATACGCGCGGAATCGCGCCGAGAGCCGCGTCCCGTCGGCCCCCACCCTCCGCCGGAGCCCTGTGGAGCCGCGCCGGCCGCGGGCTGGGCCGCGGGCCGAGGCCGGAGGCCCGGGGTGGGTCCCGGTTTACTTCCGCCGGGGGAAGCGCTGGGCGGGCCGGCTGCCGAGGCCTGCGCGAGGCTGGGACCCGCGAGCCAAGGCCGGGAGAGGTCGCGCGCGCCGCTAAGCCTTGGAGCCACCAAGGGTCTAAGCATCAAGCACCCAGGGCGCGGCTATCCAACCTCAGCAGCCGGCGCAGCGGACGCACCCGTCGTGGGCGCTGAGACCAGAAAGCTCTGCTGCTCCTTCCCGGGTCCTAGAGTCCTCGTGGCAGAACCTTAAATTTGAGCCACTTTACTCTTGATCGTTTTATTTTCATTTTTCATTCCTAATACAAATACATAAGAGAAAGAATATCCTCCTTTTTAGCCACTCCACCCTGGTTTCCCAGAGGTAACAGATGTACAGCCTGGGTGAATCCTTACTCCCCCACCAACGCGCACCGCGCCGTATCTGGGACCTTGGTCGCCCCCTAAGCTGCACCCGCAGGGCGGGGACGAGGCCCGAGATACCGGAGCTTGAATTTGCCCTGTAGTGCGGTCTTATGGGTGAGAGAGGTTTCTGAGCTTTAATGGGCTTTAGTGATAATGATTATTTCCACTAGCAGGAACCCGGCCGCCGGGTGGGACGGGTGTTGCGCAGGCGCCCACACGAATCAGTAACTCTGCGGGCTCTGAACGGCGGGCCGCCGAGAGGCCTCTCCAAGGCAGACGCCGCGGGAGATGATGTATGTATTCTTCGCACTTGCTGTGCACAAAGCACGGAGAGAGGACTGTACTTGGCACTGGTCAACAGAAACCCGCGAGTCCGCCGGCAGCCGCGTGCCACCCCCTGTGCAACTTCTTTCGGCCTCTGTTTAATAACAGGTGGCGAGGCCCGCGGCGACCGGTACGAACGGCCGCTCGCCCTGACACTGCTTCCGGGGCGCCTCGGCGCGGCCGCTTCGCTCCCGGTCCTCGCGGAGGGACGCTGGGGCCAGGGCGCGCCGGGCAGTGCCTCTGCACGCGGCTTGGGACTTCCAGCAGCCCCGCCGCCGCCGTAGAGAGCCTCGAGGGGCGCGCCCGCCGAACTTGCCGGGGCGCCTTCCCCGGTTTCTTGTTTAAAAAAAAGACTTAGTTGTTAATGACCCATGCCTCTCCCTTTCAAGTGGCATGAGCAATCAGAGGTGCTCCTCCGGCGTCCAGAAAGACTGCAAGGTTGTTACCCCCTCTCTCCCCGCTTCTCTCCGCTTCTCCCCTCTCCCCCAAGTTTGCCTCCGGAGTCCTCTTTGATTTTACACACACACACATCACACACAAGAATTCTCGACCGTAATTAGGAGGTCGCCTAGGCGAGTCGTCCTGCCTTCCTAGCTTAACAAGCCCCTTCCCAGGTGACTCCCAGGGAGTCGGTCCACATTCTGCGCCCGCGGCGGAGCCCCGCTGCCTGCCGCGGGGCGAGCCCAGAGGCTGCTCAGAGCCGCGGGCGCCGCGGGCGCGCTCCTGCCGCCGCGCTGCTTCGCGACGCCACCGCGACAGTGATTTATGCTCCAGCGGCTCGGGAGAACCCCAAAGCTCTGACTGGGTTAATTTTTGTCAATTGTTCCTCATCACACGGAGATAGTTTGTAGCTTGAAGCGGTTTTTATTTATCACCCTGCATATTTGAAATACAGTCAGACATAAAAATAACTTACTCTGGGACTCTGGCGCAATATTGGAGCCGTCGGGGAATAATTTGGCTAACTGGCTTGGACGGTTCACCTTCTAAACAGAAATGCACCTCTCAGTCAAACTGTAAATCAGATTGTCTTCGGCAATGAAAAAAAAAAGTCACTCAAGCCAGAAGGGGACGGGAAACAAATGAAAGAAACGCAGATATTGACTAAAGCAAAACAAGCTTCAGAAACCCAAGCAGGGTTTTAATTTTAGTTGTGGGACTTCATAGGGAATGTGAATTCCTGAATTTTTACCAGCGAGATCCGCCTCAGGGAATCTCGGGTGCCCCGGAGAACTGGACCACTTTCTTTTTACTGTTATTGCTATCTTTATTATTAAATAAAAATAAATAAATGCCATCCTTAAAATATTAATAAACTCGAACCAAGCTCACTCTTACGTGAGATCAGGTTTGGATTCCCTTAAAAATCTCTAATATAAGTGGAAACGAAGCAACGCACAATGGCCTATGCAGGAAAAGGTGGGAGCTTAGGAAGCGACCAAAACCTTAGGAAAGAAAGGAATCAATAATTTCCCTGGCGCTTTCATTGTTTTCAATTTTTTTGTGGCTGGATAGTCTTTTCCTGAGCTTCAGGAATCCCTTTACCGCACCTATATCGCGGTGATCATGACTGCTCAATGTCTTACAGCCGCATGTAGACAGAGTAATCAAAAGCCTGACCAGGACGAGCCCACAGGAAGGCAGGAATTAGAAAAGAAGAAGAGAAAAACGATATGGGCCACCACTTACCAATGATCACGAAGCGGAATTCAAAACACAACCAAATGACACTTCTCCCCAAGGACGCACCTGCTATTATTTTGCATTATTCCCCCCCCCCCCCCCAAGGAAATTTCATTCTAGCGCGAAAAACAGAGACTAGTCTAGTGCCTGTTTCCCTAAATTTCCACAACGGAAATCTGAGGATAGTTTTCTTGAAGCGAACTTACACGACTGTAGGTACCTGCCCCAGTCTTAGAATATTTAAAATAGTTAAATATATTTAATTAAACTCATTTTTAAAAACCAAGACCATTCACAACACTTACTTCTAACATTTTGAATAAACTGGAACAAGAGAACTGAAACTCATAAAAATCCATAAAATTAACTTTAGATTTAAAGATACCACAGGGGCTTCAGGTAGAAAATTATAGAGGGATTATCTTAAAATAATTTTGAAGATTTTGGGGGCAGATACCTTGGTAGTTGGAACGTTTTTATACACCGATGTACTGAATGTGTAATATTAAATTATTACTGCAATCAAAACATGTGGCTTCAAGGGTTTTTAAAGAAAGAATTTAAATTAAATATTTTGATGGGCAAGCAGTTGAACGTTTTTCTCAAAAACAAACTGAATTGGTGTGGTTTTGACATTTGCATGGCCCAGTCCTTAATCTGGTGGTTTTTATATCGGCCCCAAGCTGGCTTTGCTCAAGTCCATGTCTCTGCTTCTTTGGAACCGGAACTCAATGAAATTCAGCACGCCCTGCTGTCAGGCAACTCCTGTGTTGTGTGTAATCCTTTGCCAATAGATGGCCTGATGTCCTTTTCTGTATAACCATCTGGGACCTGAAAGAAAAAGGCTTGCCTCCACAAATATTTATTTTTATTTGTTGTTGCTGTTTTCTTTATTTATAACACACAGAGATGAGATCTTTTTGGATCCCAAACCACAAGTATCCCCAAAAAGGTATATTTCAAAAAATAAATCTACAGATGTAATACATACTGTGAACCCTATAAAATGCGTTTACAATGCTGACTTAAAGAAAGAAATTTATAACTTTCATATGTACCTCCTTATGCAATAGGCAACTGCCATATGTTTCCGACTTCCATAATTCAGTTTTTCCTGGACATCTGTAGCAGGTAGTGAGTGCTTCTTAAAGTACATTTTATGTAATTTGAGAAGGAACCTGCACCAAAGACTAAAGGTTAACATTAAAAAGCACAAGTCTTTCTAGAAATGCTAGTTATTCTAAATTTACATTATCCATTATGCATGGCCTGAGATAGCTTGTTTCCTCCTTTCTTCATGCAACTGAAACTGGAAATGCAGTAATTTGGAAATGAAGTATTGCATATATTTTCTTTACCTGCAACATTTCCAAAACTATCTAACTGCTTTGGTAGAGTTCCTCTGGTTACCACTTACTATTCTTTAGACTTTTGTTTGAAGAATCTCACTTGACTCTCCCTAACAACCAGTTTGAAAATATATTCCAGTATGATAATTTTACTGGGGACAAAGTTTTTTTAAAAAAATTTTTATATTGTAAAAGGGAAAAATCACTTTGCACTCTTCCATTTTCCATGTTTGTTAATTGTACATGATGCACTTTTTAAAAGGTGAAAGAGTTTACACAAGTGAGGGGAGAAAAAACCACTAGAAATCACATAGAAAAGTCATAGCTGGTCAAACATTTTGCCCATGTGTTTAAGTGCAAGGTTCATTCCCAAAATTAATACAATTTTTCAATAACACACTTCTTTTTTGTGCAATTACAAGCTGACTTTAAATTAATCTGTTAAATGTCCTTTCAGCTGAAACTGAAATGCCTAATCTGTCAGTAAAAAATATGAATAAATTCCAGGCACATTCTTTATTGTTTATACTTTCAGCAGATTATATAAATGTGCACAAAATTTCCACTGTTTAAGAACCGTCGGCATCTACAGATGTGAAATACGGGAACAGGGTCCAATTTACAGCCAATTAGAGGGTGTAATAATTTTTATTAAAAGTTAAACACCAGATTTCGTGATTCTTAAATGGAGCCTAAACCAGGAAGTGTAGTTCTATTTTCAATTCATTTTATTAAACCAACAGACTCAAAGTAGCTTTTGTTTATAGGGGAAACCTAGCATTAAAAATTTTGTTCAAAAAACATGAAACTGCACATTTCAAATATAGTGTAAACATCATTTTATATGGCACAGACTATTAAAATGCCTGTTATTAACAGTTAGATAATATTATTTAATTTTCCCAGTCATTGTCTCGATTTGATTGAAGGCCATCTCGACCAGCTGCAATATTGGTACCAGCAGAGTCCATCTTCGGGCATTCATTTACTTCTGGGTGTTAATTGCATTACCTTCTTCAAACCATCTTATGTTGGGATCAGGTATAAGAGGTACAGACAAGTGTGGTCCTCTTGAACGATCCTGTTACTACCCCTTTCCAGTAGGACTGTGAAAGGAGGGTATAAGCAATAGAGGGTGCCGGCTTTTCACCCATAAGGAAAAAAAATGCAGTACCGTCTGGAGGCAGAACAGACAGTGCTGGAAATTGTTGGGACATGAATCTGGAAGCTCATTTGCCCAGTCGCGAGCTCACCGTGAGTTTCCTTCTCACATCACCAGGCTCATCACTTCTTCACTGCCCTTGAGTTGACCAGTCAGAAGGCCCGTTCCCCAACGCTTTTCTACCCCTTCCTTAAGCTGAAGTACAGGGAGAGGTTGGGATGAAGAGGAACGCCTCAGAGTATGCACAGCTGAGACTGCGCGTCTCCTTTGAGCCCCAGCCAGCAAGAAATGAGTTTTGATTGAAAAATCAACACCAGAAGAGAGGCTCTCAGAATCGCAAAGTGAGATGGGGCGTCCGGGAACCCCGCATGGTTCTTCGGAAGGCTACTGGGGCTCCTCTGTAGCGAGACCGCGGCTCAGCTAGTAGGAATAGAGAAGGGACGTGTTGTGGGAAGGAAAGAATGAAACGCAGTCGCCAATACGCGGCAGGTCACGTCTGTGAGCGCAAGTCGGCGACAGTCTCGAGCAGCCAAGGACTTGCGGCTCTGGATCGCTTTCTCCACCCGGCCTCGAATTGCTGATACAGCCCAGGACGGGCAGGGAGGCTGGCGGCGAGAGCGCGGCGGTGGAGATCCCCGACGCCTGAATTAACTCCCGTAGTCTTTGCAAATTTATGTAGTTATAACTTCGCATTTTTATTAACCGAAATCAGAGGGAGAGACGAGAAGATTAACTGCAAATAGAAGGACGCGAATGAGAAAGGGTAGGGGCAGGAACAGAGAAGAGAGGGAACCCCCGCCCCCAGAATGCGCTGCCTTGCGACTCTGGGAGGCATTTGATGTCCACGGCCCCCAGTTAGGATAAGATTCCTTCCCAGATGAACGCAGCCAAATACATTATCCTCTTTGGTGCTTGGATTTGACCCTTGCTCATCCCTACCCAGCCTTTTTGGGTATTTCTAGCTCAGTTAATCTTTAAGCTAAGAATAGAAGTCTTTTGTATGAGTGGGAAGTAAGCTTGTTCTTGCCTGTTTGGGACAGTCAGGGACCACCTGATGCACTTGTCCTGGGGCCAAGAATAGACCCTCAAGTTCATCTCCCAGGCCCAAGGGATAGACCCGAAAGAAGTCCGCTTTGCTAACTCTACCTCAGTCTTCAGTCCCGGCAACCAGACCATAAGGGTTAAAAACTCCACTGGGTATGCGCCTAAGGTGATTGCCAAGGGTTAAACAAACAAGCAAAAAACAAACAAACAAACAAACAAAAAACCGTATTTAAGAATGTAGTGCTGACACACGGGGCTTTTACATTTAGAATTTAAAAATAAACAATTGTTTAAAAAATAAAATGCGAACTTATAAATCAGGTAAGGTTTTTATATAAATAAACCTCAATGCTGGGAGACTCCAGGCTGAAAGCACAGCGGGAGTGGACAAAAAAGAATGTTTCAAAAAAAAAATCTGCCCAAACTGTCCACTTTTAAACTGCACCAAGAAAAAGGCGAGACTTTTTAAAAGTTACGTGTTTTTTTTTTTCTTTTTTGCCTTAGTGTTGCAGCTATCTGGCGGGGCGCCGATTCCACTATTCCACTATGTAGCGTTCTCCCCCACCTAGAGACGGAAAGATCATCTACCCTGCCCTCCCTCCGTCCCTGAGACAGACGCATTCTGATAATTTTCTTATCTGTGTGACATTTTTTTGAAATGGAGCCCGGCTGGTCTTGTGAGAAAACTGACAGAGCAATTCAGCTTTAACCTTTTCCCTAACGTAGATCACCCTCGGAAAAGACATTTTCTTCCCTAAAATAAGTATGGCAGACGCTCCCTGGTATATACCCCGTCACCCATATTTGCACGCGCGCAGGTGCATACACGCGCACGCTCGCGTACACGTGCACATGCTGACACGTGCACACGCGCGCGTGCACCCCGCCGAGCTCGCCTCCCCGGTATTCGTGCTGTCCTGGCTTCCTCTCTTTCAACTCGAAAGCGCAAGACCCTCACTTTTTTTTTTTTTTTTTAAAGGCTTTTCTATGTGACTGGCTTTGCCCTTCCTTGGAAGGCCCGCCTGCCTCTTTGGGGCGTCCTTCCTTCCGGAGCCCGGGAAAAATTGGACGCTCCCACGCTAAGAACGCAATGCGCTCCAGTCTGCGACTCCCTGGGCCACGGGGTCGGTGACAGATGGGCTGCTGGGTCCAGGAGCCCAATTCAACGCGATCCCTCGGTGACAAGCGGCGGCGTGGCTCTAAGGCTACGGTGTTCAGAGCTAAGTCTGGACCAGACTAAGGGGCGGGCGGAGCGGTCTTCGCTCTGCCCCCGCGCACTCCTGGAACAGTCCTAAGGGCCACGTTCTGACATGGTGGATCTTTTTGGGAGGCCCGGTTTTCTATGTTATGGTCTAGGCAGACGCAAGTCCTCGGGTGTCGGTGTGGTCTGGGCTTGAGCCTTTCACTGCCAGGGATAAAGACGAAAGAAGTGACGGAGGGCGCAAGGAAGGCTTGGGGCTACGTGATCTTGAGAGTGGCCTACAGGCCGGTGTATTCCTTCCTAAGTCATTTGGTGCTGCGGAGCACAGAGGGGCAAGAACCAATCTACAAAGATGGTTCGGATTCGCGCCTGGAAACCGCAGTAGTCTGGAGGCCTCCGGTTTCTCCCGACTGGCCGCTCCCCCTTTCCCGCCACAGGGTGTAAGTAGGCTCACGGGCTAGGTCGACCCCACCACTGTGCCTCAGTGCGTCTCCAGGGCCATAAAAGGCGCAGAGGCCTGTAAATGCGGCGTGAGGGGCGGCCCCGAAGAGAGCCAGTGGTCGCTG
The DNA here is from genome assembly GCF_030445035.2 of Dasypus novemcinctus. Classification (NCBI taxonomy): domain Eukaryota; kingdom Metazoa; phylum Chordata; class Mammalia; order Cingulata; family Dasypodidae; genus Dasypus; species Dasypus novemcinctus. Next base: position 58,103,739 of record NC_080683.1, on the reverse strand, counting down.
CTCCTTCGGGGCGCCAAGAGCCCGAGCCTGGGCGGGGCGTTCGGTCCTTGCTACCCGCCTGGGTGGGCTTCAGGCGCCTCTCCGAGCTCATTTTCACACGCAGCAACTGACCACATCGGTCGTCTACGCCCGACCCCCATTCTCCCCAAACCCTTGGGGCGGACTCTCCGCGCTCTCCGGGCTGCGTCCGCCCTACTCCCCTTTTCAGAGATGCAGTTAGCGCTCATCTTTGGAGCTAAAATACCGGCCCTGGGGCGCAGCTAAGCTTGGAGGCCCACCCGGGACCCGACAGCCGTAGACGGGTCACAAAACCTTTCCTTTACAAAGGTAAAACAACTCCTCCCACTGGAATATTTTCGAGCCTTCTCCGCCTCAGTCTTTTTTGACCCCGAGGCTGCGGGGCCCGGCTGGGCAGCATGCACCTTCTTCTGGGCACTGTCAGTTCAGGTTCCCGCTCCTTCGGTGCAGTCCGGCCTCAGAAGCAGCCCCGCGTTGCGGAGCTACCGTAAAAAGATCGCGGCGGCGAAACTTCTTCATGAATCAATCTCCCGAAAGCTTAAAGAGCCAACGGCTCCTTGAGGTTGAAGTGAATGGCGGCTGGGGAACAACCTTTTGCTGTCTACTTTATCCCAAAGATTATGAAAAATATACATCACGAACTTTATTATTCAAGAGATTTGCTTTATTTGCAAACCCATTTTTTTGTTATTGCACTTTAATCTGAACCAAAAAAATCGAGTTGAAACTACAAAACTGTACATATACATGTCTGGTGTCATTCAACTAAAAAGCGTTGTTCTTGTTTTAAAATTGGGGTTTCAAAGAAACAAATTAACTCTTTAAAAGCCTGAGGGAAAAGTGGTAAATTGTCAAAAGTAGGACAAACACGAAGTTACGAAGATTCACAGAGATTTTTAAAAAACGCAATGGGAAATTATATTGCACCTTAAAACATTTCATTTTGCGAAGTTTTAAGGGGTTTTAAGACTAAATCTATATCATTACAGTCATATAGAATCAAAATCCCATGGCCTAAGTTTTAAAATAACTACCACGCTTTGAAAAAAAGAGTGTGCTTTCTCTGACAGGTTTATATGAGGAACTGAGCGATAATATAAACTCTACTCCTCTAAATATAAAATATTTAAATATTTATTGACCATCTCTTCCCCCAGAAAAGTTCTCGGAGCAGAACTTAAATAAATAAGCCTAGTATCATGCCTGGTGTAGAGTAGGTGCTTACTAAATGCAGGAATGTTTAAATGAGAAAAGGTGGGCCTGGTGGCAGTGAATTCTTCCCCACCTTCAAAAATATTCAGAGTTGTAGCAACCTTAAGTGGTAAGGGAGTGGGACGGGAATTTGAGGTCCCTTTAAAGATTCTTGATAGTCTAACTCGGCGATCGTCTAAGTTTAAAGCCAGAGCTTGCACCTTTCCAGATCTTGGTGAGGAAAGCCAGAAAGTCTTCGAGGCTATAGGCGGAGGAGAGACCCTTCGGGCGTAGCGCGCTCGGGGCTGGCTAGTCCACGCCAGATGGCGGCGCTTTTCACCCCTTGTTTTCCCGACCTTGTAAGGAAGTGGGCGCGGGCTGCGCGGAGCCGAAGCCCTCTGATTGGCCAGCCGTCTCGATGATTGACAGGTCACAAGGCTCCGCCCTCGCCACTTTATTGACGCTAATGAGCAAGTTCTTCCCACCGCTCTCCTGCCTGGAAGTGCTGACAGATCAAGGCAACAAATTTCAATTACAATCCCTAATTTGTGTCCGCAGAGTGTTTTTACCCATGTTAGTCGTCTCTGGCGCATCAGTCGAGGCAGATCTTGGAGCAGCAGGAGGAGGGGGTGGGAGCGCAAGAGTCCATCAGTGAGAGCGCGCGCGAGAGACCGAGGGAAGGAAGCTTGGCGCGCGCGTCGCTGGTGCCTCAGATCCCAGCACAAGCGAGAGAGAGGAAACGCCAAATTTGTTCTTGCCTGCCGCGGGGAAGGGGGACGATCTCGGCCCGCGGGAAGTCCCGAGAGTTGTTTAAATCTTGGTGGGGAAGGAGAGCGAGTGCTTGTGTGTGCCGGCGTGAGTGTATATGAGAGAGGGGCGCGCGGCGGGCGGGTGGGCGCGGGGCGGCGGGGATGGCCGAGAAGCGGAGGGGCTCGCCGTGCAGCATGCTAAGCCTCAAGGCGCACGCCTTTTCCGTGGAGGCGCTGATTGGCGCCGAGAAGCAGCAACAGTTGCAGAAGAAGCGGCGAAAGCTGGGCGCCGAAGAAGCGGCGGGGGCGGCAGAAGACGGAAGCTGCAGCCGCAGCGACGGCGCTGGAGAGAAGGGCCCCTCGGAGGGAGACGAGGAGGCCGCGCTCCCGCCGCCTGCTGGGGCGCCGTCCGGGCCCGCCAGGAGCTGCTCAGACCAGGAACGGAGCTGCGGCTCCCGTGGAGCCGCGGGTGAGTCGACCCCTTTCCGCTTAACTTCTCCCCGGCGCGTCCTCGCCGGGGTCCGGCCGGCACCGCATCGCGGCCGAGAACCTCAGCTCCTGCGCGTTTGTGCTTGTGCGTGCGCTCCGTGTCCCTACGTGCGGGGGCAGTTTAGCCACTATCGCTGTTGACTGTGGGTGCCAGGGGCGCTAAGCTCGTTGCGACCCTGACCGCTCTCTCGGCGCACATCTTTGGTCACCTTCCAGACCGTAAAAATACCGCGTCCAGCGTCGCCTCGCAGGCTTCCACCACCCGCTCGGCAACTCGCGTTCTCGGCAGCGGCTGTTTGCAGCGCCGGGCGGTGGTTTCCGCAGATCTGTGGTTTCCGCATCTGCCTCTCTTGGGGTCCCAGCCAATAGGTGCTCTTTTGCTCCCCTAACTTTTAAAAGCACGGGAGAGGGGGCAGGCGACAGCATAGCGGCCCCCCCCCCTCCCCCGAAACCGGAACGAATGCCCGAAACCGCTAGTGCAAACTAGGAAGAGGGCGGCGTATTTGCCAACGTGGTTTCCCGGGGTAGCTGAGTCCTTCCCTTGCCTCCCCCTCTAGATTCTGGGTGTACAAGGCCGATGGCAGCTGCCGGGCTGCTCTCTGCGCTCTTTTAGCCGTTTCGCTGCAACGGCTGGTAGAACAGAGCGGCCCGAGAGTTTGGAGAGTTTGGAGAGTTTGGCCTGAAGAGCTTTCTAGAAGATGCCTCGGGCCCGGCCCATAGCGCGAAGAGAAACCCAGGCGCTTTGGACTGCTGGCCGGAGCACCGGGCATTTGGCCCTGTGCGCTTCGGAGCGTAGTTTGTGTCAGGGCCAGCACTGGGGTGTCTGGACGCGGGAACCTGTCCCAGACTCCATCGGCACGCGTCCCAGACCCGGGCGGCGGCGCGAAATTTCTTTTGAGGCCTTGGCCCGGCGGAGGCCGGGAGAGTGGGGTGGACGCTGCCGGCACACTGCTCTCCGTCTCGGGACTTGGGGGCCAGGCAAGTCTCGCTGGATGGCCGAACTTCTCTTCAGCGAGCGTTGTTTATCGATGGGCCTGTTAGAAGGACCCGCTGGCCCCAAAGCTTCCCCTTTTGTCCTGGCCCTTTCCCTCCCCTCAGCGGCCCGCGGGGGTCGGTCTGCCCGACCGGCTTCCCCTCTCAACTCCTCACCCGGTCTCCCCCTCTCTGCCCTTTGCTGCCCAGGCGGCTGTGAGGACGGCTTCCTGCAGGGTGCTTCCCCTCTGGCATCCCCGGGAGGCTCCCCGAAGGGATCCCCGGCGCCCGCCCTGGCCCGGCCCGGCACCCCGCTACCCTCGCCGCAGGCTCCGCGGGTGGATCTGCAGGGAGCCGAGCTCTGGAAGCGTTTCCACGAGATCGGCACGGAGATGATCATCACCAAGGCGGGCAGGTAAAGCACCAGTCGGCACGAATGCCCTCTACGTTCCCAAGCCTTGGTCTCACCCCTTCCTTAGATTAGACGAAGGGCCTGCAGCGCGGTGGGCGCTCTGGTTAGCATTTACAGACCGGATTTCCAAGGGCCGGGACAGTGGTCCACTTCTGAAGCGGCTGTGCCTACCCAGTACAGTCCTCGAGCGGCTCGGCACCGCGCCCTCCTGTTGGATTCCGGGGCGGGGAGGATAGGACGGGATCACTGTCGCTGCTGATGCTGTAGCCGTCACGGTTGATGTCCCGCACGAAAGGTAGTTATAGATTTGAGGTCATATTTAAGTTTGCCTGGGCATTTATTTAATAGGCTCTAGCTATCATTCCTGGAACGAGGGAACAGATGCCCCCACCTCCTTTCCTTAATTTTCCAAACGCAGTTTTACTCTTTAGCCGAACGTAGTTTGAACTTTTTCAGATTCGAGACTTCCAGGTTGTTCTTTATCAAAAGATTTTCTGGCAATTTGAGGACGTGATGTGTTGGGCTATTTTGGTATTTGACAAGGATGAAAAGGCACTGAAATCACCGGTGATACATGCTCAATTACACATAGCTGCAAAAATAACCACCCAGATTTTTAGAAATCATTGTTTGTACATTCACAGTTATGTGGTTATTATTTTTCTAAATGAAATCCAACACAGCCTAAATGTGATGAATATTAAAAAATTTTGTAGACATTATATCAGTTTTTTGAAGTGAAATTCGTATATATATGGATTAGTAATATGAATTGATTTGTTGGCTAGATAAGTATTAATTTGAGGAAGGCACAGGAATATTTGCATTTTTAAGTTTTCAGTTCATTTAGTGCAATGGAATCTATGGAAAATCTACTTCTTTAAAAGGAACTTAAACATACACATAGCTCTTTCAAGGAATACACATGGTAAAAACCTGGATAATATAAAAGTATCCAAACTTATTAGAAATTACAGAAACATTTTATTGAATCCATGTGCTACCTTCTACATTTTCACAGAGCTTTTATTAATGATCCAAATTCAGTCAACACCACAAAGCAACAGTTGTGTTATAAAGATGTAGTTAAAGATCTTTACTCTTTATCTTACAGGTGCACTGAAATAACACTGAAACAACCAGTATATTAAATTGTTCTCATGCCTAGTTAGAAATAATTGGCTTTCTTTTCTCGGGAAGTGGTCTTTAATGGCATTATTGCTGTAGAATAAAAATCTGGTAAATAACAGTACTAAAATTTGTATTTTAAGGTTAAATGAGCAAAAATTAGATTAACTGGAAAGGGTCCTAGACGTAAATCATTAGACAGGAGTTGAAAAAAAAACTGCTGTTTTTTTGTGTTTTTTTTCCTAGCGCACAACCAATAATTTGCTGTTGTATTAATTGCCACTGTGCCTTTTTAAAAGGATAGGGGCATTCACTTTCTCATCTCCTTTTACATGCATCTCTGGGAAGCCAAGAGAAATGGATATTTTCATTTGTTTTAATTAGCAAGTTTTTAAATGTGGTTAAGCAGAGTATTTTCAGGATACTGTGGGGGAAGGAATGATTTGGTAAATATACATTATGTTTGGTTTCTGCTTTCAATAAAGAAGTTTTACTATACCTTTCAAATTTAGAGCAACTTTTGCACTTCACCTTTACCATGCTGCAGACAGGAAGTCCTGTCTCAATAAAGAACATATTGTTTGGTTATACTATGGCACATTGGCTCCTTGTGGTTTTTTATAACCCTTTAAAAATTTCACATTATAATATATTTTATCACTTTCAGAAATTCCATTTTTAAATTTCTACCATTTGGTACATTTTATTGTTTGTATTGAAGTAAATATGCCTATTGATTTTTCTTTAAAAAATAACATGTTTTTTTAAAGTGCCATTACTCCGTCAATGTACTTCTCTTGCTTTTAGCTACACCATATTTCAGTAAACATGGAATGGATGTACAGGGTACAACAAATTACATATGTCCTGCATTCTGATTCCTTGAATTATATTACCAAATGTATGCTAGAAATTTGTCCGTATGAAAATTAGAGGTTTGAGAGGTTTCTTTGCTTATTCATTCTCCATACTTAATCTCAAGCAACAACAAAACCCAAACCCTTTTTCCCCCTTCTCCCTTATACCTAGACGCATGTTTCCAGCAATGAGAGTGAAGATCTCAGGATTAGATCCCCACCAACAGTATTATATTGCCATGGATATTGTGCCAGTAGACAACAAAAGATACAGGTACAGTGATTGGGTATAGGAGGATATGGAGTGCTGAGACTGCAGGCTACTTAGTGCCTATTTGATGGGTGAGGACTGTGATGTTTGTTTCCAGCAGGCTGTAGAATTTCCAGATCTGTAATCCAACCACCCGAAGGTTCTAAACAGCCCCAGCCCAGCCCAGTTCCTTCTCTTGCAGCAAATGTGGAAAGATAATTTTTTATTTTGTTTTTAATAGACAGAGAAATGTCTTCCAAGTATTGAGAACTTTGAATAGGAGCCACCGTTATTGCAGTTTGGTGTTGCTAAACTAAATGTGTCTTTTAAATTCATATTTTGATTAAAATTTTGAAAGGAAACATTAAGTAAAGTTTGTAAATATATTACACCGAATGTTCATTTTCTTCATGATTTTTTTGCTCCTCATATAAATTCACTTTATCTTGTTAATTTCAGAATCATAAAATTTGGACTTTATTTCTGATATTCTTCAGTTAAGAAAAATAAAATCTTATAATTAATGAAGTTATTAAGATAGCTTTAAAATGGCAATAAATTGTTACCTTACTGTTGTTTTTTTGCTTGACAATTAAGACTTTTTTTAAGTCTTATAATATTTAGATTTTGAAATAGGCTATTTAAATATAGGTATCAAGTAAACTTTGTATAGATGCACATTCTTCAGTTTCAAACCAACCTTCATTCTTTTTCTTCTGCAAGAAGATAAATCAACAGTTTTCAATGATATGCTTTTCATTTTCCCAAAGAGTTAAAAATGCTAACGATTTTAAAAGGAGGTTTGGAGTGCTTGAAAGATCAGAAGATATTGTTTTAAATCTTGGTCGTCTTTGCATTGGAATTTTTTCTAAACAGCTAGAGTAGTTTAAAAATTAGTATTTTCATAAATTTTAAAGGAAATCGAAAATTTAGGGAATTGCTTTCTTGAAATAGATTTATCGTGTTCAAAGCACATAGATTTTAATTGACACATGGAAGTATGGAGTACTACAAAAATGGGCAACAGAAAAGACAGTTTTATTATTTGTGTTTTATGTGTAAGTTGCATTATTTAGTTATTTTAATTAAATCATTAGGGAGTTTTGCTAAAATTATCTGACTGCATAACAGAAGGTAGAAGGCATTGAAGTCCATTCTTTAAATATGCTTGATTTAAAACCCATTGATTTCTGTGCTGAGGAAGATAATGTAATTCTTAATTAACTTAGAAATTATTCCATCCTTTTCTAAGTTAGTCTCCTATTTCTTTCTTTAAAACTTGTCCATATATTTTTTGATGGTTTATATTGCTTACCTAATTCTTATTTATTTTTATATAAAGCAAGGGCGTTTATTAAGATGTGTGATTTTAAAAGATTAAGTTGTAGAACATAAATTTGCCTTTGCTTATATAATTTCTCAAGAAATTTGATTTTAGCATTTGTATTTATAGTATTTTACAAAGAATGTGTAACACGTAGCATTCTCTTAGTATGGGTATTTGAACTATTCAATATGCAAGACTTTTTAAGGTTTTGATAGCATTTACTACTCTCCATATTTTGATAATGATCAAAACCATGTTCACAGAGCAATTTTTTCTTTTATTTCTAAGTTTTCCATTGTATTTTTTACATTTTTCAGGAATATTAGGACAATTTTTTTGTTTTATTCTCTAATGTCAAAGAGTGGTATTTGGTCAAGTTAAAAATGAATGTCATTTATAAGAATGTTAAATTAATATTAAAGAAAGCCCAAACTTGGGAACTTATTTTTTGAAATCACAGCATAAGAATTAGAGGAAAGTTTTTAAAAATTTAGTACTCTTAATTTTGTGATTATGTATTTTTCCTCAATGAAAGGAAATAAAGAATAGAAGCTATACTGAGAATTCAAAAAAGAATGATATGTGACCATACTTGAAATAAAGGGTCTCACTAGAGATGTATGTTCTGATGTTTCAGGCAGTTTTAAAAAGAAATTGGTAAGCTACACAGGTGGAATTTTCAGAGACTATTTGCAAATTTTTGCTTTAAATTGTATGCCATATTTTAAAACACAAGTAGGAAAAAAACACCTAAGTATATGATTTCATTTTTTACCCATTTGTAAGTGATTCATCAATATACTGGTCTCTAGTTTTTAGTGATTATATTTTAAATTAATGTTAGTAAATGATAATATGAATATACAAATAAATCTTACCTTATTTATTACTTGAAATGTTTAAAATGTATTATTTTTACTGAATTAACATTTTTGACATATACAAACAAACTGAATAGGATGTTTTGCCTCAGAATTGGAAAAGTAATATTAATTAGATATGCCATCATTTTCAAAGTTTGGTTTGTAGTTCCATTAGTGGTATTTAAAAACTGTTTGAAAAAATTTTTTTACACAGATCAAGAAAGAGAAACATAGGCCTACATTTTCTGATTTCATTACAGAAAATTTAAAAATTAAACTGAATAACTTGTTCTTGGTTTATAGTGTTGTAGCATTAAAAAAATTCTAAATGCTAAGAGGTAAAGTTTTTTTTCCCTGTGAAAATGACATGACTGGAATTTCTGACTATCCCTTTGCCTCAACCACCTATTTGGTCAGCCTGTATATAAACCTAAAATGGGAAGTGATCTTAAAGGAATTGAGATATGTTAAGATGTAATGCTCAAGTATTTTTGAGATCTGCCTAAGTTGAGTTCGATGCTGGACAACTTAATAGTTTTTTCAGATCAACTAAATGTCCAGATGAAAAATGGAAAATATTAGAGTATCAGGCGGAATGACTAACATGAATAAGTGTGATTCATAAGAAAAAAGAGACTTGCATTTATGGTGGTGATAATACGCACATTATTCACTCAGCCCTTAACTTACAGCTTACTCTGAGTTGTCCATCGGCCACTACTGCTTCAGTGAGTTTCTGAATAGCACTTGAAGTCTTACTTTATGCGTACTGGGTGTAAAAGAGGAAATCGGTTTATTTTGACTTAAAAAAAAAAAAGATACCTATTTTTTCTGATTCTACTGAGAAGATTCCAGGAACCTTATAGTACATATCCTGAGCTTTGTCATCGCCTTCTAGGTATGTTTACCACAGCTCTAAATGGATGGTGGCGGGTAACGCAGATTCCCCGGTACCGCCCCGGGTGTACATTCATCCAGATTCGCCGGCCTCGGGGGAAACGTGGATGAGACAAGTCATCAGCTTCGATAAGCTGAAGCTCACCAATAATGAACTGGATGACCAAGGCCATGTGAGTAAACGACTCCCTACATGCCACCATTGGCTAGCACAGCCGTATCAATACTGTGGATGTCTGAAGGAGATGAACTCTTCTAAGATCATAATATCCTTTTTTTGGTTGATTGGCATGTGCATAATCTGTGCAAAACCAAATACATGTTTGCATCAGAGACTATGTGCGTGGCCAGAAAATCCTATGCAACATTTAATAGGTCAAAACTAGATTTTGCCTTTGTACAAGACTGAAAGATGTTTTTCAGCTAAAACATTTATTTGAAATCCCACGAGGTGCTAATTATTATACTCTGGAAATGGATGCTAGGGAGTGGGGTTAACAAGGATAATGATTTATTGTGTCCTGCATGCATCCATCTCTTTTCCCATCTGAGGCTCTTTGCTTCTCAATAACTGGCCCAGGCTTACGCTGTTTGTGTGCTCTGTTTGCAAGCTCCCAGTTGTTTCGTAATGACATCTAATGTGTCAAAATATGTTTAATAATAATTCCTTTTATTCTTAAAACTGCTGAAACATGATATGTAAATCAGTGTTCAGCCATTCCAATAATATAGTCATTTTAACACCTTATTAATATTTATGAGATACTGTTCTTCTGCAATATTTCTGTATTATTATTTTTAATAAACAAATAGCTATGGGTACATGCTGATTTCCATTCAGAGCTAGTATTTCTATTAAGTTTTTGTTATATGAGAGGGTTTTGATTGAGGTGGGATTTAAATACCTTTTCAAGAATGCACGATTCATAAAAGGAATACTAACAACTGATTCATTTCTTTAAGAGTAGACATACAGATAGTATATTTACAAGCACATCTTTCAAAATAAAAATGCAAACTGTCATAAGTTAGTAATAGAATGATGATAGGATATTGTTTGCAAATTGCAAGACCTTAATGAAAACATTCAAATACAAATTTCATGTAGTGTCTAGATTTTTAAGACATTTCTAGCAAAACCTCACATTGCTAGTGCTTTTATTTTTTGTCTTTTTATGATTTAAAACAATTAGAAAATTAACAGCAGATTTCTTTTCTGAATTCAACTTCATGCCTTATATTTTTAATGCATTATGTCATTTCCTTTTTTTTTTTAAAACAGACTTATTTTTTATTTATTTCTCTGGTGGGCCAGCTCACCACATGGATCAGGAAGCCCTGGGTTTGAATCCTGGACCCTCCATATGATAGACGGACGCTCTGTCAGTTGAGCCTAATCTGCTGCCCATTTCCCTTCTTTTTATTCTTTGTTAACATTGTCAAGTTGTAACAATATTTTCTGCTCTGGATTCTCACCAGTATTCCCCTCTAAAATATCTCTGGCAATTGGAAAACTGAAAATCTACTGCAAAGGAAAAAAGAGTGGATGTATTATAAACCAAGATTGGTTCTCCGGCTACCCATGTGCAAATCTGCTTGCTTCTATAGCTATCATGCTTGAGAGAGTATTTCCTTCTTATCATATCTATCTTGATAGATCTAAAGAAATGTTTCCCTATTCACCTGGAATTTGCTATCTGGAGGGAAACATTTAGATGAGGATTTCTTTGAGGAATCGGGAGACACTCAACAGATAGTGATGCACTTACCTTAAGCCTCAGCAGGATTCGCACCTACAGCTTTGGGAAGATGTATGCCCAGGCAGCCCCCGCCTGAGGACCTGGTAGGGCCTGCACTCCCAGCTGCTGAGGATCCAGTGATACAAAGCCACCCTAGCTCTAGGTTTGTCCTCACCCTCTTCCCTTTTCTCCTTATAAATTGATGGGGAAGCAAGTTGTTACCCATTAGGTTGCCAAGTTCTCCCTGGTGAAAGGAACTTATAGTAGCTTAGAAGTACAAGGCATCAGTATTCTGGGCCAAGTCACTCTCTCGGAGGCTTTATTTTCTTGTATGTTATATTGGAATCAAGAATTCTGAGAATCAAATGAGTTGATGAACCTGAAAGTATTACATTTTTAAGGAGTGCTTTATATATGGTATTACACTTGAGATAAAAATATGACCACCTTGCTATGAAGACTATGAGCCAGTGTTACAGGCTGCATCCCTGCCTTTTAAAGTGAGCAGTATCTGGTCTCACCAAACTGCAGGAAGCTTACTTTTTTTTGTTATCTGTACTCCTTGGTCCTTTGCTTGACTTTTTGTGTTACTGGCATTTAGGCCATCTTGAGAATTTCTGAATTCAGCAGGAAGTGTTTCACTAATCAGCCAAAACTGTATGCAGCTGGCCTGTCTTATCAAACCAAAGGCACTTCAGACTTATCAGAGCAGAAATGAGTAATATCGTGCTTCTTTTGACTCACATTTAGTGCCATTAAAGTAGAAAAATGTGTATGAGCCTGCCACATGGGAAAGCACTCTGTATTTAGGGACCTTGGTCCATGTCACTATTATAAAGTAATGCAAAAAAGAAAGAAAAAAAGTCCTCTCTAAACAGAACAGAAAGCTTAGAACATAGAGATAAAATTATTTGAATTAAGGGGATGGGTATTTTCATTGTGGTCTCCTCTGGTTCTATTAAATAAGCAAAATAATATCAATCACTTGTAATTTCAGCCTTGAGAGTTCATTAAAAGGCAGCAATGTGCCTTATAAAGAAGAACTGAGACTTGTTTAATATTCCTTCTCCCCCCCCCAAATTCCCAGAGGTACACTAAATTCCTATAGATAATATTGAGAATATTTTACTTGAACAACTTTCAGATTACTAGTGGCAATTGTTCTTTAACATGCAAACAGGGCTACTACCCCGATGTACCCCACTTTAAATAATTTTTGAAATAAGGTGAGGCTATAAACAAATAAAATTAAAACGTTTATAGCTATAGGGGGAATTCTGCTTGAGAGAACCAAGACTTCATAAAACAGGTACCTGCTTTTTGTTTCATAAACAGAAACCCAAATCAGATTTTGTCTCATTCATTTCTAGTAAGTTCATTCCAGTCTTCTGGAATTGGCCATACACTTTTTTGTTTTGTTTTGATTTTGTTTAAAGGAGCTTTTTTCCAATTTTTGTTCTGCCCTGAGTTTTGCTTCTAAAAGGTATGCTAAATATTCCTGGGATTTTATAACTGATTTAATTTTGTTCAGTTTTATTTCTTACATCTGGCATTTTATTTCTTAACTTGGAGAAGGGAAAAAGTTTTCTCATAACCTCTCCTCTTTCCCCTAAAGATATCCAATTTTCTAAAGAGAGGTATTAGTTAAGAAATTAGAGTTAACATTAATTTATTATTATATAATTGGTCATTTGATGTTTTATATTCTTATTTAAAAGAGTATGTTAGGGAGAGTGGATGTAGCTCAGTGGTTGAGCACCTACTTCCATGTATGAGGTCCTGGATTCAATTCCCAGTAACTCCAAAAAAAAAAAAAAAAGAGCATGTTTGGGTAAAACCTTATCAAAATTAATGATTTGCAGGAAAAGGACCAGGACATTTATTCCAGAGTTAGGTGAAACACCAGTTGGGGCTTAATTACCAGTCTCCACAAGTTGAAAACCTTCTCTGTGTTTCCTGCATTGGGCCCCACACAATGGTGATGCTGACACACGCATTAGAAATTCAGTAGGTGAAGACACATAACCATAACAAGGAGCCCCAGCCAGGGAATCTGACTTCCGGCTCCAGCCCTGAGGACCCAGAACTTTCTAACTTTCTTTATCTCTAAATTGGGAGTGTTAATATGTCAGTTGTTTTCTAGACTTTAAGATGTCAAAAGTAATGTCACCCAGAACCCTACATATAAAACAGAAAAAGGGAGCTGCTGTAGCTGGAGTTCAGGGAGTGGATCCCAGTCTCTGCATCACCTACTTTCTTTCCACAACATGGCTTTGAAAAAAAATCATGACCGGGTCCAAATATCCCCCAAAGCCCTTTCAACCCTGCTGAGATATGGGGCTTCCAAGGACATGAACTTAGATTTCTAATATATCTTTAAAATGTGGATTAGTGGACGTGTCGTTTGGATAATATACTGAAGAAAGGAAAAAAAAATTCCAAATCCAGTAAAACTTTGTTTAGGATTTGCTGATCATTAGAATCATTAGAATTAAATCTTGCTCCTCAGTTTTTCAAAGGTTTTGAACTGACTCAGGGCAAGACATGCATTCTGTGACCAAAAGTCAACACACATGCATATACTTCTTGATAACAGAAAAAGTTTCAGAAAACATTACTATCCTTACTACAAGCAGTATACTCCATTTTCTATGCCATTTCACTTTATAATTTTCTTTATTTAAAAATGTGGTTGTAATTCTTTAAATTGATTTTTTGAGCTACTAATGGGTTATTGAAATGCTGTCCCTTTTTTTTTAAGATCTGGAAAGGAAATTTACCAAAGGTTTCACATTTGTATGTTTTTGTCCATGTGATGATTGGGGCTATTATCTACGCATACTGATTCCCCAACAAGCATTTTGCTGGAAACTATCCAGGCATATCTTCCTCAGATAGAAAGAAAAACTTTAGGGTAAAAAAACCAAACTGACCACAGTGCTGGTTACTACTAGAGAGTAAAGACATCCTCTTGGGGCAGTAGAGATGCTGTCTAGGTATGGGACTATTCGTGTTTGAGCTGACCAAAGGATTTGGCTTATTAAATTGCCCCCATCTTGAAAAACATGAGGCAAGTCAACCACTGTGTTTTTCTAAGGGTCTTTTTTAAGGGTTTCCCCTCCAAACTCACAATACCCCCAAACCTCAAATCAAGTCCAGGAGCTCAGGAAAGATGTAGGTTTGCAAACTAAACTAATGAATAAATACCTAAACATGGAATCACAGCAGCAAATAGAAAATCCCATTGGGTGAGGCTATTTCTTCACTTTGCCTACTCAGGTTTGAAAGCATAGACTATATAAAGAAAAAGAAAAAGCTCATCTATGATCCCATCACCCAGAGATAACCACTGTTCATATCTTTGTAGGGGACTTTTTTACTGGGCCTGTAGTTTGTGAGGTTTATACGCAATTTGGGTCCTGTTTTTGTCATTTAACATTGAAAAAGTTAAATTCACTGTGTTGCTAAAAATTTCCTAAGCACCATTAGTAGTGACTGCTTAATATGGTACCCCATTGTGTGGATTTATTTTCATTTACCTTACCAGTTTGCTAATGTTGGACATATAAGTGATTTATAGTTTTTCGACTATTAAAAATTTTTTTGATGCATATCTTTGTACATGAAAAGCTTTTCTGAATTTGGAATATTTCCCTAGGATAAATTCACAGAAGTGGAATCACTGGGTAGAAGGGTATACATATTTTCAAGTTTATTGAACCTTATTGTCAGATTCCCCCAGCAGAATCTAAGCATGCCAACTTTTCTATTCCTGGGCACCTGAGTTTTGCAAGCCTTGTTGTGATGGAGGTAATGACACTGAGCTCTCCAGGCAACCTAGAGATTTTGAGAGCCAAATATACCTACTCGGACACACAGGAAGATGTGGGTGTCTTTAAAATTCCCTTTTTTCCTTCAATAGGCATGTAGTACTGTAGAAGGATAAAATGCCCACTGTAAAAACCTCATGTGGAAATATTTGTTTTTAGGGGATGGGTGTGTTGGAGTTTAAATAACCATTTAATCTCATTTTTCAGTTTCATTGGTTTGAACTTTGTTTTCTATTTTGCTACTGATAAATAAGACATTTAGGAATTTATTGCTGTTCTTTCAGCAACAGAAAATTTGATGTTAAGTTCACATGATTTTACCCAGGCTTTCACCAACAAAATGATTTGATTTCCTTTCGATTTTCCATTTTTGTGCATATTTTGCAAATAACTTCTTAGCCCTCTCCCTGTAATTTTGACATATTTTATTAGCACTTTTGCATTCTTGGAAGTTTTAATTTTTAACCATAATTTATTTTACATATTAAATATTTAGCGATGGTGTCAGGATTGGGCAGAGGTTCCTGATAAATTTGGCTTTTCTTTCCTTGATGTAGATAATTCTTCATTCTATGCACAAATACCAACCACGAGTCCATGTCATCCGTAAAGACTGTGGAGATGACCTTTCTCCCATCAAGCCCATCCCATCTGGGGAGGGAGTGAAGGCTTTTTCCTTCCCAGAAACTGTCTTTACAACTGTCACTGCCTATCAGAATCAGCAGGTAATGGTCTCAGAATTGGTATCCTCTAGACTTTTCATTTCAGGCTTAAAGAGAAAAGGAGCTATCCCCTTCACTGTTATGATTTCTTATAAAGTATCTGCTGCATATGAAGTCTAAGGAATATATATTGTAATCACAATTACTTACCCATATTTCCCCAAGTAAGGCTACTATAGTAAAGACATCTTTAGATGACGTGTGTCTTGCAAGTGACTGTGTAGGTTTATTTTCTACTTGAGATTCTGAATCATGTTGTCAAAACTGAAATTAGAAAGTGTGTTTATTGCCTAGGAAATTAAAAGGTAAAATATGGAAGATTAAATTCTTGCATGGTATGGGATTTAGCAGCTCACTTTATTTTAAGAGAGTTTATTTTAATTATAGCCCATGTATTATCAGAAATATTTCAGAACTATTTCTCCTATGTTGTCATTTTAGGACATATATCTAAAAGGGTTACTTCTTTCATGATATGCTTTAATTGTAATAGAGATTGATGGACATTCATATAGTCTGAGAGATCAGCAATTATGGAGTACTTTTTTCATAAAATTAGAAATATTGAGAAGTGAAATACATCTTTTCTTTAGGAGTACATGTATATATAGTACGTTAAGGCTGTGTGTACATGTGCTAAGTAGGTGAAGAATCAAATCAGAGGCAATTATTTAATTCATGCAATCCAGGTCAAGTTGTGTAAGAAATAACTACATTATTGAGGCTGATGTGGTCTATGATAGGTTTGCTTTTTAAAATCATTTCAGTGGTCAACAGAGCTATTTTCGGTCTTTACTTCTCATTAGGTTTATAGATACCTCAGTTAAGAATTTAAGACTTTATAGACTGTCTGTTGTGGTATCTGTGTTTGAAAGCTTAAGGGATTTGGAACCCATCCTCTGCATTCTCCCATAGAGCTAAGAGACTCAGCAGCTCTCATCTGCTGGGGAGACCCCAGTGTCCTGCACTTCCCCCACACTCTCATCGCCACCCTTTAATAAAAGCTTTTGGGGTAAAAAAAAGAAAGGCTAAGGAAGACACAGGAAATGTAACCTTTAAAAGGTCTAGAGATAATTAGGAAGATATTCTCAAAATATACAAGGGGAAGTAAATTATTTTTAAGGAAAAAAATTTTGCATGATGAGAAAAGAACAGACATTTAGTATCTTTTTAATAACCCAAATTCAGTTTTTCTCTCTCTGTCCCTCTCTCCTTTCCTTTTTTTAACATCTACACAAGCAAATTAACTGTGTTACATGAGTATTTCTGCCAGCCTTTGTGGTACAATAAGCGAAATGCAGTGAGCTTTTGGTACATGTTGGTAACTAAATCACCAATTAGCAAACATTGACAAGTCAATTAAGAGGGTGGAAAATTAGGAGCAGGGAGCTTGGTAATGATAAAATGCATTCATGCTAGTGTTTTAACTTCCCAACTACTATTTTTAAGAACTGGAGGAAAACTAATAGGCAACGGAGTCTAGTGATTAAAGGCGTGGGCTCTGGCCAAGGGTCCTAGGCTACTTCTACCGATTAGTAACTGTGTGATCTTAGGAAAGTTACTTAAGCCTCACTTTAAAAAATAAAAACAACAACAACAGTAAACTTGAGGTAATAACAACAACATACGTTGCTGTAGGAATTGAATGAGATAATATGTGTAAAAGTCTTTGCACAGCATACATAGTATACTGTCAATAAATGTGATGTTAGTAATAATAATGATTATTATTGTGATATATCTCTAGACAAGGGACCATTATATAAATATAAATAAGTGCTCTTTAAAAATATTATTTAAAAATACTTGGAAATGAGCAGCAAATTGAACCTTAATTGTCTGTAAAAGAAGAATTACTTGAGTGACAGTGGCAGACATGGTGAATTAATTAGCAAACGCTTTCATTATATAATTCATATGTAGCTTTACCCACATACTAAGAAAATATTATATAGAACGCATGTTTTAGGTGTTGTGTGGCTAATTGGAAGATTGCTGAGAGTATGCACAAGGACAATATAGGGAGGTGCAGATGACTTTTTGAAGATGCCTTTCTTTGGCTTAGAGTTATTCAACAGTTTTTAGCCAAAATGGTATAATCAGAAGAATGTAGATTTCATTAAGCCAAGGGAAATAGAAAGCAAAGCATGACAAGCTTCCTAGAAAATAGGCCATACATTCTATTGGCCAAAGTGAGATCTGATTAGAAACAGACATTATTTTGTTTATTAGTGTCAAATTCAGGGTGGTATATCTAAATATATAGACCACTGCACCATTTGTAAAACTTTGCTCCCCAAATTTTGGATCTTTGTGGTCAAGAAGCTGGTTATGAGTCAACAAGTTAGCACTGTAATTAAAATTAAAACAATTTATTTGCACTACATGTATAAGATTTAATATCTTTAGAATCTTCAGTAGTGCATACTTTGGGTTAGACATTCTCTGCAGATATGAGAGGAAAGAATAAAACTTCCAGAGGAGAGCCATAAAGATGAGTAAAGGAGGGACATAGACATTTATAGGGAGGCAGAAAAGTGAAACAAGTATGTGTGACCCAATTCTGAAGAGGAGAGGCTATGTGGATGCCTAACAACATTCTGGCATTATAAAGGGGCTTAAAAAGAACTTGATTTTAGCTGTTCCCCATCACCGCTATTGCAAGAGAAGGAGGATGACACTACAGCACAAAGTTAAAGAGAAGAACTCAGTTCAGAGGGGATTGTCTAACTTTGGGCACATTATTGACAGAAGACTCAATCTCCTGAGATTAAAATCAAAATAAATTTTTACTTATTTATAGAGTTTGAGCAGGGGCAGAGGAATGTCTTTTTATAGATGAATTTTTGAGATGATTCTGAAATTTTCTTTTAGCTTCTAGGATATTAGAAATCTGGTCGAAAGAGAAGAGGAATGCAAATACAATCCTCCAGAAGTTTATTTTTGAGTTGTTTGTATTTCTGCCATCATTCCTGTTTATAATAACCTAATTTGGCATTTATATAAGATCTGATGTAATTTTTCTATTCTGCAGATTACTCGCCTGAAGATAGATAGGAATCCGTTTGCCAAAGGCTTTCGAGACTCCGGGCGAAACAGGTAAGACTTCGTATAGATCATTCAGGCCATGATAAATACGTTTGATTTCTTATTGTGAATTTTCTATTACAAAGTGAACAGTTAAATTTACTGACCATAGTATTGAAATAACTTCTGATGAGGATATAAACTTGTTAATACTACTGAGCTTCGTAAGCACCTTATTTTTTGGTGTAATGGTTCACCTTTCCTAACGTAAACTTCCACGTGTGGTCCTGGGGTGAAGGTGGAAGCTCTCAGAGTATACCTTGATTGCATGCAGCTCCTGAAGGCCCCTTGGAAAGCCTGCCCATTCAGGCCTGGGGGCCTGCGTATCCCAAGTCAGTGTCTTCTCTGCTTCTGCTGTTGGTTTAGAATTTATTTAGGCATAGCACAACTATATATTAATTCTGTCTTCAGAATTTGATAGTGTACCTTGTTCCCTGAGACTTCCAACTAGAACATGAAACTACTACTCATTGCCAAGAGAGCTGATGTTCTTTAGTTTCCAAATTTGTCTTGGATCCTCTGACAGCCACACACTTGTTTATTTTTTCTATGTCTTCTTTTGTGGTGTTTGTACTAAGTAGGAGAGCTACAGTAATGAATTATACTTTATTACTTTTATCAAAAAGCAGATCATTCAGTCTGTGTGCCAAGAGTTTTTGGATTTATCGATAGTTATATTCCAATACAGTTTGGTGCAACATTTTCTAAAATAACCATTAATAGTATTAGCAGTTAATAATAGACTAATGTTCTTGAAATAGTGCTCCAAATAGACTAATGTTCTCTAGAGAGAAACTGCCTTTTCTTGTTTTTTAAAAATAAGTATTTGAGCAATTCTTATTATTTTGCTTCAGAAAATATTCTAATACTCCTTAAAAATTTGATATTAATACGCTATTTCTACATGAAATTAAAAAACCACCGAATATCTAATTTTAGAAACAATTTCATTTGCAATTTTAGAGAGAAAACAATCATACAGTAGACCAGATTTTTAGTTTTCTTGGCTTGTTGATTTGGCAAGGTAGATATAGACAGAGACCTTTTTCTCAGAATACACCCAAGTACTTGCAGACACTTGGTTTTCATCTCCCACAAGAACTGACTTACAGTAGGGCTTCTCTTTTAACATCTTCACTTTGTAACAACATTTGCAGATATTCCTAATACAAAAAGAAGTTGTCTGCTGTGTTAAAATTATTCTGTCTTTGTAGAAGTCTGCTTCAATGTGGAAGAAAACATTGCATCTGGAAACTGCTTGGCTTTTGTTGTGTTGTATTACCTCCTGGTTAACCTTGCTTCTCAGGGGAGGTTTTGAAAATTGAGTGTAAATTGAACCCATAATTTAGTAACCTGAGATGGTCACTAGTGAGGAGACTGAAGGAAACCTTGGGGATGGCTCCTTTTTTACCTTGTCAAATACTTTGATAGAATCTTCTTATAGCTTTGGTTTTTAACAAATTATAACTTACCCATTTAAGTTGCATTACTTTAAGTTCATTTTTGAAACCATAATTTTAAAAATATTTTAAAGGCATATTTTGGGTGGATAATTATAGTTAATGAACCTTTTACAAATAGCAGCAAGATGATAGATACACATGAAAACTTTTCAGGAACAATTTTAGATATATCAGCATAATGAAAAGACGTTTGGTTATTTAAATTTGTTCAGTGAAAAAAAAATCAGTGGTATTGGCAAAAATAAATGATGAGGACTGTTGTTTGGTGTGGTGAAGTCAAAAGGCTAGGTTTGATAGGAATTTTTTTACCTCCCTGTGACTGTTTTGGGAATATGTAGACATGATGTTCACAGTGCTTGCTATTATTTTTTTTTCCCCCTGACTCCAAAACTTTTAATGGATGTACAGAAAATAATGAATTATATTTTAATGCTTTTTAACTTTGGTTAAAATTTAAAATTTTAACTTTGCTCTAAATATTTAAAATATATCTTCATGTAGGAAAAACATTGAGTCTACACATAACTTCTTACTAGTTAAATGGATAATTTCACTTTTTTCTTCATTTTTATATTCCTTCTCCTGTTTATTACAGATAAGTTGTTTGGAATGCTAAATATTTATAAATCAATATTTTCCAGTTTTTAAAAAATGCCTTTAACTTTTTTCACTGACAAATGCAAAAGATAATTCTATGGAGAAGAGAAAATTTGGTCAGATTTAAACATTTCTAACATCTATTATTTCCTTATTATTTCCTTAAAATAAAAAAGAACTTATTATATGTAGACTTGGTAGAGGTTGTGTTGATTTCAGGAGCAATATTTTTTAATATATTAATAGGGAGAAAGGCATGAGAAAAAGTTCAATATATTCCCTTATAAGGCCTGGTTCTGTTGTGCTGTTGTTACTGCTTTTTAAAACAAGGTCTATTTATATTTTTCCCTATACATGAAATAAACAAATTGAGCAAAACAAGAAATAAAATGGGTTCCTGATTGTTTAAACTACATAAAATAATTTGCTTACTTAAAAATTATTCCTTTCTGGCTATTTATGACTCCACAGCCTATTTTATAGCAATCAGTAGCTTCAGCCCTTAAAAGCTCCCCTGCAAGATGTTTGCTATGTGAGAGAGAATTTATGTGCTGAGAATAGTTTCATTCTTCAGTTAGGCCTCAGGTTTGACCCTATAAAATTTTTTATTCAGGAAGGTACAAAAATTTCTTCTCTTTAAATACTTCAGGAAAAACATAACCATTTTACTAAATAAACTTGGCCATTTGATAGCATAAATTAGAGTGGTGATAAAATGTGGAAATTGTTCAAAGGCATCTTGTATAAATTATCACCTTGGCTGCACTCCTGCAGGAGGTGCCTTTTATCTTTTCTTTAACTAGACGGGAAAGTCTCTGTTACTGGAGAAAATGAAGAGGTTTTTTTTTTTTTTTTTTCAAGTCCAGATTCAGCTAATAAATACTTTATAACTGCTTCCAGCAAAATATCTGAAATCCTTTCTGGAACTTGCAGTGTGAAACAGCAGCCTCAGGAAAATATCAATAACCCCAAATCACATCACTTGTAGATATGTCACCTTTCAGAGCACCTCTTTAAGGCTTAGGGTTATGTGTATGTGAGGACCAATAACGTCTCCTTAAGAGTTTAGTCTGTGGATTTGTATTTGAAGTATAATGAAGTTTATACTTCTAAGGCAAATAATGTGGTAATGCTCATCTTTATGCTTAATAATCCAAGTCCAGTGGTTGCTCATTAAATATTCTTATTAAACTCTGCTCAAGACTACTGCATGATCATTTTTGTATCAGTATTTAAAATAATTAATATAATTTTAATATAATTGTTAAAACTCACCTGTGTGGTAATAAAAAGCAGTTTTTACTAAAGCTGTGTCCTAATATTCTTTAGCATTTATATCTTTAAAGCCTGTTTCTAGAAAATCATAAAAATTTAGAATTAATATAAATTGAATATAGGATGATCAGCTAACCAGCACCCAGCACTCATTTTCTAGTATTAAATACAACCTACCAGACACATGGGGTATTGAGGTTGACCAAGCCTGTCAAATTGCCCAGAAATCAAAACTTCATTGTACAGAAAATTTTACTGAATGGAGCAATCTTGGATTTGGCTCATAGTCCAACCACAGATATAATTTCTGATTTGGGAAAAATCACTTAGTATCAAACTGTTTAGAACTGGGAGAAGTGTCAGAAAATTTGTAGTCTAATCCTCAATTTATAGGAAAATGAAGTCTGGGAAGATCAAGACATTTACTTAAGGCTAAACAGAGAATTACAGTGAGCTGCATCCACGGTTCAATTCTCCTCAACTTCAGTCTAGTGCTGTTATCATTAAATAATTCTTGTGACACATTGATTATGTTTGAAGCCAGATTCTGTCCTTTGTTCTCAGTGCAGCCCAGGTAGGGCATATACCAGTCTGTCCTGTGCCTTGCTCTTCCTGTTGGCAACTCAGTACCAGTGCCTGTGGGGCTGGCAATGTCTTCTTGAAGTGTGCCCAAGGCACCCTTCCCACCTTAAAAGAGGGGGGACTTAAAAGAAGGGGGAGGTCCTTGTGTGCACTCATGTGAAGATGCATTCATACATGTAAGCATGAACAGGCACACATGCCACCCATCTGTACAAACGGCTGTCTCCTATCATGAAGATAGTAGCAGTGCTCCTCATAGAATGATGACAGATCCCCACATTAATAGAGAGAGAGACTACACTCTAATGGCTCTAAGCACATTCATGTATAAAACCTTGGAACAGAAGGATAAGTAGTCTGAGATGGGTTCATCTATAGAAATCACTTTTCTCAGGTGTTTAGAGAGCTTTCACTATGTTGTGTAGTTGGTATGGTTCTTTGGGGTAGTTTCTTTTGGTCTTGTTTGACAGTTCATCATGATTTGGGGATGTGGTGAATCCAGAAAAGGAAGCACCTTGGGTCTAAACTATTAAAGGTAGACCCTGCAGCATGTCTGATGATCACAAGAGTGGCTGAGTACTGCTTGACCCCCCAGGAAGCAGGCATTTTCTACATGGGAGCTATATGTTTGATGAAAAACACAATGATACCGAGATTAACAAATTGCTTAGGACTAAGAGGGTTGAGGGAAGAGTGGTGGGGTCTCAGGTGCAGCTGTCTTGGGAATGGGATACTCGAATGAAATATTCATTCTCAAAACCTAGAGGAAGAGAAGACTGTGACTCAGTAATGGTAGGAGGTGATTTATGTAGATGAAACCATCTTAGAGTAGTTACCCTTCTGATCACAGTTTTAAAATATACATTTGTCATGTTAGTAGTCCATAACTACTCTTTAAGTATCCATTCAACAAGTATACGTAGAGACTTTAATTTTAAATGCCATCGTAGATCCATATACAAGGTGGACCTTTTAGATCGTCTTCTCCTTGCTTTCCCACAGTGGCTTGAGAAGCCAGTGCTGCCCTCTGTTGGACCTCATATTGCTGGAGGGAGAGCCCAGCTTGGCTGTACTGGGTGTCATGGCGATTTACGCCTGCGTGAGGTCGGCCTTCTGTGGATGAGTGCTCCTTTAAGCTGGATGCCTAGACAGTGAATGAGGGGACAAGAAAAGATGTGGCTTCACAGGGACATGCTTTTGTGACAAAGCCTTCCTTACCAGAGGGACAAGTATAAGACAGGGGAAGAAGGTACCAAAGCAGACCCTTGGACCTGCAGCATCTAGGATGCACACTCTTCATTTCAGCTCCTTGGCAAAGGGGACAGATTTTTCTCTCCCAAGGTTTGCTCAGTTTTCTGAGGATGTTAACAGGACGTCTTGTATGGTTTCCATTCTTTTGTGCTCCTGGTGACAGAATGGTAGCCCATCTCTGGAGCATTTCTTTCTGCCTGTGGTAAGCTCCTGTCCTGCCAATGTGGGGGATTCCATCCACACCAATGCTGTTTTCTGAGATTCTTATTCGTGGTGAAGAGTATGAAGTACCAGCTGTGCCTGACTAGACTTCTTTTGTCTGCCTCCATCCTGACCCTTCCTTTTAGAATGGGTTTGGAAGCCCTTGTGGAGTCATACGCATTCTGGCGACCCTCACTACGGACTCTCACTTTTGAAGATATCCCTGGAATACCCAAACAAGGTAAATCACAAAGTCTCCAGGTTTCTGTGTGCAGCCTGCTCTTGCCTAGAATCTCAGGCACTGAAATATGCACAAGTCATTATTTACACCCACAGTGGTGACATCAGCACCGGCATCCTTCTGCTATGGATTCCATCTGTTTTCTCTGTGGTATGGGAATGGGCCAGGAAAAGAGGCTGTCGTGGTCATAGGTTAAATCTTGAGTGTTTTAGGTTGTTTATATATTGCATGACCTTTACCTCACCCTTGAATTTCATATTAAAATTAGAGGTGGTCTAATGGGTTCTGGTGCCAGGTGCATGTCACAAGAAATTGTTGGTGCTGGTTCTAGTTCACCCTTTTGTGCCAGCTGCTTTCTTTTCTTCCTTCAGCAGAATTATTTCTAAGCAGAGTTCTCCTGTTAGTTTTTTGACCACAAGGTCTGGCACATTCTCCAGGGCCCACATTTGAATATTTCCCACAAGTCTTGTTTCCTCAGAGGTTGCTGCCCAGGAAGGGAAGGACCTTCATCTCTGGTCAGCTCAGTAGGTAGGAATTTCAGCCTGCTGCTTTTTTTACTCTTCATCTTACCTAGCTCTCCAGTGAGAACTCAGCATCCTGAGTTTTAGAGAATCATCACTGGTTGGACTGGGCTTTTAGACTCTTTTGAGAGGCTATATACAACACTGTCACTAGAGCAATGAAGGTTTTATAACCCGTGCAGTCCTTTGGAATCCCCCTCGCCCATTAAGTCCTGTCAAGTTTGCAAACATCAATCTGCCAGCAAATCCGGAGAAGGGGAATCGGCGGCCATCCCAGTTATTGACTGGTTGCAGGGTAGACCGCCCTTTATAAGATTCCCAGGACTGTTTGCTTGCGGGACCTCTGCTCTCGTGTTAGCATGGGATTCAGCAGCCTGTTTTCTGGTTGGAAATATGATTGTGCCTTATTGCAATAGCCAAGACATGCCAAGACATATATCAGCTCTCAATGGGAAGCCCCCAATATGTTTGAGGCAGGGTATGTTGGTTTAAATCTTTTTCAGTTGCTTCTTTTTCTGGCAAGAAATTATGTTGATCCAGAGGTGGTAGAAGAGAGGTGATAGTTACAGTTTTGGAAATAGATACAGAGTAAGGTGAAATTTATATTTTATAAAGTTGCTCTTAAAGTCAGTATTTTTAATAGTTAATATAGTAAATGAGAAAGCACTGAGAAAGCTAACAGAGGGAGAAAATGTGAGAACTCTGTGCAGTATCAGTGTCCTAATATCTTTTGCAATTAATAAATGCATCATCCCGTGGTAAGATAATATTTTGATCTTAAAATATTAAGAGAATCTGTTTAAATTATTTCATCCTGAATTCAACTAAATTATAAATTCATTAAGAGCTGAGACCATCTCCTTTCCACCTTTATAAAGTCCATATCACACTAAGCCATGCCTGGCTTGTCTTTAAAAAATTGCTGTGGAGTTGTTGCTGTTTACATTTCAACTTCTTTTGTAGGAAATGCAAGTTCCTCCACCTTACTCCAAGGTTCTGGGAATGGCGTTCCTGCCACCCACCCTCACCTTTTGTCTGGCTCCCCTTGCTCCTCTCCTGCCTTCCACCTGGGGCCCAACACCAGCCAGCTGTGTGGTCTGGCCCCGGCTGACTACTCCACCTGCGCCCGCTCGGGCCTCACCCTCAACCGATACAGCACGTCCTTGGCCGAGACGTACAACAGGCTCACCAGCCAGACCAGCGAGACCTTTGCCCCTCCCAGGACTCCCTCCTATGTGGGCGTGAGCAGCGGCGCCTCCGTGAACATGTCCATGGGCGGCAGTGACGGTGACACCTTCAGCTGCCCACAGACTGGCTTGTCCATGCAGATTTCAGGGATGTCACCCCAGCTCCAGTATATTATGCCTTCACCATCCAGCAATGCCTTTGCTACCAACCAGACCCACCAGGGTTCCTATAACACGTTCAGGCTACACAGCCCCTGTGCCTTGTATGGATATAACTTCTCCACATCCCCCAAACTGGCTGCTAGTCCTGAGAAAATTGTTTCTTCCCAAGGAAGTTTCTTGGGGTCCTCACCGAGTGGGACCATGACCGATCGACAGATGTTGCCCCCTGTGGAAGGAGTGCACTTGCTTAGCAGTGGGGGTCAGCAGAATTTCTTTGACTCTAGGACCCTAGGAAGCTTAACTCTGTCATCATCTCAAGTGTCTGCACATATGGTCTGATGAAAACTCTAAACTGCATTTGAATTTGCCTAATGTATTTCCTTTCTTCCTTTTTAAAAAAAGCAGTGTGGAAAGAAACTATTTGTAGCTTGTAAAATGTACATATAAATAGAAATGAAGGCTCACTGATTTTTTTTACTTTTTCATGGTGAGATTATAATTATCTGTAGTAGATATGTAGTCTGTATATACACAGCATGTGGAATTTTGCAGCCTACAAAACCACACTTTCCTTTTTTCCCCCAATTCATCCAGTTTCACAGAGTATTGGTATAAATGTAGTATGTTTAACCAGTGTTCTCAGATCACTTAAAACCCAAATGGTAAATGTAAAAATTGGCTATAATACCAGATTAAGACTTATAACTTAATTTTTCAAAAATAAATGTGCCAAATACTTTCATTCTTCAGTATTGATAAGCAGAAGAAACAAGCATAGTTTTGTGATTTTTCTAATTATTGAACTACTAAGTATGAATACCTTAAATGCAAAAAGCCTGTTGAGGTCTTAGTATTAGTTCTGAGGTATTTATAATAATGAAGGATTAGATTTTGTGTTCAAGCTTGTTCTTATTTACCACAGATGTCATGTGATGTTGGATCCGTAGAAATATATAACCATAAACTTTGTTATTTTCTTAAGGCAGGCAGAGGAGGGGCTTGTTTTATTTTATTTTTTCACTTTCCATTGGGCATATAAGAGGTACTTATATCTGCAGGGAATAAATGGCTAGTATTTTGAATTTCTGTTCATTTTATTTAGCTATTGAACTAGACCATTAAAGAATATTCTGTAATCATTGTAAAATTCTAATTTTCACAAGGGAAGGAATATATGATATGAGTGGAATGGCAAAAAGAAAATAAATCCACCTCAAACCATTTGATTCAGATAAGAAATTTCTGTCTTTTTAAATCAAGAGGAAAAATATTGTCTGTTATCCCTTAGGTTTTTGCATAGTTTGGTTTTTCAAACTATATAAGCAAACTTTCATAATAAGATTTTTTTCAAATTGCTTTGAGATTCCTAACCCATGGTGTATAAGTAGAGAAAAAGACATTTATGTTCCTTAATTATGTCTCACAACTCCTACAGCTTGAAATATCCTCTTTCCTTAACCTTGTCCCTCTGTCTGAATCTTTCTCCAAACAGATCCTAGGCCTTTAAAAAGAGTGCTGGAAGGAATTTCAGGCAGTTATCTCCAGGAATCTGTCTTTTGGGGGTTGTAGTGCAAAGGCCAGACCCCATTACCATAAAGGCCCTCTTGAAAGACTAAGGAGGAAGATACTAATTATGATAAAGAAATTATAAAACTTTTAACCTCAATGCATTTTTAACCTTGAAATGGGAGAACCAAAACAGCATTCATTTTTTAAAAAATCCCTAAAATAATGTATACATGGCATAAGCTTTCAAAACAAGTAACTTATTAGTATATTATAAGATGAATGGAAAAGGCTAGGACTACACACTGAGGAACTTCGTCATGCATCTTTTGAGAAACTGAAATAACGTGTGTCATTGACTCATTACATTTCATAAATTTGCCAAGCTAAAGGAGTATGATTGCCTTTCATTGCCAAGCAGAATTGCTTTAACTCATCTTTCGTTTGGATGGGAAATGGATGTAGTTCCTGATTTGCTTCTTTACTTTAGTATAATATCACTGTTAGATATTTAAGGGAATGTACTGTTTGAATGGAATTTGCAATGGATGTGACTTACATTTTTAGGGATTGACAAATTTCCTCATGAATTCTGTAAAGTTCCTCAAATTAGTATTGAATTTTTATTTAAGATTAGCATGAAGGAACGTGAAATATTTGCAATAGGTAGATCTAGATGAGATGCTTGTATATGGTATTAATAGCTTGACAAAGATTTGGACAAAGGCTTTGAGAATGAGAAGAGTCCTCATGAGTATACCTGAGCCTTAATGTTTGTTGTCTTTCAAAGAAAACGAGAATTTTCCATCTTGAGATAACGTGGAAAATAATGACCTCTACCCTTATGTATTAATAAGAAGGGCATTTTCCTTTTTTGCTGTTGGTATTTTGAGACGATACCACAATACGAGTAGGATTTTTATTAATTTTTTTTTGGTAAAATTTAGCAATATTGTACAAATGCCTTAGATTTTTACTGTAAATATTAACCACCATGTCACTTCAAAGACTAGCCTTTTATCATTATATTAAATGACATATATACATTGATAATTGAATTATATATCTGTATTCTATTAAAAAGTACTTAAGAAATTATATTAAAATGTGTTATTAAACCCCTTTATGATTTTGGAGGTTAATCATTCAAAGCGTCTGAAAATACTGTTTCAAGAGTTAGCACACATATGCATAACCTAGATGCAAATTCTGTAACTCTGAAATAGAAGGCGGGGAGAAATGGGTCTGGTGTTCATTTTTCATGTGTTAAATATAATTTCTTGTAATGACCATTGTCATTAATGGTGAAGGCCCTGACAAATGTTGAACACATGGAAATTCTAATGTGAGAGGATGAGGGCAGAGGTAGTATGTTTTGTTTCGGGTCCAGAGGAGAAGGGCAAGGATACAAGAATAAGCTACTTGCACCACTGACCAGTGATGACAGATCACTTCTAGGCCCTTTGACTAGAAAACATTCCAAGGGACGTTGTGATGGGGTGAGGTCACTGCTATCAAGACCAGTCACATTTTGAAAATGAACACTGGCTTCCATACAAGTTCTGAACCAGAGGTCAGCAACTTTTCGCAAGTGGGGAACCCATTGCTGATCCCTGATTTCTGGAATGTAGGGGGTCAGGAGACCTCAGTGGCTCCCAAAGGAGGTTGGGGCCCATTGTTGCCCGTGTAGTGAATGATCACACTCACTCTTTTCATCAGTTAGAGAAAATTTGAGCAAGTAAACTCACTTTTAAAATGCAAATACATCATTTTTACCCTCAGACTTAAATCTATCAACAATGTGTGAAATAGATAAACAGATGCTTTGGAGATAGCTGGAGGTCTGAATAGGAGAAACAAGTGATTTTTGGAACAAGGGCAATTCCAGAAAGGTTTAGATGGTAAGGAGAAGGGTGCAAGAATGGCGATTCCTGGCCATATTCTTTCAGATGTTCATGAAATCCTGTTGTAGTCATTAAAATTAATCATTTCATGAGCCTTCTTTCAGGAATCATGGCAAAGTTAGTAGATACTACACTGATGCTCTCTCAATTTAAATTTAAATCTTTATTTAGTCTAAATAATCCTTTATTTCAAAGTGTAACACAGTGCAGGGGCTCTTCATGGGGGGATTTATTGGCTTCCAAAGCCTTCTGTTGAGAATTAAATTAATTTTATTAAATTTTTATCATGTGTTTTAATCTGCATTAATTGCCATTCTTAAAAATATTTAGGTGCTCAGATATGTTGAGAATGATGTTGAATATGTGAAAAGCTAACTAGACATATGTGATTGCAGCTGTCTAGAAGCTCAAAACTTAAAAATTAACATTATCAGTGATAGAAATGAACAAACACATTCAAACAAATATCCAGCAG
Organism: Dasypus novemcinctus; assembly: GCF_030445035.2. NCBI lineage: Eukaryota > Metazoa > Chordata > Mammalia > Cingulata > Dasypodidae > Dasypus > Dasypus novemcinctus. Next base: position 58,073,843 of record NC_080683.1, on the reverse strand, counting down.
ATACATAAACTGAATATCCCTATGCATGCCGGTATATTTTCAAATAATACATTTATTTTTCATGGAATTTTGGTATGAGACATCATTTCCTTGGGAACTGGGAGATTGGTTTCAATCCATGGGTGTCCCAGTTATGATTTTGGGCAAACATATAATCATTTTGGGTATCAGTTTTTCTGTCTAAAGATTTGCCTATTCTGGACATTTCATGTAAATGGAATCATAAAATAAGTGGTCCTTTGCAACTGACTTCTTTCAATTAGCATAATGCTTTCAAGTTTCAACCATGTTGTAGCATGTATTAGTACTTCATTGCCAAAAAATATTCCATCTTATAAATGACTGCATTTTATTTATCCATTCATTGTGATGGTTCTTTTAGTTATTTTCATTTTTTGGCTATTATAAATGAAGTCGCTACGAACGTTTGTGTACAAGTTTTTATGTGAACATATGTTTTCATTTCTCATGGGTATATCCTTGGAAGTGGAATTGCTGGGTTATGTGTGAACATTTTTGAGAAACTGCTAGACTGTTTTCCAAAGGGGCTTCACCATTTTGAATACCTATCAGCAGTACACGAGGGCTCCAATTTCTGCACACCCTTGCCAACTTGGCACTTGTTATTTTCTCTTTTAGATTATTACTGTTAGAGTGGGTGTGGAATCGAATATCATTGTGGTATTCATTTGCATTTCCATAACGGCTAATAATGTTGAGCATCTTTTCATGTCCATATTGGCCGTTTGTATATCTTATTTGGAAAAATGTCTATTCAGATCCTTTGCCCATTTTAAAATTGGGTTGTCCTTTTATTACTGAGTTGTAAAAGTTCTTAATATATTTTAGATGTGTCCCTTATCAGATATATATATGATGCAAATATTTTCCCCCATTCTTTGGACTGGTTTTTTTCATGTTTAGTGGTGTCCTTTGCAACAGAAAAGTTTTAAAATTTGATGAAGTTCAATATATCTATTTCTTCTTTTGTCACTTGTATTTTTGTGTCAGGGCTAAGATATTTTGATGAACTTTTAAAATCTCCCATTACACACTTTTTTTCAAAACATGCACCGTTGTTTTTTGTACTTGCTGTCTGCTTTCTCTGTCCATATGCTGTGTGTTCTTCTGTGTCTGCTTGTCTTCTCTTTAGATGGCATGAGAAAAATATCCTGAGACCTTCTGGAGTGGGAGAGAGGCACTCAATCTCTTGTGCCACCTCAGCTCCCTGGTCTGCTGCATCTCTTAGTGTCTTTCCTCTGTGCCTCTTTTTTGTTGCATCATCTTGCTGTGCCAGCGCTCCGTTCAGGCTAACACTCCACGTGGGCCAGAATTCCTGTGAGGGCCAGTATTCTTGCACAGGTCAGCATACTGCACAGGCCAGTTTGCCTTCTTCAGGAGGCCCCAGGAATCGAAACTTGGACCTCCTATATGGTAGACAAGAGCCCAATTACTTGAGTCACATCTGCTTTCCCCACTATACACTTTCAGTAGTAGTAACAGAAGTGCATTTTTTCATTAGAGAAGTTGTGTGTTTACAGAACAATCATGCATAAAAGACAGGATTCCAATTTACCATCCTCTTATTAGCACCTTGCTTTGATGTGGTACATTTGTTACAACTGACAAAAGCACATTTTTGTAATTGTACTACTAACTGTAGTCCATGGTTTAACATAGGATTGTGTTGTGCAGTTCCAAAGGTTTTTAATTTTTAAAAATTCTAGTAACATATATACCACCTAAAACCCCTTTAAGCCACATTCAAATATATAATTCAGTTGTGTTAATGTTCACAATGTTGTGCTATCACCACAACCACCCATTATCAAAAGTTTTGATGAGTGGATGTAGCTCAGTGGTTGAGCTCCTGCTTCCCAAGTATGAGGTCCTGGGTTCAATTTTTGGTACCTTCTAAGAAAAAAGAAAGAAGAGCTTAAAAGTTTTTCATTGTCCCAAATAGAAGCTCTGTACATTTTAAGCCTTAACTCCCTATTCCCTACCTCTACCCCATCCCCTAGTAACCTGTATTCTAGATTCTGTGTGAATTTACTTATCCTGATTATTCCACATCAGTGAGATTGTACAATATTTATCCTTTTCTATCTGACTTATTTCACTCACTATAAGGTCTTCAAGGTTCATCCACACTGTTGCATGTATCAGAACTTCATTCTTTTTTATGGATGTATAATATTCCATTATACGTGTATACCACATTTTTTCCCCCATTCATTAGGTAATGGACACTTGGGTTGCTTGCATCTTTTGGCAATTGTAAATAATGCCGATGTGAACATTGGTGTGAAAATATCTGAGTCCTTGTTTGGGACTGCTGGGTCATTTGGAAATTCTATACTTAGCTATCTGAGGAACTGCAAAACTGTCTTTCACAGTGGCTGGACCTTTTTACATTCCCACCGGCTATAGTTGAGTGTTCCTATTTATCTCCATCCTCTCCAATAGTCACAATTTTCAACTTTTTAAATAGTAGCCATTCTCGTGGTTGTGAAATGGTATCTCATTGTGGCTTTGATTTGCATTTCCCTAATGGCTAATGATGTTGAGCAAAGTTTCTTATGCTTTCTGGCTATTTGTATATCTTCATTAGAGAAATGTCTATAAAAGTCTTTTACCAATTTTTAAATTGTGTTGTCTTTTTATTGTTGAGTTGAAGGATTTCTTTATATATTCTGGATATTAAGCCCTTATTGTATATATGGTTTCCAAATATTTTCTCCCATCATATAGGTTATCCTTTTACTTTCATGATAAAGTGCTTTGAGGCATAAATGTTTTTAATTTTGATGAGGTCCCAATTATCTAGTACTTTTTCTTTTGTTGCTTGTACCTTAGGTGCAAAGGCTAAAAAACTGTTGCCTAACACAAAGTCCTGAAGGTGCGTCCCTATGTTTTCTTCTAGGAGTTCAATGATTATTGCTTTTATAGTTAGGCATTTGATCCATTTTCAGATTGTTTTTATATATGGTGTGAGGTCAGGGTCTTCCTTCATACTTTTGCCAGTGGAGATTCAGGCTTTCTGGCATCATTTGTTGAAGTGAATATTCTTTCCTAATTGAGTGGCCTTTGCCCCTTATAAAAAAATAAGTTGGTCATAAATAGGAGGGTTGATTTTTGAGCACTCAGTTCTAGTCCATTGGTTTATATGTCTGTCCTTGTGACAGTACCATGCTGTTTTGATTATTGTGGCTTAGTAATAAGGTTTAAGGTTTGGAATTGTGACTCTTCCAGCTTCATTCTTTGTTTTCAAGATGACTTTGGGTATTTGGGCCCCTTACCCTTCCATATAAATTTGATGATTGTCTTTTTCATTTCTGCAAATATGGCTGTTGGGATTTTGATTGTGGTTGCATTGAATCTGTAAATTGCTTTGAATAGAATTGGCATCTTAACAATATTCTGTCTTATAATTCATGGACACAGAATTTCCTTCCATTTACTGAGGTCTTCTATGATGTCTTTTTATTTTTAAAGATTTATTTTATTTCTCTTCCCCTTTCCCCCTTCTGTTTGTCTGCTCTCTTGTGTCCATTTGCTGTGTGTTCTTCTGTGTCCACTAGCATTCTTGGTGGCACCAGGAATCTGTCTCTTTTTGTTGCATCATCTTGCTGCATCAGCTTTCCATGTATGCAGCACCACTCCTGGGTGGGCTGCACTTTTTTTGTGCAGGGTGGCTCTCCTTGCATGTGGGGTTCCCCTACATGGGGGACACCCCTGGGTGGCATGGCACTCATTGAGCGTGGCAGCACTACGCTTGGGCCAGCTTACCACATGGGCCAGGAGGCCCTGGGTTTGAACCCTGGACCTCCCATATGGTAGCCAGATGCTCTATCAGTTGAGCCACATCTGCTTCCCTGTGATGTCTTTTTTTTTTTAAAGATTTATTTTTTATTTATTTCTCTCCTCTTCCCCCCACTCTTTTGTCTGCTCTCTGTGTCCATTCACTGCATGTTTTTCTGTGTCTGCTTGTATTCTTGTCAGCGGCACCAGAATCCGTGTCTCTTTTTGTTGCATCATCTTGCTACGTTAGCTCTCTGTGTGTGGTGCCTTTCCTGGGCAGGCTACACTTTTTTCGTGCTGTGTGTCTCTCCTTATGGGGTGCACTCCTTGCGCGTGGGGCTCCCCTACGTGGGGCCACCCCTATATGGCAGGGCACTCCTTGCATGCATCAGCATTGCGTGTGGACCAGCTCATCACATGGGTCAGGAGGCCCTGGGTTTGAACCTTGGACCTCTCATGTGGTAGGCAGATGCCCTATCCATTGGGCCAAATCCGCTTCCCATGTGATGTCTTTTTAAACGACGTTTAGTAGTTTCTGTGTACAAGTCCTTTATATCCTTGGTTAGATTTATTCCTAGATATTTGATTCTCTTAGTTGCTATCATAAGTGGATTTTTTTTTCTTGATTTCTTCTTCAGATTATTCATTACTAATGTATAGAAACACTACTGATTTTTTTGGTATTGATCTTGTACCCTGCCCCTTCGCTGACTTTATTTTTTAGCTGTAGGTGTTTTGTTGTGGATTTTTCAGGATTTTCTGTATATAAGAGCGTGTCATCTGCAAATAGGAAAAGTTTTATTTCTTCCTTTCCAATTTGGGTGCCTTTTATTAATTTTTCTTGTGTAATTGCTCTGGCTAGAACTTCTAAGTCCAGTGTTGAATGGCAATGGTGATAGCGGGGATCCTTGTCTTGCTCCTCATCTTAGAGAAAAAGCTTTCAACCTTTCACCATTAAGTATGATATTAGCTGTGGGTTTTTCATAGATGCCCTTTATCATGTTGAGGAAGTTTACTTCTATTCTTAGTATTTTAAGTGATTATATCAAAACAGGATTCTGGGTTTTGTCATGTGCCTTTTCTGTGTCAATTGAGATAATCATCGTGTATTTTTTTTCCTTCATTCTCTTAATGTGGTATATAACTGTATTAGTTGGCCAAAGGGGTGCTGATGCAAAATACCAGAAATTGGTTGGTTTTTATAAAGGGTATTTATTTGGGGTAGGAACTTACAGATACCAGGCCATAAAGCATAAGTTACTTCCTTCACCAAAGTCTATTTTCACATGTTAGAGCAAGATGGCTGCTGATGTCTGCAATGGTTCAGGCTTCCTGGGTTCCTCCTTTCCAGGGTCTTGCTTCTCTCTGGGTTCAAGGTTCCTCTCTTACCTGGCCTCGCTTCTTCCTGGGCTCAGGGTTCCTCTCTTCGTGGGGCTTGCTTCTCTTTCCTCTGTATGCTTACTTCCTGGGACTCTAGCTTAAGGCTTCAGCATCAAACTCCAACATCAAAAACCCCCTACTCTGCCCTCTGCCATGCCTTTTATCTGTGAATCCCCACCCACCAAGGGGTGGGGACTCAATGCCCTAATGAAGTGGCCCAATCAAAGCCCCAATCATAACTCAGTCACACCCAGGTACAGACCAGATTACAAACATAATCCAATATCTGTTTTTGGAATTCATAACTATATCAAACTGCTACATTACAATAATTGATTTTGTTATACCATTGCATACCTGGGATAAATTCTACCTGATCCCGTATAATTCTCTTAATATGCTGTTGATTCAGTTTACTAGCATATTGTTGTAGATTTTTGCATCTATGTTCTTAAGAGATGTTGGTCTCAAAATTTTCTTTTCTTGTGGTTTCTTTATGTGAATTTGGCATGTGGATATTGTTAGATTTTTGGAATACATTAGGGAGTTTCCCCTCCTCTTCAATTTTTTGGAAGAGTTTGATCAGGATTAGTGTAAATTCTTCTTGGAATATTTGGTAAACTTTCCCTGTAAATCCTTCTGGTCCAGTACTTTTCATAGTTAGAGTTTTTGATTAGTGATTCAACTGCTTTCAAGTAATGGGTTTATTGAGAGCTTCTATTTCCTTTTGAGTCAATATAGGTAATTTATGTGTTTCTAGGAATTTGTCCATTTCATTTAAATTATCTGATTTGTTGACGTGCAGTTCATAGTATTTTTAAAATTTCATTTTTATATTTTAACTTTATTTTTAGAGAAGTTTTATATTTACATTTACAGAAAAATTATGCTGAAAATATAGGGAATTCCCATGCACCCACACAAATAGTTATACCTATTTTTGACATCCTATATTAGTGTGGTATATTTGTTACAGTTGATGAGCCAATATTGAAACATTGCTACTAACCAAAGTCTATAGTTTACATTACTATTTTCTCCAGTTTTGAGGTTAGATCTCTATGTGAGAGCTTTCTTCCTTTTTAATACAAGCCTTTAGAGTTATATATTTCTCTCTCAGCACTGCCTTTGCTGAATCCCGTAAGTTTTGGTATGTTGTATTTTCATTTTCATTTGCTTCAAGATATTTCCTAATTTCCCGTTTGTAATGCATTGGTTGATTAAGAGTATGTTCCTTAATTTCCATGTAAATGTGAATTTTTCATTTCTACTTCTGTTACTGATTTTTAGCTTCCATTGTGGTAGGAGAATAGATATTGTATGTTTTCAATATTTTTAAATGTTTTGAGACTTGTTTTTATAAACTAAGTTATGATCTAACCTGCAGAATGATCCATGTAAACTGGAGAATAATGTGTATTCTGTTGTTGTAGGGTGAAGTGTTCTATATATGTCTGTTAGAGTATTGTTCAAGTCTTCCATTTCCTTATTTATTTTGTCTATCCATTATTGAAAATGGTATACTAAAATATCCTGTTATTAATGTAGAGTCATCAATTTATCCCTTCAAATCTGTCAGTTTTTGCTTCATATGTTTTGGAGTCTCTGCTGTTATATGTATATATGTTTATAACAGTACATCTTCTTGTTGAACTGACCCCTTTATTGTATATAATGACTTTGTCCCTTATAAGTGTTTTTTACTTCAAGTCTATTTTATCTGATATTAATATAGCTACCTGAGCTATCTTTCAGTTACCATTTGCATCATGTATAATATATGATATATGATACATGATATTTAAGGTGAGTCTCTTATAGACAGCATGAAGTTGGGTCATGCTCTTTCACTCATTCTGCCAGTCTCTGCCTTTTGACTGGATAGTTTAATCCATTTACATTTAAAGTCACTACTGATGATGCAATAATTTCTTCTGTCATTTTGTTATTTTGTTTTTGTAAGCTTTATACTTTTTTGGTCCCTTGATTCTTCTGTTAATGCCTACTTTCATATTTATTTGATTTTTTGCATTGTATTGTTTTGATTCCCTTCTCATTTCTATCTGGATATGTTTTTTCATATATTTTCTTTGTGTTTAAAATTTAGCATCCTAAATATATCCCAGTCATAAATGATTTGATATCAAGTGAACTTCAATAGCATATACATACACTGTTCCTATACCTTTCCCCCATCTTGTTTTATGCTTGTTACAAATTATATCTTTATAGGTTGTAAGTCCAACACCATAGGCTTATCATTGCTTTTTTTATGCATTTATATTTTAGCACCTGTAGGGAATAAGAAGTGGAGTTACATACCAAAAAATACATTTGCATTTATAATTATGCAAATGGTTATACCTTTACTGGAGGTCTTTATTTTTAATGCTACTTTGAACCCCTGTTTTGTGTCCTTTCCTTTCAGACTGAGTAACTCCCATTAGCATTGCTTACAGGGCAGGTTTCTCTCAGCTTTTGCTTATCTGAGAATGTCTTAATCTCTCCCTCATTTTTAAAATCTTGCCAGATATAAAATTCTTGTTGTTGTTTTTTCCCCCAGCACTTTCAGTATTTCAAACTGCTGTCTTCTTTCCTCCATGGTTTCTGATGAGAAATGGGCACTTAACCTAATTGGAACCCCCTTATATATAACATGTTCCTTTTTCTCTTTTTTTTGTCTTTATTTTTTTAATATTATATTAAAAAAATATGAGTTCCCCACATACCCCTCATCCCCCTCCCCCCACTTCTCCCCCCATAACAACAATCTCATCCATCCTCATGAGACATTCATTGCATTTGGTAAAAACATCTCTGAGCACCGCTGCTCCTCATGGTCAATGGTCCACATCATAGCCCAAACTCTCCCACAAGCTTTCAGAACTCTTCTCTTGCCCTTTGATTTCAACAGTTTTATTAACATGTGACAGGTCACATTTTTCTTTAAGTTTATGCTGTTTGGTGTTCTCTGGGCTTCTTGAATGTGCATATTCAAGACTTTTGCTAATTTTGGGAAGATTTCTGTTGTTATTTCTTTGAAAATACCTTCTTTGCCTTTCTTTTCTTTCCCTCTGGGACTCCCATAATACATACACTAGTATGTTTCACGGTGTCTCAGAGATCTCTTAGGCTATTTTCCAAAGCTTTTTATAATTCTTCTTTCTTTCTGCCTTTCAGTCTGACTCATTTCAATTATCCTGTCTTCAAGTTTGCTGATTCTTTTTTCTTCTAGCTTCAACATGCTGTTGAAATCTTCTAGTGAATTTTTCACTTCAGTTATTGTGGTTTCAATTTCAGTCATTCTGTTTGATTCCTTTTTAGAATTTTTATCTCTTCATTGAAATTCTCATTTTGTTCATTCATTGAACAATACCTGATAAATTATTGTCCCTTCCAACAATCTTGAAATGCTGTTCTTGGAGAAATGAATTGTAATATGTCGTTTAGTGTCTTAAATGGAAGGTAGAAGAATCCCAAAGCATTACGAACTTTATGACCATAGAAAATAATTGTATTTTCATTATTTATTTATTCCATAAGGATTTATTTAGCATCTATTAATACTATTTGTTTGATTGTTTTAGATAGAGTACAGCAGTGAGCAAAACTGTTGGTGTCTCCAAATACCTCATAAAAGTTGAAATGCTGGTTTCCTAGAGAAAATACTTCATACCACAATATGTCATACTTGGAAGGAAAAAAATTGCCTTTTGGATTCTTTATTAACTGGTGTTCTCCCCCTTATTACAATGTTACATATCCCAGATGGTCACTGTGATATGCTTGCTCCTGTGCCAAGGTACAACAGGGAAGCATTATCACCTTAATTCTGAGTATGTTTTGTGGTTTTCTTTGGAAACCCTACTATCATTTAAATGCAATTTTTTCCACCTGGCTCTGTTTACAGAACTATAAGATATTTCCCTATGAATGGCAGGAAGAGAAAACCTTGCTTGTTTAGGGTTTTGCATGCTTTTCCTAAAGGTATTTGGTGAAATGGATTGTAGATATTTACAGATTCCTTTTTCTTAATTTGGCTAAATGAATTTTAAGGGAAAATCAGTTGAGCCATATGTTTTTCAGACAAAATGGAAGCTGTCACTCAGCAGAAATAAAGAGAATCTTAAAAAGCACTACCATCAAGAAATGTTAGAAAGTTCCAGTAGTCCTTTGCCTTGGGGAGGGTTGGCTCAGAATGAAAAAGCATCGTGGTGGGCCTCTTATAGCTTCTGCTCATTTTGTTTTGCTGAGTTTGGTGATCTCAGTGTGTGGGAAAGGGAGGCAGTAGGAATGATACATGTTTAAATGGCTACTCTCTATTCTGCTTCTCTTTGAGGAGACTGACAGGTTGGGGAGACAGAAACATAAAGTTTCCGAACTAGAAGGTCCTTAGGGATCAAGTAGGAGAGTTGTATATGAGGAAGCAATTTCAGTGATAGCCCCCATCAATTACATTAAGCATTTTCTTACTATAAAAAGCAATTTCTTTCCTCACACATTCCCTCTCAGTCTTCAGTGCCTTTTCCCATCAGCATGCCCAGTTTTAAAGACTTTCTCAAATGTTTCCTCAGTGAAGCCTTTTACAACCTCTGTTCCTCCCATCTTCCTTTCTCCTGGAAAAGCGAACTCTTCCTCTAATATTACGCCACAGCACTCTGGGCATACTTCTCGTAGGTCAACCAGCCCAGCTGGAGTGGGAGGACATGAGGGAGATACTGTAGCTCATTTACTTTTGCCATAGCACTTGGCAAAATGTTGGTCACATAAAAAGTTAATAAAGGCATGAATACATAAATAAATGTTTGAATAAATGAATAAATGAATGAAATTCATAGGCCTCAGATGGAACCTCAAATTTGGTAGGTCTGGAGGTTTTGCTGGATGAACTGCCAGTTTGTCGTGTGAAAGACAATTTCCCACCATCCTAACCAGCTGAGTCCATATCAACAGAGACACAGAGGACTGTAGTTTCCTCATAAAGAGACAGAAAAGACAGAAAAGGAAAAGCTTTTTCTACTTGAGCAGAGGTTTAAGAACAGAGGATAGTGACTGGTACCCAAATGAGAGGATCCTTCTCCCAAAACTGTAGGTATTTTATCATGAAAATCTTCCAAAGCTATTCGGATGCTACATGAGTGTAATGGGAAAATATTCCTAAGGGAATAAGGTATTACATGCAACTCGGAGCACATTCAGCCTAGGGAGTGTCTGCAGGGTCATCTTTACTCTCAGGAATTCTGTTGAAGCACCTCCTAGAGCAGGGGTTCTTAACAAGTGGTCCATGAGCTTGAATTGAAATTCAAAAAACATTATTCTTGTGAGGATGTGTTGGTGCGGGTGTGATATGTTTATTATCAGTGTAGTGTGGACTTAGTAAGGGGTCTGTGGTTTTCACCTAACTGGCAAAGGGGTCCGTGGAACAAGAAAGGTTAAGAACACCTATCCTAGAGGCTTGTCTAGAAATAACAAGTGAGGCTTTCTGCATACTAGGAGACATGCAACAAACCACAGATGTTTTGTTGACTGCAGTGAGAAAGGGTGATAGAGAAAGCCAGGTTTCAAAGGAGAAGGACTATTGTGTCCTGGTCGTAAGGGCCCATTCACTCTAAGTGGATTTTCATTTGGGTTGCTAATATGGTTACTTCTAGGTTATTAGTTGTACATCTATGCAAGTGAATTGCACTAAATACCATTTTATTTGTAAAAAGAAGTGTTTATTATTTTCTAATACAGAATAATAAAATTACAAAAAGGGACCTTAGAGCTCTCTCCAATCTCCATGATCATAGGTTGCTCTGTCAGGTAAAAAATATTTTTTTTTTCTCCTGGTGGAGACCCAAGACACTTTGGAGAAAACTTTTGACATGAGAAAAACTATGTCAATGCAATTGACCCAATAGTTGGGGCCATCTTGGGAGTGGGTATAGGAATAAAAGGAAAATAAAGTTTTAAATGGCCTGCATAATGGCCAACTGAGGGTTTCCAGCCAAGTATATCCAGTTGGGAGTGGATCAGCAATCTGATAAATGTGGTAGTCAGCACTTTCATTTACTATAGTAATCATCATTTTCATGACATGTTATGTAAGCCTCATGTGTATACTATGCAACCAATTGGCTGGTAGCTACTTTTGTGTAAAAAAGGTATAAAAACTGATGGTCTGGTCACTGGATAGAACTGAATGGAAAGGAAGGTGATGATGATTAAACCATGAGCACTCTACCAGCTGCCCTGCCTGCTTTCTTGCAATTCACTACTGGACCAGAGCGTCCCTCACTCGCTAAGCAACTTGGATCTGACATTTGGTATAGTCGGCAAGATTCAGTGAGTGAGCCCTCTGCTCTGGACTACCCGGAGTCTGAGAGAATATGGCTTCCCACAGAACTGTAGCTATTTTGCTACAGTGGTCTGCTCTGGAAAGCTGGGAGCATGTTGACCCTACTCTCCAGTCTATAGCCAAAGCTCTGAAAGAGCTTGAAGCTGGTTTCTCAGCTTCACAGAATGGAGGAATAGGCAAGGTGTCATGGCTCTTCCTTACTATGTTGAAAGAGAGCATAAGGAGACTTGACAGCCCAGGCACAGTGCAGAGGCTGCAGACTACCCAAGCTAGAGTCTTGGATTCAAGTCCTGGAAGAGGAGGCAACTATGCAAGGACTGAGTGGAGTTGAGACAGTGCTGTCTTGGGCAAATGCCCCTCCATTGCTACACTCACGCCCCATAATAAAATGGCAGATCGAGCATGATCAATCTATAGCACCTGGTAGTAGAGTGGCAGGACCACCCCAGGTACGTCAACAAACTACTGAAACAGCTTATACACCAGAGGAATTGAGGGATCTGGTCAAGCAAAAACCTAGTGAGACTCTTCCAGCATGGTTTTTGTGTTTCTGGGTTGATAGGGCAGATAACTTGGAATTATTGGGGGAAGAGATGTAACAAATGAGCTCCATTACCACCTATCTGTCTTTGAGACAGCATATACAGACCAGCCGGTGGATGGTGCAAGGTAACTATTCTATTATGAATTGGTTGATGAGTTTGGCTCGCCAAATATGATGAAACATGGGTGAGCTCCCTGAAATTATTAGTAAGTGGACCATGTATATGAATCTGGTGAAGATGATATGGGAAATGGGAATGCAACAAATGATTTTCCAACAGCTATATCATGGTCCAGACAATGAATTGTTCACTGCCCGCATGAAAGACATGATATTAGCTACAGCCCCTCCTGGAACTTTCGGGGCTTTAGCTGCTGTTTTAGCCCCATATATGGACTGTAATATACATAAGGTAACTACCACTATGACCCAATTAGGAGATGTAGAAGTATGGGAGAGAGAGGGGTACATCCAATAAAACCAGGGGCAAAGTGAGTGGATCTGAAACCCCAGGCTAAAAGAAATGAAGGTCCAACCAAGGTATTCTGCTTGCAAATGTGAGTAGACCTTTTAGCTGCAGGGGTGGATCCAGAGAAAATTGATCAGCAACTGAAAGAAGTGCTGTTGGCCTTATGGAGAGAATTGGCTCCTGAGCAATGGTACATGAAAATGAAAGGCAAGAAGGAGGTAGACGATTGTCCCTTATGGTTACGGGATGTTTTGTGGTCCAATGGTGGAAATAAAGCAGACTTTTTTGACTAACATGCTGGCTGAGGGGCCCAGTTGGGGGACTCAGGAGACTGGAGGCTACATGTAGAGTTGTCCATTTATTGGTCCCTTCAAAATGTACAATGTGTTTTGGCTTTGGTAGATACTGGAGCTGAATGTTCTTTATTATATAGAAATCCTGGCCAATTTAACTGTCCAAGAACTTATATTGATAGATATGGAGGCTGAACAATCCAGGTAAAACAAGTTACAGTGGTTTTGGGAATTGAATGGCTCCCACCCCAGGCATGTACTGTATACATTTCCACTATCCTCTAGTATATAGTGGGCATAGACTTATTGTAGGGCGAATGCTTGGCTATCTCAAGGTGAATTCTGGCTGTGTGTAAGAGTTGTTAAGCCTGTGGTTCGCAGGTATCCACATCATCTGCCAGTGCAGCTGCCTGCACCTAGGTAGATAGTGAAAGTATGACAATACCAATTACCTGGGGGGCATGAAGAAATTAGACAGACTATTTTACAGCTGGAAAAGGCTGGTATTGTGTGAACATCACACAGTCCCTATGACTCCCCTGTATGGCCTGTCAGGAAACCCGATGGGACATGGAGGATGACCGTGGACTATTGACAGTTAAATAAAGTTACCTGCCTCTTCTCATTGCTGTACCTTCAATAGCAGGTCTAATGGACCACTTGACAGCCTCATTGGGACAATACCACCACATGGTGGACTTGGCTAATGTATTCTCTCCTATTGATTTAGCTCCAGAATGCCAGGATCAATTTGCTTTCACTTGAGAAGGACAACAGACTTCTGTGGTCCTACCCCAAGATTATGTATATAACCCTACCATCTGCCATGGATTGGTGGAACAAGATTTAGCCACTTGGGAGGGAAACTTAAGGTTTCTTTGTATCATTATATTGATGGTATTATGTTAACCTCTGGTTCTCTTGCAGATTTAGAAGAAGCAGCAGACAGTTTGCACTGCACGTTGGATGACTGGGGATGGGCAATCAATGAGGCAAAGGCCCAGGGACCTGGATTTTCTGTCACATTTTTGGGAGTTGTATGGTTGGGTAAGACCAAAGTAATCTCAGAAGCAGTTATCAATAAAGTTCAGGCATATCCTAGACCAACTACTGTAAAGCAGGTCAGGCCCTTTTGGGTCTGTTGGGCTATTGGAGAGTGTTTATATCCCATCTAGCACAAATACTGTGCCCCTTATATGCCATAATAAAAAAAAGAGACTCCCTGGGACTGGAGAGATGATCAGGAAAATGCATTTATGGTTGCAAAGAGCAATAGCACAGGCCCAAGCTTTACAGATAGTTGACAAAACTATCCCTTTTCAGTTAGATGTTACTTCTCATGATGCAGGATTTGGATGGGAACTCTGGCAGTCTCAGGGTAAACATGGAGTTCCAATAGACTTTTGGTCACAGTTATGGAAGGGAGTGGGATTTAGGTATTCACCTATTGAGCAGCAATTGGCTTTCATGTACACTGCCTTACAAACTAGTGAACCAGTCCCTGGCCCTCAAAAGGTAACGTCCGCACCCCATTATCCATTGCAGGATGGGTGCGGTCATGGGTAATGGCTCCCCATACCAGAGTGGCTCACTCTTCTACTTAAGTGAAGTATGGAGCCTATTTGGAATAACGTGCAGCTTTGAGTACCAACCCCTTCGCCATGCAGTTGCAGACTCTCTTAGGCCCAGTAACATTTCAGGAGATGCCAGGATATATTGATAACTTGGTGCCTGAACAGCCTACCCTGTACAGAGAAGTTCAACCCTCTATACCACTTGAGGCCTGGTATGTGGATGGATCCAGCTGAGGTCATCCAGCCCAATGGACTGCTGTGGGAATATAGCTAGATACAGAAGTCATTTGGTTTGAAAGTGGCACAGGACAAAACAGCCAATGGGCTGAGTTATGAGCTGTGTGGATGGACCTTTGAGTATATGTACAGACAGCTGGGCAGTGTATAGGGGACTGACCCTATGGTTGCCTCAGTGGGTAATTCAGAATTGGACTGTGAGTGGTCACCCAATATGGGGGCAGCCAATGTGGGAAGACTCGTGGAAATGTGGTGACTACATTCAAGTCACTGTGATACCACGTACCTGGACAGCAGCCACATTTCTACCAAGGTAATGATGCCGCGGATGCCTTAACTAAGGTGCATGCATCACATACTCAAGGAAAGGAAAAAGCTATATGACTACATAAACACAGTGGCCATGTTGGGCCCCATACTCTTTTGCAAATTACCCGCAGATATGGCATACCTATTTCCATGGTAGAGGCGATGGATGCTAGTAAGGCCTGCCTTGCATGTGCTGCTAATGCCCCACATCGGCGTCAACTCAAAATGCAAACAGGAGTAATTAAAAGAGGAGATCAGCCATTGCAGCACTGGCAGGTCAATTATATAGGGCCTCTACCTTCTTCTTCAGGGTACAGATATGCCTTTTCAGCTGTAGATACCAATATCGGGCTACTATTCATGTACCCTACTAGAACAGGCCCACCAAAGAACACTAGAACTTTTAAGTTCCCACTATGGAAGGCCATTGGAAGTAGCCAGTGACAGAGGACCTCATTTCACTAGTTTTGAGATGAAGAAATGGGCAGAAATGTTAGATACAATGTGGACATTACATGTTCCATACAGGCCACAAGTGGCCGAAATGATTGAGTGTTGTAAAGGTCTCTTAAAGGAAAAATTGCAGGTTCTAGCCCCAAGAAGCCCTATGATGAAAGGATGGGTTTCTTTTTTTTAAAAAATTATTTATTTATTTTATTTATTTCTCTCCCCACCCCCCGGCAGTTGTCTGTTCTCTGTGTCTATTCGCTGCGTGCATGTTCCTCTTTGTCTGCTTCTGTTGTTGTCATTGGCATGGGAATCTCTTTTTTTTGTTGTTGTGTCATCCTGTTGTGTCAGGTCTCTGTGTGGGCGGCGCCATTCCTGGGCAGGCTGCACTTTTTTTGCACTGGGCGGCTCTCCTTACAGGGTGCACTCCTTGCGCATGGGGCTCCCCTACGTGGGGGACACCCCTGTGTGGCAGGGCACTCCTTGTGCCCATCAGCACTGCTCATGGGCTAGCTCCACACAGGTCAAGGAGGCCCGGGGTTTGAACCGCAGACCTCCCATGTGGTAGACGGACGCCCTAACCACTGGGCCAAGTCTGCTTCCCAAAGGGTGGGTTTCTTGAGTGAATACCGCCATTTGTCTCTTGAACGAACAACCGAGGAGAACGGGATACTCACTCTTGGACCTAGTGTTAAAGGGACTAGCTCTGCCAGTATGTATTCAGATGGAAGGAAGGGATCCGTTAGAAAGGCCCTGCAGCTGCAAGCAAGAGAATTGCATCCATCATCCATGTGGAATCTAAATCCCCTCTTGATGTAGAGTGGGACTGGACATAACCATCCCAGGTCCACAAGATGGAGGAATAGAGTATGGTTTAGAGTGGACTTACTGGTGTTCTGCTGGGGAAATATTGTGATTAGTAAGGGAAGAAATTGTAGTAGTGATGTGGAGAGGGTGGCCACGGTGGCTGCCGATGGTTGGGAGATGGAAGAAGAGATATGGTGTGGGGGAATTTTCAGGATTTGGAGTTGCCCGAGGTGGTGCTGCAGGGACAGATGCTGGACATTGTGTGTCCTTTTGTGGCCCACTGGCTGGACTGGGGGAGAATGTGGACTACAATGTGGACCACTGTCCATGTGCTGCAGCGGTTCTCCAGAACGTATTCACCGGGTGCAGTGGATGTGCTGTAATGATGGAAGAGTTTGTTGATGTGGGAGGGGTGGCATGGGTGGCGTGGGGGGTATATGGGGACCTCATATTTTTTGAATGTAACATTTAAAAGAAAATAAATAAAATAAAATAAAATAATAGATCAAAACATTTAAAAAACAACACCACCAACAAAAAAAGGCCCTGCATTTGGGATGGTGCCCTTTTACTACCCGTACCCTGAGCGTTGACACCCAACCTCAGGGAGGAACGGGTGTGGCCCTGGAAAATATGAAATGAAGCCCCCTCTTGGGCTGTTTGCCTTTTGCCTTGGGGAGGTGGCTTACAGGCGCAGGCTTGGGTTATTAAATGGCCATCTCCCGTGTGTGTATACCTTCCTGATGATGGAAAGGCTCCCTCTTATGGGGAACTTATGTGCTTTATTTCTGGCTATTACCTTTGATGCCTGTTGAATTGCACCCGCCACCAGATACAATATCTTGTGTCGACTTGGTCTGGTATACTTGCCTGGGGCAAAAGCCCCTGGCTGCCACCCTTCTCTCACAAGATGCTCATATAGCCTGCATTTTGCCAGATGGAGGGATCTACCTTTGATGGTATCTAAAGCTTTTTTGTCTTTTCAGCCAGGGTGATTTCGGCTAACAGTCTGGTCTCTTGGGTGTATACCTATGCACGCATCCACAATGTTTCACATTGGTGGGTATGCACGGAGTTTCCTGTGAATGTAGCGTGAGGACTACCATGGCAGATACATCTTGCTACTGCAAGCAATTGGACATGGCTTCAAACTACTGACCGCAGTACCCCTGAATGGGAAGAAATAAGATGAGGAGTGGAAAAACTGTTGCATCGAGATGTGGACAATTCTCCTCCTCCCATTGGGTATGCCATCCAATAGGGATGGGATTGGCTAGCTGAAGAACACGTGGACTTGAGGGATGAAGCACCTGCAGTACATTGAACAAAACTTTGGGGATGTTTAGCAGGTGGTGGGACAGATATCTAAATTTTTATGTAATCACACCGTGGTATCTAAAGTCCCTGGATACTGGTGGAATGGACAAAAATATGTGGGTACTAAACCCACTGATAGGCTTCCATGAGGATACCTTTGGGTGTGTGCCAGACATGGCTGGCCTTACCTACCTGCTAATTGAACTGGGTGTTCTATGTGGGGCTGACCATATATACCAGGATGGATTACGACTTCTCTACCAGAAACACCATATAATTGGGGTGCAGTTTAATCATAAATGGCATTGCCAGAAAAGAGTTGCTTAGTAGTGTTACCCTTTAGCTCTTTTCTTGCCAGAAGGTGGTGCCATCAAGGTATAATTAGATATTGAGGCTTTAGCAGAGCATACTGCATGAGCCCTCAGCCAGACCCACCAGGCTTTAACTTTAATGATGGATGAAACTACCCAAATAAGAGAAGTTGTGCTGCAGAATCAGATGGCCTTAGACCTGACAGCTGTAAAGGGTGGAACTTGTGCTTTAATACATGTAGATTGTTCTGTATATGTTTCTTACCATAAGAATTCTGTAATTGAAGCTTTGATGGAGAAGTACAGGCCATTCAGGCTTTCTCTAACGGTGGACTTCTTTAACCACCACTTGGCAGTGGATGACTGCTGTGTCGGCTGGAATAGCAAGCATACTGTTCATTTGCTGCTGTTCCTTATATTGTTGTGGTCTCTGGGCACAGAGAGCCGCGTTATGGCAAAAAAGAAATACCCCTTAATGCACAGGCCGTTTAAGGGGTGGAATGTAAGAATAAAAGGAAAATAAAGTGTTAAATGGCCCACATAATGGCTGACGGAGGGCTTCCGGCCATGTATATCCGGTCAGGATGAATCAGCACTCTGATAAATGCAGTAGTCAGCACTTTCATATGCTGTAGTAGTCAGCACTTTCATGATATGTTATGTAACCTCACATATGTACTTATGTAACCAATTGGCTGGTAGCCACTTTTGTGTAAAAAAGGTATAAAAATTGATGGTCCAGTCGCCAGACAGAACCGAAAAGAAAGGAAGGTGATGATGATTAAACCATGAGCACTCTACTGGGTGCCTTGCGTGCTGTCTTTCAAGGGACCAGAGCATCCCTTGCTGGCTGAGCAACTTGGACCTGACAGTGGGCAGCTTAGATGAATATAGCACTACATTTTGGGCTACACATGCTCTTTTTTGCTGTCTGTCTCATTCCTTTTCCTCTGGAACATATGAGTGTATTTTGGCTTGGTTTTCAAAAGCCTAGTGATATGGTCCACCTAATAGGTTGTGGGTGAAATAAGCATAGATTGGATGGATGAGATAGAGAAAGCAGGAGAGCTCAGAGTTCCCTAGCCCTGTGTTTACCATTCCTCTGCTATAGCTGTCGGGTATTATTTATGAATCCCAAAAATAGATATTGGATTATGTTTATAAATTGTTCCTCTGGTACATTAGATGATATTGGATTCAGAGGTTTCGCTCTTACTTAATTATGATTAAGGCTTTGATTGGACTATGTCAGTAGGATGTTGCGTCCCTGCCCACCAAGGGGGCGGGTACTTACAGAGAAAACAACAAGGCAAAAGTGTTCATTGGAGTTGGGAGCTGGAGCCTGTGAAGTAAACATGCAAGAGAAGAACACAGAGGTATAGAGAGAGTTCCATAGATACAGC